>NC_065530.1:13030785-13653506 GCF_020184175.1 Aphis gossypii | reverse complement strand
ATGCTCAAAGAATAACCACACAGTACACGAATGTTACTTTAAAAACAAATCTTACATAATATTATTATATACAAAAAATCACCAGATTCCAAAAAAATAAAAAAGAAGAAAACTGTACTAAAAAATTTCAATCAATATTAATTAAATTAGTATAAGTTATTATAGTTATATAATAAATATTTACAAAAAAAAACATAATAGCATAGTTCAAAACTAGTATAAGTAAAATTAAAATTAGTAAGTCACAATTGTTTGTACATCAATACAAAAAATTGTAAAAAATAAAGTTAAGTTAAAACGTTAAGTCATAATTGTTTGTACCCACATCAAAAAAAAAAAATGTAAAAAAATATAACATTAACTATTTATAAGTATAAGCTAAACCATGAGTGTTATTGCAATATATAAAAAAAAAAAATGTAAAAAAAAAAAATAAAAACCTAATCTAAGTTAGTAAAAAAATTAAGTTCATTGTTGTTACATTATTAAAAAAAAAAAAAAAAAATTAACCCTAACTAATCAGTAGTATAAGTTAAACCACAATTGTTATTGCAATTAATAAAAAAAAAAAAGCGGGCAAGTGAGTACCGCTCTGCTGTACATTAGGTGCCGTATGGATCATTATTATATATTATAGGAGTGTTAAATTTGAATCCAATGATAGTTATCATTGTATACGAAAAACGATTCTGAACGAAGATGATTTGTCAGCCTAGGATATAATTTCTAGTGGTTGGTGAAAAAGGTGGTTTATGTTTTAATGGCCTGAATACAATAAAATTTAAGTTCTTTTATAATAATTGTAAGTTAAACTTATGAAAAACCTTGTATTAAATTTTCAACTCTTAGCTACTTATACAAAAATTTTTATGAAATATACCTACAAAATAATTTGCAAATATTCATGGTTTTGACGAATTTTTGTCAATATTAATTGAACTTCAAATGCTAATAAAAAAAAATTGTGCCTATGTATTCTTATAATTTTTCAATCACTATAATAATAACTTATGAGGAACTTTGCATTAAATTTTCAAGTATTTTGATAGGGCCAAAAAGATTTTATCGACACATAAAAAAACAATTTTCAGAAAAATTGAAAATTTCAGTTGTCTATAAATAGCTCAAAAAAAGTCAAAATATTTTGAAAATTAAATCACGTAAAGAAAACGCTCTAAAATATAAAAATGACGGAAAAACGGCAATTTTTACGCAAAACCAGTTTTCGACCAAATCGATTTTTTTTTATGGTTGTAATTCAAAAACTAATCAATGAAAATACTTGAAATTTTCACCAAATGTTAATGTCAGTGGTATCCGTATATAGTTAAATTTTCAAAAAATTTTGACTTTTTTTGAGTTATTTATAGACCACTGAAATTTTCGATTTTTTTGAGAAATTTTTTTTAAAGTGTCGATAAAAAATTTTTGGATGACCAAAAAGTTTTGAAAATTTAATACAAGGTTCCTTATGAGTTGTTTTTAATGTTGCTAAAAAAAATTAAAAATCGTTAGTCACAATTTTTTTTTATAAGCGTTTTTAGTTCAAATTTTTACGAAATCTGTCGAAAACGCGAAAATTTGCAAGGAATTTTGAAGTTGAAAAATCATAAAAATTTTTTCTTTTATAACTAAGTTTTGAAAATTTGGTACAAGGTTCTCCTTACATTTTTTTTCAAATATCTGTAAAAAAAACTCTACCGGATTCAGACAAAAAAATTTTATGAGTGTTTGAAATTTAAATTTTTACAAAAACCGCGTTAAATAACAGTTTAGCCTCAAACGATTTTTGATATTTGTTATTATTCAAAAAGTATAAGTCGTAGGTTCTTGAAAATTTTACCAGTTATTAAGATTCGCGTTTTCTTTACGTGATTTAATTTTCAAAATATTTTGACTTTTTTTGAGCTATTTATAGACAACTGAAATTTTCAGTTTTTCTGAAAATTGTTTTTTTATGTGTCGATAAAATCTTTTTGGCCCTATCAAAATACTTGAAAATTTAATGCAAAGTTCCTCATAAGTTATTATTATAGTGATTAAAAAATTATAAGAATACATAGGCACAATTTTTTTTTATTAGCATTTGAAGTTCAAATATTGACAAAAATTCGTCAAAACTATGAATACTTGCAAATTATTTTGTAGGTTTATTTCATAAAAATTATTGTATAAGTAGCTAAGAGTTGAAAATTTAATACAAGGTTTTTCATAAGTTTAGCTTACAATTATTATAAAAGAACTTAAATTTTGTTGTATTCAGGCCATTAAAACATAAACCACCTTTTTCACCAACCACTAGAAATTATATCCTAGGCTGACAAATCATCTTCGTTCAGAATCGTTTTTCGGATACAATGATAACTATCATTGGATTCAAATTTAACACTCCTATAATATATAATAATGATCCATACGGCACCTAATGTACAGCAGAGCGGTACTCACTTGCCCGCTTTTTTTTTTTGTTTTTCTCGATTTTTTTGAAAACTGTTGGAAAATGTTAACTTTTTACCTCTATAATGCACCAAGGATATTCACTTTTACATCGGAAATCACCCCCATTGTTTGAAATTGGAGCATTATTTCGACTAGTTATGCTGTACACAGACACAAAAAAAAAAACACACATCATTGTAAAATCAATACATTCTTCACTTCGTTCAGAATCTAAAAAAAATGTAAAGAACAAATAACCTAATATAAGTTATAGACTAACCTTAGTTAAGTTGATATAAGAATAGAAAGACTATTCCTAAATCAAATATAAATAATACTAAAACAGAAATAAAAATAAATAAACAACAAAGAAACTAACAAAATACAAAAATTCAAAGTAGACAAATTATTATTAAGACACAATCAAGATTTGTCATATAAAAAATAAAGGTAGATAGAATATAGAAAAATATATATATAGGGTCATTTACTATTATTAGACATAAGCTCTAGTCAATAAGTTAGAATACAAAATTAGAAATTAAGCAATAACAAGAGAATGTACAATTTTTAATATCATATGTCAAACAAATAAAATTGTAAAGCAATCATTATAATCCACCAGTTAGGAAATTCAAATTCAGAAATAAAAAATTTTTTTTTAAAAATTAACACAATTAGAGCAATATTGGAATAGGAGTGGAAGAAAACTCAAGCCTCAAATTTGCACTCACACTATTCCAATATTACATGTACAAGCTCTAATCATATTATCATTAACCCTTTAATTTTGTATAAAACAAAAATAAAATATTACCCGTTTGCTTTATATTCCAACTTTTAAACTTTTAACTTTTGAATTTTAATTTTTTCTCTTTCTCTAAAATCTCAATTATTGTATCACGCTGACACTCTACCACGAGTGGTGTTGTGAGGGCACAACACAAAAAAGCGTAGGGTGGATGTAATGATATGCTCGATTTTACATATCATGATTTTTGTAAAGTCGTTATTTTTATTTAATAAAATAAATAACGGTCGAGTTGTCGCACGCATGTAATATACTCTAAAAAACCCCAATAAATCAAGTCACTGATGATTGGAACGATTCCTATTATCTAATCACATACAGGACACTGTACGGGATTATAACGGTACGGCGCAACACATGCGATTTCTTTCATGTGCCGCCGGAGACAGGGGATGGTCCGGTCAAGGTCGCTTTCACCAGGGAGAAAGACAATTTTCTTTGGGGACACCGACACCTTTGATCGGGCCGCCGATGACTCTGGCGGGCCTGACCTAAATCGTCTCCTCTCACCAGTGCATGAGCACCCTTCATAGCGGTAAGTGCATGAGCACATCCAAAAAAACACAAGTGCACGAGCACCTCTCAACCAGACAAGTGCAGGAGCACAGCATACTTACACAAGACCACTCAAAAGATATTGCCTACGACAACTTTACTGTTTCCTTTTTCTAAGACGAAATTTGTTGAAGTGTTTACCACTGTTTAGTTATTTCTTTTTGAGTGTTAAAAAAATTAATAAATTCTATCCTTGTCACGTCGACTGCAATCATAGACAGCTGCGGATAAGGTAAGGTGCATGCGCATCCATATTTAAATAATAATAGTATTATAGAGTTTACTTGATCGTTCTCGAAGCACGACCTCGAGAACCCTCCGACCATCAGGAGGAAGGTGATTTCGCAAATTTAAAGTGATAGGACATAGGCTAAGATAATCGACAAATCTCTGATAACTTCTAAATATATTTGAGGCATTCATTCAAGGCTTGTGTCCCTTGTGAATGTCCTACAATTTATTTAGAACACTTTATAATTAATAAATAGGTAATAATTTATAAATATATTTGAGGCAATCATTCAAGGCTTGTGTCCCTTGTGATTGCCAATACAATTTATTTAAACTACTTCACATAAAACAAAACAATCACTTTCATAAATAAAAATATTAATTAATATATTAATATTTTTACCTTTCCTAATTATTCTTATTTTTAATTTCTTTATTTTCCATTTCTTTTATTTTTGCGTTATTACAACCTAAAGAATTTAAAGAACATTGTCTTGGAGAAGATACAAGAGAAAAAAAAATTTAAATATTTTATGTTACCGTGCGAAGTGTCTGTACGTGACTACTCTAAAATTCCTCTTACGATAAACAAATTTAATATTATTTCAAATGTATGTAAAGTAAAAAATATATTATATAAAAAAAAACTATTAAATTATTTTTATGCGTATTTTATGTAGATTGGAATTGATGATCCACGACTTTGACATAGTAAAACAGCGGCAAAAAATCCAATGTCTATTCAAAATTCCCTTATTCGAGCTCCACTTCTACAAACATCTACCTATAATATCAAACATTAATTAATGACCACTAAACCAATTAATTTAATAATATGTTCATTTACATAAGGTATGAATGTTGGAGTTTCAACAGCAGTAAGAACATACTGATTATCCATAGGCACTAGAAATAACAAGACAAGGTTACAAGGTTATATTTTTAATTTATAAAGGAAAATACTTACCTGTTAATTCATCTAGAGTCTTAGTGGATACATTGGCTAAATATCATTTTTACACTTCCCACTGGTAAGACGCCGTGTTGTACTAGAGACAAGTCGCGGCCACTGTCCTCGAATGCTTTGGACTTCAGGAACCGCGAAATACTGCTTTCCTCACGATAGAATTCCCCATCGCCGAATAACAATGAGAAATAATTAAGAGTTTATTATGAGATATTCACTATAAGTAATGAATAGACAGAATAGATAACCGTTCTTATTATTGAAACTATAGTAATATAATAATTAGAAAATTATACTAGCCAACAGCGATCTCTTACGAATCAATATTAAGGACGTTATTATATCACATATTATTATTATAAGAACATTATTTATAAATGATATCTAAATCTACAATTTAGATTTTATATAATTTTATGCCTAATGTAATATATTTTGAATTAAATCAGAAAAACCCTATTACTACCCTATTTATCAATATTCAACCCTTTTGCGGCACCTGAAGGGGGTTATTAATCATCACCAAATTTAACCCACATAAATAAGGTATGGCAATGAAAAAATTGGTCTGGTGAAAAATAAAAAATATTTAACTTTCCTTACCCCCATTAATATATATAAGCTATATGTATATGTTTTAAAACATATTAATTCAATTTAATAATCCAATTTTTTTTTAAACACTCTCGGGCAGCTTTCCTTTTTTTTGGTCAATAACTAACCCACAACTAACCTTTCTGCAAATTTTCTAAATTTTCCTACTTAATTCCAGTAAAAATCGTTAAATGACTGGACTAATTGTATAAATAATCATTATTTTACATCTGTGATGTTTTCGGAAAAAAAAATATCTGTGTTAAACGCGACGTTCACCATCCTCGAACGTCTTGATCCTCCACCAGGACCCGCGAAAAACTGTTCTCTTCACTATAGAATTCCCCATAATATAAATAATTGGGAAGTTTACGGGATAGCGAAAGAATAGACAAAATAGTCAACCGTTGTTATTATTGAAACTATAGTAATATAATTATTAAAAAATTATACTAGACTAACATCGACTTGCGTGTTTGCATTCTATTTTAGACAGATTAGATGTATAAGAAAAAGATAAACGAGTTATTACCTGTATTGGTACCGTGGGAATAAATTGTTACTGCGTTATTTATAATTGTATTCAATAGGTATATATAAATGTTATATATGTTATATGTTATGTTATGTTTTTTTTTTATAATCGCGGGCATGGGGCATGTCACTCTTTAGAATGTCATCATCAATATGGAATACGCTAATTAGTTGCTACTCCGTCTGTTTAAACTTAAAAAGTTGGTTCAAAATGCGTTTTCACCCGACTGCGTTAGTTTTACTTAGTTGTAAGAGCTTGTCAACACGAAACACGACACACGTTATTCACGGTCACTTTAATATTGCATGATATTAGCGAATACCTCGTAAATTAGACATTTGGTTGCAATGCGATGCATCAACCTTTCACGTTGGCTGGTATAAACATTAAACTTGGGGGAACTTTCAAAGTCTAATATGATTTTGTATACTTCACCAGCCAGCGTGTTTAATCATGTACATATTCAAAACAATACTAATGGAGACCAAGACTGAAGAACTTAATAATAACTCAAGTGTGTATCAATCTTCATATTTATTCATTTATTTAGATCCTTAACGATTCGAATTAACCGTGTCTGTGTATACTGTGTAAGTATTTATAATAACTTTACACGCCACATAAAAGATATATGCTAAGTACAGATTTTTTGAATAATAACAAATTTCAAAATGGTTGACATTATGAATAACTTACATTTTAGATTTTATATTTATGTTATTTAAATTGTTTATATTTTGACTGTAAAATTATAATTTGATACCTATAAATATTCAATATATATAATTATGTGATACTTTCTCATTAAAATTAAGTACACGAGGTGAATACCAAATTAATTGTTTGAAGCTGTTTCCACACAAAATTCAAGAAATACTTAAAAGAAAATTAATTATGAAATTTCGTTTACATTTTAAACATATTATTATAATATAGGTACTTTATTTTTGTGTACATTGTACACTGTACAGGTACTGAGGTACTTAAAATTTAATATAGTTTAGAATATTATAAAATAATTGAGTTCAAAAAGTTCAATACTGCAGCATTGCAGCAATGGTTACTTATTTTCGGTTCGTTGGTCAAGAGTATTATTTTTTTCCTTTTGCACAAAATTTAAAATTATGTTTTCATTGAAGCAAACAACACGATTTTCATGACAAATGTACACGATTTTAATTAAGAACAAACGCGGTAAAAATAAGAACAACAACACGTCAATACATCGTTAGTTTATTATCTGCTTAGTGCTTATTAAAATAATGCTTTAATATAAAATATGAAGCATATGAATATGTTGTAATAAATAATAATACATACTTATAGAAACATATTATAATACATACCATTTTTATTTTTTTAAGAAATTAACTCATTAATTATAGTTTCTTTAGTAGATATATTTAAATACGAGTACTTCAATTCATACATTGTGAGTCTGCAGAATTTACATAATATAAAGTATTAAAATATATAACTATAGGTTAGGTTATTATTGATTACTTCTGGGCCAATATTTATTATTTACCCTATATTTGGCCCTGTGTACAACTATAGATAAAAATGCGCGTATGTTTAATCTGTAGAACAAGAACAACTTATTTGTCTTCAAATTTCACATTTTCTTCACCTTTTCAAATTTTGAAAAAAAAATTGTATAAAAATGTGCTATACCTTTGTTAGCAAAGGTTAAGCTAATTCTATGACCAGTGTTTACAATTCATGAACTTATTTAAAACACGTTCAGCCCAATTACCCAAAAAAGTTCAATAAAAAAAGAAGATAGGTACTGTTTTGTTTATTCTCAATTGAAATATCTTTTTGTAAGTCAATAATTTCAATTCACAGTGAAGATTTTAGAAGTCTGAGCTACTTAGTAGCTATATTAATCCATTATCCCATTAGAGAAACTTCAAAAGAATATTTTAAAAATAACAACAGTTTTTCATTCTCTATAAAGTCTTTGAATCTGTTACCTACAAAATTCTTCACCAATTCTGACAAAGAACTTAAAAATACAAGCACTCTATAGTCTGTATCGGAATTATTTTTATGTTCAAGTATTGTTGGAAAATTATTAAATTCTTTACTTTTAGTATAATAAAAATAGATCAAATATCTTTTAAATTATAATGTGCGGAAAACCAGAACTACAGAAAAAGATTTTTGGTAGTCCATTTATCTTTCTAAGATTAATTCGGAATCAGACCGCGAGCCATTTATTGCCAACCCTTGATGTAGATTAAAAATCTTGTGATAATTAAACAATACATGGATAGGTCACTGGAATCAGTGGATAAATAAAAAAATTCCCCCTAAACACAAATATTATTAATTAAAAAGTTTCTATTTATAAATATAATTTACAATTTTAGCATTTATATGATATATAATGCCAATAGATTCAATTTATTTTGATATTTTTAAATGTTAAATAATATAAATTAATAATTAACAAGATATACATAAAACTGATATAATTAAATATTAACTTATATGTTCTTAAATAATTTTCGTACCTATTTATACTTACTGGTATAGATAAAACTGAAGAATTGAGATTGCTTTAAATTATATTCTCTTTATCTAAAATTAAACAAAATATATTTTTTAATTTTAATTTTATGCCTACAATTCAGTTTGTATACTCACTAATAAAAATATCTTTTAATAAATCAGTAGCTGTTGCTCGCTTTTTATGATTAGGATTAAAACACCGAAGTATAAAACGATATGCTTGTTCACTCAATTCAACAGGTATATTTGGTTTATTCTTATAATGACCAATAGTATAATAAGTAGCCGCTGCTCCAAGTTCTATATAAGGTACTTTACCTGTCGCCATTTCTACAACTGTACAACCTAATGACCATATGTCAGCCTGCAAATAATCAAAAACCATTTTAAGTTATAATTATATTTTTAACATTTTAGTCTCTACTTGTTCTCAACATACTGGTGTGCCATAACCCGTTGATCCACAGTTCATCACTTCAGGAGCCATAAAACGCAATGTGCCTGTAAAACTTCTAGTAGTGGGACACAATTCAAAAAGACGTTTAGATATTCCAAAGTCACATATTTTTGCCACACCAGAAAAGGTATTAATCAGGATATTATCCCCTTTAATATCACGGTGTATAATATTTTGATCGTGTAAATATTTCAATCCTTCAAGAACTTGTTTAGTATAAAATGAAATAACAGGCTCGTTTTTTTTTAATGGTCCCCATTTTAAGCGTAATAAGGTAGAAAGACTTTCTAAAAAAGATAATTTATTTATGTATTTTTAAGTCGACATATCAATAAAATATGAAAACTAACTACCTGGTACTTGTTCCATAATTATTTTAAAAATACCATCTTCAGATGTCGATCCTAAATACTGTACAATGTTTCGGTGATTCAGTTGAGAATGAAGATTTATTTCTTCATGAAGTTTCCAAACATCACTTGAAAAACATAATATATTAATATAAAAAACGAAAATAAAAATTATAATCAAACAAATAAATACTCAATATGAAATGCTTGTATTTCCTTAACCGCAATTTGCTTTTTTGTGTTGCAATCAATAGCTGCATAAACAATTCCATATGTTCCACAACCAAGAATTTTTTTACTCTTATCAACATTAAGCTCATATACAAACTAGAAAAAAAATGTTCACTTTAATACAAATTAAGCTCATGTGTGTAATTAGTATTATCATTTAAAGAAACATAAATAACTACATTAGTTGGTAACAAAGCTTCATCCAAGTTAGTTGTTATCACTTTATTACAATCACTTATTTTTTTTACAAGATCATAAAATCTTTGACGATGAAGAGATGATGGGAAATATAATTGGAAACTATCATAATTTATGTTAACACATAAAAATAAACACCTTTCATCTATTTTGCAAAAACTATAAAAATTAATAAAAAATATAACTCAAAAATTATAATTTACTAACAAATATTAGTTAAGGTATAAATAAATATACCTTACACTCCTAATCGCACTACCAAGGAATACCCAATTATGTATTTGATTACAATCTTTTGAAGTACATGTTATACATTGTTTGTGTAGAGAAATAGATTTATTTTCAACTTCAAGGTTCACTTTAACATAGCTTGGCACATAAACTTTTGATGGTTCTAAAACTATGACCTGAAAAATAAAACTTGTTATGCAATTGAATATCTAATAGTTTTTATTTATATATACATACAGGAAAACTGTAAATGTCACTGTCAATTTTTTGTTTTGTCGCATCTATAAAATATTCCATCCAACACTTAAAGTATTTTTCATGAACATTTATTTTTTCACTTTTTTTTCTAAGCTCAAAAATTAGTTTAACATTCCCAATTGTTGATTTATAGCACCTATTATACAATAAAAAATGTTTTATAGTACGTACATTAGGTACACATCATTTGTTATTTATTAGATTCTATAAAGAATTACTTACCAAATTGAAGGTTTTAGTTTGAACATACATTCAGCAGCTTTAATGGCTTTACCATAGTTTTCTGTTTGCACATTCATTTCAAAATATGTTGCAATAGTCCAGTAGTCATCAAGAGATGTTAAACTTCCGCTTTTGCCAATCAAATTATTTAAAAATATATCTATATTATGAAATAATAATAATTTAAATAAAACACGAGACTTTTAAAATTTATTTTGGTACTCAACAGTTAAATAGTAAAATGCAAAAAATGTTATGTTTGATTAAAAAATAACATAAATGAAAAAGTATGCATCAGAAAAATGAGAAAAGAATTATCAGTGAACATTTAAAATGTTGTTAGCTACCTTGAAAAATATACAACTGTATATTGTTATTTGTTATTGAATTGATTAATAAAATTAATAATAAGATATAAGTACCAATATTTTGAAGTTCTTTAGACTTGGAAAATTCATTCCCAGAAACTAGTAATAATGTTGTTAAATTAACACCAGCATGAAGATTTGGTTGAATTTCATAACCTTTTCGATACCAATAAATAGCATATTGAAGGGCATTTTTGTCTTTAAAATTAGACTCCACAAATTTGTCTTTATAAATACGACCATACAGGCAAATTAAATCAGGTGTACATCCTTCATTATTATCCAATGAAAATTCTATTACTTGCTCTGCTTTTAGTTTATACTCAGGTTTATTACTTCTGAATGTTAAAAATAGATAAATCATATGAATACCAAAAATAAAATTTATAATAAAGATACAATTTAACTATTTAAGTAACATAACAACTTTTAGTTACCTATTTAAAGCAAAACAATATAAGTATTGCAATAATGGTGTTTTTATAAAATGTTTTTTATCATTAATAGCTTGTACGTCTTCAACAAGTTGAATCACTCCATCATAGTCCTGATATTACATAAAAGTTTTTTTAAATGTTGATAGTTGCTAATTGATACTGAGATTTTGTAACTACCTGAACATTACAAAATGCTTCCATCAAGTTGTACAATGTATCAACAGTAAGTACATATGGATCTTTTAGATATTTTTTCATTATGAGCAATTTTTTGCATAACATTTCCCCAGAGTAAGTTTTTACAACTGTTCTTAAGTCTGATAAAAATTTCTCTTTAATGTAAACTCTAAATCAAACAAAATAAAAATATTCTGTTAATTACTATTACTATCAATATATACACTATACAGTCTATACAATATACAGGTATAATAAACATAATTTTAGTTTCATTGTTTTCATTTAAAATGAATAAAAAATATTTTCATACTTGGGTTGAATTTTAAAATTTTTTAACAATTCTTCTAATATTAACGCAACTATTTTTGTAGATTCAGTAGCAGATGATCTGTCATAGCCAAGACATGAAGAATTAGTACCTATTAGACATATACCACATTCGTCTAATTTATATGGAATAAATATAATAGAATCATCCCAAGGCAACTAAAAACACAAGAATTATTTCAAAAATGTAATATTTTTCTATCTTAAATAAAAATACAAATTTTAATATTTTTTTTATACATGTACCTTCTGACGTAATGTAACTTCATCATCTAAATTATTACATAAAATTATGTTTTGATTCATTCCAATATTTTGGCGACAGCCCAAATAATAAAACAAAGAGCTATGTTGAATATTTATTGACAGATCAACGATAACTACATCTGCATAATGAAATATTTTTAATTCTTCATTTTCTTCCAAATCCAAATTTTCAAAGATTTCAAACTAAAATTGATATTAAACTACAGAAGATATTAAGTTAAATAATAATAAGTGACAAGTTCCCACGGGGCGTAGGTAAGGGGGTGTTCAAAAGCCCCCCCCCCCCCAAATTAAAAATTAGACAATTTTAAAATAAACGTTGTGAATTTAGCTTAATCTAAATGTAAATTTAGACCAAAACCCCCTCCGAAAATTGTTTCTACCTACGCCCATGCAAGTAATAATATACAACTTCACATACTGAGACTACAAATTATGTTTTTGAAGCTTCAGTTGCTTCAGATTTACAAAAATAATGAATGTAATGAATTGTATTATTATATACATATATCTAACTGAATAATGGATACAGAGCTGATATTTATTTTTAAGGAGAGGAATAAATACAATAAAACTACTATATAGATATTTTGATTGTTTAGATGTTCTTACTATACTCGTAGTCTATAATTATTTAATAATTTATATTTTAAATGTTAACTTAATGAAAATTATTTTTATATTAAGAATGACTAAATGCTCTCCAAATACTCCCAAAGTTAAATTATTACTTATTGTATGCTAAAAAAGGGCAAAAAAATAGTAACAATAAGAGTTAAAAATACAGCAATGGTTAGCATTACACCATTGACACCACTTATTTAAAATATAATTGGTTCTATATAAAGTAATTTTGATTTTGGATAAAAGAAAGAGAGAAAATTACCGAAAAAATATACAAGTTAGAACAGTGAACCATCCTAGTTGCTTGTTTTACTTCTTCCAAAGCTTTTTGACGTTGTAATAAATTATTATCATTATTCTGAATTGCATTGTCCACATTTGTAATATACACAATATCCATTTTTGACTCCATTTAAAATATTACTAAATGAATTCACAGAGTGAAAAATTGTCTGTAATTCAAAAATAATTATATTTAAATAAGTATATAGTAATATAGTATATAATATTATGTTTATTGACAATATTATTGTGTTGGTGTGTATCTATTATCTAGGTGTTATTTTATAATATATTTAATATTAAATGGAATTCTACTAATTAATTCATCATCGGCAATTGTGCAAGGTAGGAATGTAGGATACCTTTCATCTTAAACATACATCATAAATCATATAATACTAACTACGAATTTTTCAAAGTACCTATTTAAATTTTTTTTTTTTTTTGTTTTATTCTAATGTTGCTATTTAAATTACTACTGTTAACTTTCTACTCCATCACAAGCTTAGGCTTAAAGGAGTAGATACATTTCTTTATTTATACAATTTATTGTACATATTATAGAGAAAAATTAATAAATAAAAAATAATAATTATAATAATAATAATAACACATAGGTACCTAAGTACTTATTCCCTAGGGATAGATCACTATCTGATATAAAAATCCAAAAAAAAAAAATTTTAAAATTGCTCTTCTAAATTAATCATAGACGCACATAGGAGCACCCCCAGTTCCCTGAAACATGTATTTCAGTATTTCACCAATCATTTGATAATTATCGTGATTTATTGAGTTGGAATTTATTTTCCATTACAAATAGACAATGCGTAGTTGGTAATTCACGAATTCACTATTAAAAATGTATTGTATGAATGTACGTTTCATTGTTTCAGTTTTCGTCTAAATATTAAACAACAAACACTTAACAGCAATCATTATATTATAGAAAATCATATTATCTAATTTTACTTTATAATTGTATCTTACGGTTCACAGTTGATTATAAAATTATGTTTGATGTAGTTGATGGAATAATTATAAATTTAGAAAAACGTCTTTCTGAATAAAGCTCAGACAGGGGCGTCATTTGCGGTACGCAGGGTATACATTTGCGTACTTAAAATTCTAAATTGTAATTTTTGGCCCGTAAGGCCACATCACAAAAAAATAAAAGTTATATTTATATTATTATATTCAAATAATAAATTAATGTGTAAATATTATGATAGTTGAAAATTGATTGATTGATCACGTCTTTATAATCACAATACAACCGTTGTATGATTATTACTAGTAACCACAAATTTTACTGATTTATTTTGTACATATCTATTGTGTGACTTTATATTGTTAATTGTTTTTATTTAATTTGACTGTTGAAGTTTCAATTTGTATTAAATTTAGATATTTATAGGTTTTTCACTGCTTACTGCTTGTATTATGTCATTTTACTTTATTTTAATTGTGTTAATAATTATTATTATACTACTATAATATTAATAATGTCAAATATATCAAGAAAAAATAAATAGTGGCCTGCTCAATATTTATGCGTACCAAAAAAAAAAAAAAAAATTGAAATGACGCCCCTAAGCTCAGAGCTGGCAAAAACGGTAGACAACTTTTTTAACTTGGATGAATATAATAGTTTGTGTTTTATAAACACTTATAAGTTATAATTTTATAAAGTATTTAAAATATTTTTTTTATATTATTATATCTTTTGAAATACTATTGTATTCATCTGTTTATTATTTGATATATCAGCGTATATTTTGAAAATATTAACACCTAGTTTATCAGCAGAAATGCTGGTGTTAAAGAATAGTCTACCAGCCAACTTTGAATTTGAAGACTTTAAAAACCAATGTACCTAATCAAAGTTCGTTTCCAAATGTAAATTTATAGTTTAAGTGGAAATGAGAATTCCAATGTTTTCTTCGACGTGTGGACGCTCTTTCTCAGCTATGGGTAGATTAATAAACCTGGTTACGCACCAGTATAATGGATCGAGAAAGATTAAAGCTATATCTACTCTTAGCATTGAGACAAAACAGATGGGAAAATTATACTACAAACATTTGCATTATGAAACAGGAAATTAAATCTTGTTAAACAAATTAATAATAATAAATACGTAATATTAAAAATAAAAATAACTAATCCAATTTTTGAAATACCTACATGTTGTGTTTATCTTATAATATATACATAGAGGAAGGTATACTTACCAGCGTAACGAGTGTTGGACGTCCAAGGGCGTATACAATTTTTAAAACACTGAAATGCCGGAGTTTGCAATTAGTCAGCGGTTTGCTAATTGATAACTGAATTAGGTAAACTATGTTTTTGCTTTTTTATGCAGTACGCAAATGACAAAACATAAAGATAAGTATAATTGTAACGTATAATACACCACAACATAAAAAACAACAATACGTTGGTGCGTAATATACCGAGTCACCTAACTGCATTATATAAATTATCTTAAATACCTTTATTATCAAAACATACTATAGCGTGTACTTAACATACTTTGACTTGGGTAGCGATTGGTTGCCTTTAGCAATAGGTAGAACGTAATTATATAAGTTATATTTTTAATAATTTTTGCAACAATATGTGTAGGTACGTGACAAGTTGCTCGTATAATTCAGTGTAATGTACGTACCTTAGATATTTAATTAAAGTATAAAATAGATAAAAGTTATACATAGGTATATATTTTTTTTTTCGATATAGTTGATTACAAATTACAATATTATTTTATAATATTCTACTATTCTTTTTTTTTTTTTAATTAATTGGTAAATGTATGATTTTTTTCAAATCATAAATGGTTGCCTATCTA
The DNA here is from genome assembly GCF_020184175.1 of Aphis gossypii. Taxonomy (NCBI): domain Eukaryota; kingdom Metazoa; phylum Arthropoda; class Insecta; order Hemiptera; family Aphididae; genus Aphis; species Aphis gossypii. The sequence continues at coordinate 13,637,571 of NC_065530.1, read as the reverse complement.
AGTATTTTTATACATTATGCTTGAAAAAAATGTATGATTGCAAGAAGCAAAACTAATAAATATAATAATAAAAATAACTAACGATTGTGTTTGGACAATTAAGCACAATGTGTTTGACCGGCCAGTCTTTTAGATCAAATTCCCTATTGATTTTGTAAAATATTATAGATTCTGAACGGAGTGGTAAATGTATTGATTTTACAATGATGTGTGTGTGTGTGTTTTTTTTTTTTTTTGTGTCTGTGTAGGTACATCATAACTAGTCGAAATAATGCTTTAATTTCAAACTTTGAGGGTGATTTCCGATGGCAAAATAAATATCCTTGATGCATTACACACTACACAGGTCAATAGTAAACATTTTCCAATGGTTTTCAAAAAAATCGAGAAAAACAAAAAAAATGACGTCGGAAAAACAGGAATTTTTTCGTAAAACTAGTTTTTGACCAAATCAATTTTTTTATATGATTGTAATTCAAAAACCAATCACTGTAAACACTTTCAACTTTCACCAAATGTTTATATTAGTGTTATCTATAGGTATACAATCAAATTTTCAAAATATTTTGACTATTTTGAGCTATTTATAAACCACTAAAATTTTCGATTTTTCTAAGAATGTTTTTTTTTGAAATGTCGATAAAAAATATTCGATGACCAAAAAAACTTGAAAATTTAATACAAGGTTCTTTATGAGTTGTTCTTATTTTAGTAAAAAAAAAAAAAATCAAAAATCGTAAGTCACAATTTTTCTTTATAAGCGTTAATAGTTCAAAGGGTTATGAAATTATATGTCAAAATCACAAAAATTTGCAAGTAATTTTGAAGCTGAAAAATCACAAAATTGTTTGTCTCTAAGAGTTGAAAATTTAATACAAGATTTTCCATAAGTTTAGCGTACAATAATTATAAACGAACTTAAATTTTGGTGTATTCAGGTCATTAAAACGTAAAACATCTTTTTCACCAACCACTGGAAATTATATCCTAGGCTGACAAACCATCTTCGTTCAGAATCGTTTTTCGTTTACAATGCTAGGTACCTATCATTGAATTCAAATTTAATACTCTTATAATACATAATACTATAATAGTGATCCACATGGCACCTATAATGTACAGCAAAGAGATACCCGCTTTTTTAATCTTTATTTTTTATAATTTTATCATTTATGTTTCATATAGGGACTGTAACATATTAATCGCCCAGATGCATAATTACACCCCAAATATATATAATAAAACGTATACATTACAATACCTATGTATATTATATACATATATGCCTTTTATGTAAAGAAAAAAATTTCATTTCACTGAACACCTTGCGATAAGACGATTCGTTATTATCTCTTCATTTTTTTTTCACTGTTGAAACATCATGGATTATACTTCAAACTCTACACAAAAGATCGTTGTGGTTAAGTTGATTTTCGAGATTTAGTTTTTTTGTACTTATTGATTCGCCCTGTGTTATTTGGTGAACTTATCTATATAAACTGATTTATCGCATCATCGATTCCCGAAACTTCGTCGTTATCCTAAAGCCATCATTAGAGGAATAGGTTTTCAGTTGACAAGTGTATTCCATATTGTTTTCAGAAAGGAAATAAACTTAATTATGCCGTTTAATTGCAATTGATTAGGTGAATCAGTTCATACGCATCCCCCTAGGACACATGAACATTTCTAAAGGTCCACAGACTTTATTTTAATGATGATTCGTTGTTAAAAATTTTGAAATACGATGTTTCATACCTACTTCAGGCGAACATCACTAAGTATACGTATACCTATCCAACAATTTTTTTAAACGCCAAGAACAATTGTCAGTTTTTTTTAAAAAACTTAAATAATGTTATAGATAAATATTTATTTTATTTTAACCATTTATAAATTGTAATAAATATATTTCGTGATTGTTGTATTGAAATAATACAAATAGGTACTTTAAAAAAAAAAAAAACTAAACGAAAAGTAGGTACCTACATCATATATTATATAGTATTCTTTTATTTTATTAATTCATTATAATTCTCTGTTAAAATGAGATGATGTTCTCGTGAAAAAGGGAGATTGTCAAAACAGGAAGCTCGAAAACCCACGTACTGCGTTCACAAAAACTCATCTGTCAATGACTGATGATTGAGTGTATTTACATTTAAAGTACATCTGAAGTGCAGAGAATCGGTTTTTACGCGAGATTTACCAAAATAGTTTTGGATCCGGCTAAGTTGGGTTAACAACTGGAAATCGGAGTATTTTTTCATGGAGAATAAGCAACCTATACTAAATTACATGTCTCATTTATGAAGTGAACTATAATAAGAAACCACTAACAATTTAGTTTTTTTCGAACGACAGCCTCAGCCAAAACCTTAACAGCTGACTCAGGGCTTATCGCGACATAGGAAGCACTAAGCAGAGCTGGCCGTATGAGCCCTCGTGAAAAGTCGAGTTCTCGAAAGTGCGATCGACGAATAGTCACACAAGCAATGGATGACGATCGAACCGTTAGCCTAGCTAACGTACAACGTTGAGTAGTTTATATCATAATGAATAGTGTTATTCTCTTCAATGTGAAATTGGTAATACAATACATAAGCAGATATTGATTCAACCCTTCTAACAAATTTGTTAGAAAATTACTGGATACCTTTCAAAATGTGTGGAACATTATTTTCGAAGGGGAATAAATTTGATTTTAAAGTTGCTTAGTTTAAGTACACCAGCAGCATACCTACCTATTTTTTGGAACATGGTTTTCGTGTTAAAGATATTTTCCTTGATTTTTTAAACACTTTCGGACAATCTTAAAATTTTGTTTACTAACCAATTTGTTGGATGGGTTGATTCGATGTGTTTGATTTTGTGCAAGGTCAAGTTCCCAAGTTTACAAGGATGTTGTAAGAACTCGTCAGCCGTCATTAAAGTTTCCAAATATCATGTCTATTGTATTTACTGTTTATTACAATTATTCATCATTATCTATATTCTATAGTATTGTACTGAATAGTATTACACAGGTATCAAACTATTTATCTAAGTATAGCAGAGACAACTTTTAATAAAGTACTAATCAAATATTTATTTATTTAACATACAACACGGGCGAGTGCCCAATATACAATTATTATATTAGTGTGATATACAATGAATAAAAATATTAATGATAACATATTATATCATAATAAATTCATATTTTACATTGTTTGAATAATTTAAGTATGCAAGGTGATTATCATGGATCTTAATTTTTAATATAATACTACTAGACCAGACAGAACAGTGGCTCTCAACATCGCCTATCTCACGCCCCTTTGTAGGTTTTCAATAAACTTCGTAATGACTGCTTGTGCCTCCCCCCAAACACTGTACCTACTAATAGACTAGAGAGTAAAACGTCTATAGCAATAAATCACAACTTTTAAAAATAGTTTTTTGTTGTTGTAAAAACATGTTTTTAGTTGTAGACAAATTGTTTATTTAGAGAGGACTGAAAGGAGTCAAAATGATATAATTTATGGTTAGTACATGTAAATTCAAATATTAAATTTAAGTTTAAGTATGTGTAATGCTGGTAGGCATATACCAAAGCTGTGCAAAAAGAGCGAACAAGTTATAGATAGGATCACAAATTATTAACAACAGTCAATAAATATCATCATTATAATTGTATTCATCACTTTGTTATTAATGCTAAAGCTAAAGTACACCAAATATTTTTTTATAGTAATAGATTATAAAAATTATATGTAAGCAATAATTATATTTTTAATTTTAAAAACAAATGTTATTGAAAAATTAGATCTGAAAATTTTTTCATATTATGATTAACATTTTTATTTTTATGATGAGTATAAAACAAAATATAATAGTATTGTAAAGTAGGTAATAATTATGTTGTTTCCATTTTACAAACGCACATTATCTATTTATAAATATATTAAAAACAAAATTATTAAACTATGGCAAAGATGGCAAACCTATTTCACGCGTGTCACACACAAGGTTTCTTTTTTATCATTTAAGCCATGGATGTAGGCATTTTTAAGTTTAAATAAAATGTGATCAAATTATTTAACACATAAGAAAAATAAAATAGAATTGAAATTTTTATTTAACTCAAGAGTACAGAAAGGTTCACCATCCCTGAACTATGGTAACACTTATAGGTTGTTTTTCAATATTTTAATTTTAAAACCAGTTATTATTAAAACCTGTGTGTAGTTCTGGATAATATTCTTACCTTAAATTTTTCAATCTAATTTAAAAAATGATAAAGTAAAATAAACTATTCTAGAAAATGTTATGTGAACTTACAAAGAAGGAGACAACACATGCAAGTTCAACAATTTTCCAATCAAATATTATAAATAAAAAATTATACAAACAAATACGTCTAAATTTATTCTTTTTTGTTTTTGCATTTTATACATTGATTAATATTCATAAATAATTAGACAATAAGAGATCCATTGAGATACAGTAAATAATAAATTAGTTAGTTAGTCAGTGAAAAAAAAAAAAAAAAAAAAAAAAAACAGTAAGGTTGTTTTTCAAAAATAAGACTATATAGATTTTACATTCATAATTTTAAATGATAAAATAATGTCTGAAAATATCTATACAATCTTATTTCAAAGTCTATACCTACCTAATAATAAAATATGATTTGGATTTGAATTTTAAACAGTTTTTAAAAACGTCTTCATGTACTGGTTGTAAATTTTTTTAAACTGACGTTTTGTATAAGGTGGTGGAGTCATGTTCCTAATAAAATTTTCAGAATATGTCTTATACATATGTTCCATACAAATACTGGTTTCAAATGAAAGTTTTTTAAAAGTCCCAGGTATGTGATATGAACTCAAAATTCTAGGAATACCTTTCATGTATAGGAATACATTTTCATATTCTTTAACAGGAACATTTTCTAGACTAACTTCTGAGTCACTCTCAGATTCATATAAATTGTAGTCTTTATCCAATGGTTTTAACGATTCTTTCATAAAATCTGTCATAACAACTGGTTCATTAATTACATTTACCTGTTTTGGTTGATTGGCTTTTAATGCAGTATCTCTATCAGAATACCAACTGTAATTAATTGGTTTCAGAATAGCATCGAGACGACGTTCAGAAATACCTAAAGTGTTCATAAAAAAAGTTCTGCACACCCTAATATACTCCTTATTTCTGATAAAATGGTATGTTGGACAGCTTTCAAAAGTGTTATCTTTCTTTTTAGCCATACGCAATCGCACTAATTGAGCTATTTTACAGTTCTGTTCAGTCGCATTATGCAACATCTGAAATTCTTTATAAATTTGTCTTCGTTCAGTGTCAGGCATAGCATAATAACATATTAATTGACAATCCTGATCGCAATTAGGTAGAAGCATTTCACTGTAACATTCTATTAAGTCTTGATTATAAATTATAGATTCTGGAATTCCTAGAAAAATAATAAACATTGAAAATAATATATGACCATAAAAATGCAATTTTTTTTTGCTTGGCACAGTAAAAAATATACCATTAATATTTTTTATATTTTATAGTAAGTATAATATACTTTAGTTTAGAGCAATGATGAATTAACATCTATGTAATCATTAAGATGTATGATGAATGAAAAATATATTATAAAGAAAACTTATCCATTTACAGAACATTACGTATTAAATAAAGTCTAGTATACTAACTATACCTTGAACTCTAATTAAAGTATAAACAATAAATGGTAAGTTAATATCATGTTTCATTCTATACTAGGTGATTCATGTAACAAAAACTTGTGATTTCAAAAATTACTACCATTTAATAATTGAGTAGATCACTGTAATGTATGTGTTAAATTTAATAATAAATCAAAGCATACAAAACCGATTTTGAATGAAGATAGTCAAAAGGTCTAAACTACTAGACATATTTATAATACCTACATTGATAATTTAAATAATTTATTTTACTATTAGTATTTTGTTAAACAGTAAGTTGAATTAATATTTATGGACATTGAATTTACTATATTTTTTTTTATTAATTTTCAGTCAATAAAATTGAGTTTGTAATACCGATTAATTAACAAAGAATATACTCTATTTAGAATAACCTTACCCACTCGACTGACAAAAACTCGTCTGGTCTGCGTATGTCTGTTGCAAAGGTGTGCGCTGACAACAGCTAATGACCAATCACAGTGCACCTGACTCTCGCTGAGTGGGGGGGGGGGGAGTTGGAAGAGTATGAAGTATTTACGACACCTAGTTTTAAATTTTTAATCCTAAACTGACTAAGCTGTAAAAATTTAATATCTAATACCTACATTTTTTAACTTAAATTTATTTTTTGTAATTATTTTATGAATGAGCTTACAGATTTAAAAATAAAATAGTCCTTACCATCTGTATGATTTTTTTCTAATAATTTCAAAATTTTGGTTTTTGAATTCTTTGAAATGTTTTTTTTTTCAAATGACAAGACATTTTTAGCATCGTCTCCATCTAACGCATCTAAGTAAATATAATCACCATCATTTCCATTATTTCTTGATTTTGGAATCATATTTTTTTCTATTAACAAAAATAAAATTTAAAAATTAACTGATAAAACAATAAATAAAACACCATAAGAAAATACATTTTACTATGTCAAATTTTGAATTCTAAATTTTTTTCACACTAGCTTTACTACTTTTTTCATATACTAGCAGTATCTTAAGAAAAAGTACGAGTAGATTAAAAAAATAATTTTAAAAAATATTTCTTATAATTGATTCTTTATGTGATTTTTTAACTACCTTTAAATTATGTTAATTTTTTGTTAAAATGGTGATATTTGAAACATCAGTTGGTACATTTTTTAAATAGCCGTTTGATTAATTTAATAATTTAGTCCGATTACATTCATCTATCAATACAAAATAAATAATTATTTAATTATATTATTTAATCTAAATTAAAAATGTTATGGTTAACATTGTTGTTATTGTTATCATAGAATAGAATAATCTGTTATTATTATTCTGAAAGATCAATAATGTTAACAACACATAGTATTTAATAGTTATACACTCGTCCAAAGAAATAGATTTTTGATGCAAATTGTATAAAATGTTAAATGACTTTGTTTTGTTAAAAATTTAATACCACCTATACATTCTTAACAAGCATATTATGGTTTTTTTTTTTATGTTTCAATTTAACAGGATGATTACATTTATGTGGTTTTTAATGATTATTGTTAACTTTTGTAAACAGTTAAATTTTTTTTTAATAGTTCAATTTATAAATTATAAAATCATTTAATTAAAATAATAAACTAATGAGTGATGTTTATTTAAAAATATAACAGCTATAATTATGTCAAACAATAATAGTTACCTTTTATACTATTATTTGTATCGATTGTTGGATGTTCTTCCATCTGATTTTTATAGTTTAACACATCCATATTAACATCCTCCAAGTTAATATTTGTTGAATTTTCATTTTTTATTTTTTTTTCTAGAATGTATATAATATTAAACATAATAAAATGTTTGATTTTGGATAAAACAATAATATATATTAATTTTAAATTGATGTAAAAATTTAAAATTATTTTCATTTTATTATCAAATTATTCTATGGTAACATTTATAATTTATAAGTAGAATGAAAGTTAAATATATTTCATTTAACTTTTTTAATTTTGTGAATAAATACTAGTTGGTACTATAAATAACTATAATTTTTCTATTTTCTGAATATTTAAAAAGTCTAAATCATGCCAGACTTTTTACATAAAATATATTTTGTGCATATATATTAAATACAAATTAGATTTTATTTATGATACACAATAGTTTTACAGTATGGACCTAAAATAGTAAGTAACTTGGTACTGGTCTAGTTGACCCTTGCCCAGAAGGCAATTCTTCAACCACTCAGGTTTAGTTTACGTCTTCCGCTTACATCTCTTGATTTTTGATATTATAATCAATAATCAATAATTTATACAAAAATGTACGAATAATAATAGATTATACATTTATGGTTATACAGAACAATTCAGATGATCAAAATAAAAATATAAAAATAACATGATAAAACAATATTAATAAATAATTCGTAATACGCATAATAAAAATAAAAAATTCTGCAAGTAGCTAAAACTATGCTATGTCCTTCAAAATTTTTTTAATAGATTGCGGCCGTTTAATTTGCTTTGCCACATAAACTCTGACAATTAAGAATCTAGGAAGTTTCTCTTAGTCTCTCTACATTTCTTGTTGCCTCATCTAACACTTCCCCACATCCTTTCAACATTCTGCATATGATCTCCACTTATAGGATCCACTAAGTTATATTTGTGGTTTACTATTAAGTGTGTATAATGGTTGGTTTATTGAATATTATTATAGGCTCGCCAGGAATCAAATACAAAGATCGATCCAACTCGTATACGTTTACAAATTATTGGCAATAATGTATTTTCCAACCGATCGGGTACACATTGGTCTTACGACACATGCCACCAAATACACATTGCTGCAGCAGTATTTGATCTGTAATCTGTATTATTTTTTGTCTGACAAATAAACTCTCGTCGATCTCAACAATGCAAAAGCACCTCCTTATTTTGAATCACCACGAGAAAGTTTCCATACACAATACACATATTTCCGTCATAAAGTTATTCCAATCTACCATAGTAGATTTACTCACTCCAAATTTGAGTTTGCAAAAGTCTACTGATGTCAGCTCATGAACTCAACTATAAATTAAGTAAACAATAGCTGGTAACTTTACCTTGGCACATTGTATGTTTAAATTATTGGTCTTAAGACCTTTTTCTACTCGACATGATCTTAAATGACAATGCCACTGGCCCCATTATGTATGCAAAACCATTTCATGTCCACTGTCACAAGTCCAAGTCTTATGGTTAATATTTTTGTTTTGCAAAAAAACTATTGCTGATGAGACATCATGCATGTCACTATAAATTTGTCGGAAATTAATTTTTTTTTTTTCAGATGACAACTGAATAACTGAGCTAGGTACTTCATAATATTATAAACGGCAACCGCTGTTATACCTATATTATATCATTTATTTTACTATACAGATTTTATCAAACATAATTCTTAAAATATCTAATTAGAGAATTTCACACAAATACCTAACATATATTATGATTTTATATCTTTTTCATCTGTACTCTGAAATATATTAGTATATTATACATTTTATAACATAAAAAATATGAGAGATGAAAGTGGGAGGCGTCAACTAAACCCGAGTGTCCGAGAAATTATCTTCTGGGCGGGGATCAAATAGACTAGTTCTAGTAACTTATATGAGTATACAACAGAAGGTAAAGAATAATAGCTTTTAGTGGTTACATCCGTAGTATATAAGTTTACTAGAAGGAATTAATTACTAGTTATACGAGGTGTATTCAATAAATACCCAGACAAAATTTATTAAAAATTATATTTCAAACTTACAATTTATTTAAATGGATCACCTTCAAAATAGTGTCCTTTAGATTCGATACAATGATCTCAACGGTCTTGCCACTTTTTGAAACACCTTTGAATGTCCTCCATAGTTATAGCCTTTAGCTCTTGTGTCGCGTTCTGGACAGTTTCATTAACGTCTTCAAATCTCTGGCCTTAGAGGGTACTTTTTAGTCTCGGAAACAAAAAAAAATCACATAGAGCTAAATCAGGTGAATATGGAGGGTGTGAGGTATCACTGGTATATTTTTAAATGCCAAAAATTCACGATTGGAAAGCGCTGAATGTGCTGGTGCATTGTCATGGTACAAAAACCATAATTTTAATTTCAACGCTTCTGGTCTTTTACAGCATACTTTTTCTCTTAATCTTTCTAGTACTTGTTTATAAAACACTTGATTTACTGTCTGACCTGTAGGTCCATACTCATAATGGACTAAACCAAAAAAACCGAAAAAAAAAACCATGAGCATTGCTTTCATTTTTGACCAGACCTGACGACATTTTTTTGGACAAGGTGAATTTGCAGTCTTCCATTGCGATGACTGAACTTTGGTTTCGGGATCATATCCATCACCCATAATAATTGATATAAAAATTTGGATCATTAGAAACCCGATTTTTTAGTTCCAAACACACTTCAATGCGATGTTCCATTTGCTCCTCTCGGTTAACATTTTTGGCACTAATTTTGTGGACACTCTTTTCATACCCAATTCATCTGATAAAATCGAATGACAAGTACCAATTGATATGTCAACTTCATTGACTACTTCTCTGACAATTAATCGTCGGTCATATCTAATTTTGTTTCGAACAAGAGTAATGGTATCATTTGTTTTTGATGTTAATGGATGCCCAGGATGATGGTTATCTTCAATGGATATCCCGGAAATCCGTCCTTCTTTAAAATGTTTGAACCAGACAAAAATTACACAACGGCTTAGTGAAACATTTCAAAAAGCCAATTTAACCAATTCAAAAGTTTCCGTAGTATTTTTACCAATTTTGTAACAAAATTTGATACACGCGCGTTACTCAGTAATATTATCCATCGTGAAATTGCGATTTTATACATAACGACCAACTTTGAACACGTATTGTCAATGACCGATTTGAGATAATTATTATTATTATATACTAAAATAATGATCATTATCTCTAGTTTATTTTGGTATAACAATATTACTGATAATGTTAAAAGTTTTTCTGTAATAATTTAAGTCTGAGTATTTATTGAACACACCTCGTATGTAATATGTAAATACTTTGTAACTAAGTATTTATTATTGTATTGTACTATATTATATTATATTATTATATAAACAAGTAAGGGTTTAGTATTATCACATACTACTTTTTTTATAGTTTTATTACTTATGGCAAGGGATGAAATATTTAAATTATTTTGGAACTAAAGCATAAAAAACGTCAGTAATATTAATAACTGTAAACTTAGTTTATCAATGACCAAGTGATTTTTAGTTTGTTGCTTTTCTATTAAATAATTAAATATATAAATTTTACAAAAGTTATTTTCAGTTCTTAGGGTAAAATTGTATCACTATATTTTACTATGTAACTTACGGATCAGCTAAAAATTATATATAATGTTTCATAAAAATTAATTATATAAATAAGTAATACCTTTCGTAATTTTTTCTTCATGGGGTTTTATACATGTGTCTATTGAACTCTCTATATTATTTTTATGTTTAGACTGTCTTCCTCGGATGTCATTAGTATCATCCAACAAACATATAACGTCTCCATAATTGGATTTATTAACAGTTTCTGAAAAATTATGTGATACATTTTTATTAACTAGGAATCATTTTTACTATACATGAGTTAATTATTTTAAAAAGAATCATTCATTATTCAAATTAAGTATTTAATATAAATAAAAACTTGATTTTGAAAATGTATATTATCTATATAAACAATTCATTATTCTAATAATCTATACCAGTGGTAGCCCAATTCCCGCTCATGAACCACATGTGGCTCTCACCATATCAGATGTGGCTAGCATCTTATTTATAAAATCAATAGTTACTTACTATTGTTATAAATTTAAAATTTTTATACATTTTAATATTTTTAATTTTAATTTTTATTGCCATTTATTTTACCTGAACTAGATTGGAATGTTGTATTTAAGATTTTTTCTTGATTTTTTAGTTCTTGATTAAGCTTATCTAATTTATTTTCCAATGAATTTAACAATAGAATTTCCTTTTTTTTTTTTTTAGTAATATCTTTAACTATCAAAGTGTTTTCTTCTAAAGGATTAAATTCTAAATTATTAAAAATTACATCAATATTTCTACTGTTAACTGAGGATCTATATTTTTTATCACAATTGTCTTCAGAACTTAATACAAAAGAATTCTGCAAAACATAAAAAAAAAAAACTTTAATGATTAAATAGTCAACGAAATTGTAGTTACCTTATAATTGTATACATACTTGTGGCTTAATTAATGGAATAGCATCATCATTCAGGCAATAACCATTATTAGTTTTTAAAACATCATCATTTTCAAAATGGTCAGAACAAATTCGATCTGTAACTGTTGGCTGCCAATTAGGTAATCCAACACTGTTTATCCATTTTTGGAGCATAGTTTTATTTTCCAATGGAAATCTAAGAATATCAAAATAAAAGTTAAAAAATGTTAAAATATAGTACGTGATTAAATACAACCCAGCCAGACAGTGGGTCTGGGTTATATGCAGACAGAATAAAAACTCCATAAAAAAAATCTACAGTATGAATCAATAAAATATAAATGATTATACTATTATTTAATTATATTTGTATTATTTATTTAAGACGAAAACTTTAGACCTAAATATGCATTTTTTTTTAAGCAAATTTTATGCATCTGATGTATTACTATTATAATTCATTCAAGTTTAAAATACACAGGTCCCAAAATATACCTTCAAGCAGTCCCAATTTTCATATTCTTTAAAATTTTTATTATGCTATTATAGTATGGTATTTTTTTAAGTATTAAATTAAATATATAACATAGTAAAGAAAATTATCAAAATAAATCAATTATTAAAATTAAGTATAGTATTTTTTTAAATATTTAGAGTATTTTTAAATATGTGTTGTCTCCGCCTTACACACATATGACACAGCAAATTTTTGTTCGCCAGTTTCAAAAATATGCTGTTAGTTTTGATATTAGAGTGAAATGACCTATTATATAATTTAAAGGTAAGATGATTAACTAGGGCCCCACGTAGCTTTTATTGTTATTATTATTTTTAAGTTATGATCATATAACAATGTCCTCTTAAGCCAGTATTGTTTATTTCATTGTTTTTCTTAGAATTTTCGATTTCAATTCAGACAGCAATAAAGAGGAAGAGAGATGCCCAAATATCAGAAACATGATATGAAAAAATTACACAATGTGAGATTTAAACCCATAGCTCTACATATCACATTGATGCAGAACCAAATATGCTATATTGTAGTTGTATAAGTTTAAACTCAATTCACTCTTCTACGAATCAATGCATATAATTTAAAGTTTGTTTAAGAGACGAAAAGAGTTAAACAAGCGATAATGACAGATAATTATCATTATCACTATTATATCATACCATAACATACTATTTCTACCATTTCATAATTTTTAAAAAAATTTTATTGAATTTTTGAAAGTAAAAAAATAACTACATTACTTAAAAAATAGTGTCTTTTGTCCATCTTTTAAAAATGTCTTATCACAGCATTGAATAATACAGAATTCATTTTCTGTTGAATTCTTTTGTACATCTGCTTCTAAATCATTTTTTTTCGCAATATTAGTAACATTAAATATAAATATATGTTAATCTCAAATATAATTATACATACTAGAACTACCACTTGTACTTCTTTTTCGTTTTCGTGTAAACTTTGAATACTCGTGTGACTGTAGATAAAGAGTTGGTACAGTATTATTATTTTTTATACAGGTTTGTCTAAAAAGTCGACCTTCTCGTCTAATAGTTATAGATGTAAAATCATCAGGATCAAAATGAATTGAGCATATTTTGGACAAAGGATCAAATTTGTCAGTGCGCCCGCAAATTTTCCACCAGGTTTCACAAAGTGCTTTATTATCCTCAGGAAAGTTAATGAAAAATAATCTATCAAACTGGTTTCTTGCATTTTGATTACATAATACAACCGCACATACATTGCTTAAAGGCTGGTTTGTCTAAAAAATTAGAATATTATTAGATACTTACTTAAAATAAAAAAAATAACAAAACCGACATCTACAAAACTTGTAATAGATGAAGATAATGACACAGAGTCAGGTTCTTGCATTGATTCTTCAACATCTATAGTATCTGGTTCATAGTCAGTATCAGAAAGTGATGATAAATAATCGTCATCAAATCCTGTAGCCTCATTTGAATTCTAAAATAAGTATAATTCTTATAACTATTAATTTTAGTAACTAAAAATTATAAATAAAATATTCTTACACTAAGAAAACTAGAAAGTGATGAACTTAGAAATGAATTGTCAGTGTCGTTTAGATCACTAGTATTCGGTGTATCTGGTAACTCATCAGAATTGATATCACTCATGGATGAAAGTTCATCGTATTCAGAATCTGTCAATGACTTAGTATCTTCATTAACCTATACACAAATACATATACTTACGCATTTTTGTAATTATTTATAACCTACTTATTATATTTACTTACATTGTTTAAGCTGATCATGGGACAAGCATTTGGTTTAAGCATATTACTTTTATCGCCAGCTTCATAATCATCAACACTAAAATGCATGTCACAAATTCTACTTTTAGCAATTGGTAACCAATCTGAACGGTTTGTTGCCATTATCCAAATGGGCAGTAATGACTGATTATCGAATGGGAATCTATAATATTATGCACAATAATGTTTCAATTATTATTATTAAAAATCCAACTATAAGCAAGGATACATACTCATGTAATTTAACTCCATCATCAGAAGTCTTCACACACCCCAAAACACAACAACGATTTTCCATGGCAATGGTTTGAACTATCATACAGGTACTTATTAATAAAAATAAAAATTACACCTAACATTTATATAAAACTCGAAAAGTACAAATTAAGCTGATCATTTAAATACATGTTATATAGTACTTACCACTATGAAGTTAGTACTCCAATATTCGATAGTACTATAGCAGCACTATACAACTATAGTGTTATAATAGCAGCCAATACAAATGAAAACATTTAAAACGTAATGTATTATTTTTGTTAATTAACTATTAGTTAACGTTTCATAATTAATAAATAATAACATAATCAATTATCAAACGATATTTTTCTTTGAAAATTATATTTTCAAGTTCATACATAATATTATTATATTATTATCTAGGCATGATTATAAATCTACCACCGGCGGGAGTTCGCTATTTAGTTCAATAACTTCTTTATAGATATTCGTGTTTGGAATACGGCGTCCACTGAGATCATAGATAATCACTGAGATAGATAAGAATATACTGGAGCGCGGACTTGCCTATGCTCGTATGTTACGAAAAACGGGCCGACGTATTTTTCGTTACCCCCACTCCTGTATGGCAAGAAATTGAACTGCCATACCAATAACATTGAAAAACTACACATTTTAACTTGACACAACTCTGGGATAAATGGTCGTATTACGTTAACTTTGGTATCAAAATTTTTGTTTTTATGTGTACTTCAAACTTGTATTTACAAAAAATAAAAATAAAATCTCTGAACATTTTTATTTATTTTTGTAATAACTCAGGTTTTTTGAGTGGGAATCTAGATATTAAAATTAGGATTTTAAATTTTAATTGGATACTAATTTATATTTTATTACAATAGTTATAGAACCTATTAATTGCAATAAACAGCATGATTTTAAATTAAAAAATTAAAAATATATTTATCAAGACCATCTACATTACATTAAAAATATAATAATTAGATAATATATTATCTAATATTAATATATTATTATATTATTCACCTATGGAATTGAATAGATTTTAATTTACTTTCCTTGTTCCAACTCTTTGTACATCTAAAGGCCGAACATGACAAAACCATTTTTAAATGGAAATTAACTTAAAGTCTCAATTACCTTATATAATTAATAAAATGTAAAACATGTTATTAGTAAATACACAAAACAAAAATAGTGAATACTATGCATGAGATAAGTGTAGGTATTAGATTTTCTAATAGTAGTCTAATATTTCTAATAGTTAGCCACAACATCAGAAAACAATGCCTCTATTATGATAATTATTTTTATTTATTTCTATTATATGAAATTTTTTACCACCCTTAAACATTTTTTAAAACTATATACAAATGACACCTATTTTATTTTATGTTATTTTTATTATGATTAATCTCTTATAGATACTTCAAATGTATATTTTATACCTATAATTTAAAATATTTGGTGTATTATTTTATTAAATATTATTATGATATAAAAGTAGTTACAAATTATTATTAAACGAATATTTTATATAATATATATTATAAATACCTATGTCAAAAAAAGTGTTACATAATTAAGTTGATATAAAGGTACATTATAAAATTTAAAAAAAATGTATTTAGTTGGTACGGGGCTTTTTTTTCCAAGATTCATTATGATAAAATTTTTAAAATTGTATTTTTAATATTAATTTCATTAAATAATATAAATTATAATATGGTATCGCGTGATGAGTATTATACTATTTATACTACAGCGTGGGCAATTTTGTTTTTAATAAAAATGTTGTTCAGAGTTTTTATTTTTATATTTTGTAAATATAAGTTTGAAGTACACATAAAAACAAAAATTTTGATACCAAAGTTAACGTAATACGATAATTTATCCCAGAGTTATGTCAACTGTCAAGTTAAAATGTGTAGTCTTTCAATGTTATACGCTATATTAGTGTGACGTCATCCAAGGACGTTATAGATAAGCCGGATCCAAACAAATCGAAATCCCTATACCTATTACACGGATCTATTAACTAAACATTTTTTTTAAATAAAACTATTTTGATTTAGTTATATATTTTAGTCAAAAAAGTTAAATTAGGTCACTATAAAAAATATTAAATATTCGATTCTCTGAAATATGAACAGGAATTTAAATTAATCAGAAAAACAAATTTGGCGGGAATATTTTAATTATAATATTATTAATTATGTTGTCATTGATTCATAGAAATTAAAAATACATAATACCTATATAATACATTTTAGTTGCTTATGATGTTATGAATAATACTTGATAGCCTAACAATAATGTTATTAGTGTATTGATAGTTTATGTACATCTGTCATCTACAATATTTACATAAATTTCGAACTATTTTTCAGTGATTACTGTTTTGAATAAGACTGACCATTAGTCATGCTGTGCTGGGCATTTAATTGTACTCACAATAACCAAAAACATAAATGTAGTTTCTTTAAATTTCCTGTTGAAACTAAGGAGAGACGTAGATGGATTAAATTATTGAAGTAAAAAAACTTTATTTTACATTTTATAAAAGTTTTGTAAATATTTATAACAAAGTAGTAAAGAAGTAGATAGTTTTTATAACAACACCAAAATTATTTGCATACAGAAGAGATATTGAGCCTGGACCTGGTGCTAGAATCTGTAGTTGTCATTTTAGAAATGGAGTCAAAATAAATGGTCCTGAAATATTAGATCATAGAAAAAATGCATTTTCTAATTTCCAATCACCAGAAAAAAGAAAAAGAACCAAAATTGCTTGTCATTCCAATAATGTTACCACTAGCACAGTTATTATTCCTCAAACATCAGAAGTTGTTGAATTGAATACTGATGATTTAAAGTATCAACTCCTGCAGTTAGTAGCTATATATTATATGCACCTATATATAGAAATACAAAATATAATATTAAATTATAAGACCAGTTCTTTTTTAATTTTTATACTTGAGTTTTTGCCTCTAAAATTGTTTCATTTAATTAACATGGAAATTTAAATTTTTTATTCGAGACATCATAGTTTTTAAAATTATAAGAACTATTATGAAATTAAGTTCTTGGCTAATTAAATTAATTAAATTAGAAAAAATATATATTAATATGTTATACATAAATCTAATAAAAACATTATATCATGTTACAATCCTTTGAAAAATCTATATTTGAATTTGAAATAAATATTAAAATATAGAATAGTATAAATAAATATTTAAAATAAGTACTATTGATTAGTCAAAGCAATTTTTTTTTTTTTGTTGGACTGGTCTAATAAAATATTATATGTATGATATTATTATCTATAAATAAATATTTTGCATTTATCATGTTTTAAATACTTTTTGTAGGTCTAGTCAAACTAACAAGTGCTTAGAAGCAGAAATTTTGTTACTAAGAAAAGAAAATGAACAATTAAAGTTAAAAATGTCTTCAATTTCTGAGTGCTTATCTTATGAACTTATTTCAAGTAATGATGAGTTAATTAAGTTATATACTGGGTTACCCAATTCTAAAATCTTTGATTTATTAATGCTAATATGTGAAAACATTGAGATAAATTATTATTTAAAATGGAAAGTTGAAAATATTTCTATGCATGATCAATTGTTGATTACCTTAATGAAATTAAGACTTAATTTGCCACATGTAGATCTTGGCCAAAGATTTAAATGTAGCCAGGCAACCATAACAAATATTTTTATGACTTGGATCCATATTCTGTATGAAAACATTTTCTTAATATTTATGTCTAAAATTCCATCAAAAAACAAAAATAAGTTATGTCTACCAAATTCCTTCAACACATTTTCTGATTGTAAAATTATACTTGATTGTACAGAGATTAAAACTGATATGACTAGAGTGTCTATGGCTGTACAAAAAGCCACTTTTAGTAGCTATAAACACTACCATACATTAAAAACCTTAATTGGTGTGGCACCAAATGGTGTTGTCACTTTTGTAAGTGATTTGTTTCCAGGTTCCACTTCAGATAAAATAATAACACTGAAAAGTGGGGTTTTATCTCAATTGGAACCAGGAGATTTAATACTTGCAGACAAGGGATTTTTAATTCGTGATATTTTACCTCCAAATGTATACTTGAATATACCTCCATTTCTAGACACTCCACAGTTCACACCAGAACAAGTTTTACTTACTGAAACTATTGCTAAAGCTAGAATCCATGTAGAGAGAGCTATTCAAAGGATAAAATGTTACAGAATTTTAGATCACATACCTACGTCTCTATTACCTCAAGCTGACTGTGTTTTAAAAGTTGTTGCATCGCTTACTAATTTCCAATACCCACTAATTAAAGAAATACAAAATAAAATGTAGGTTTATTTTTTAATAATTAAAAGCATTAACTGAAGGAAATATTTAATGTGTATTATTATTTGTTAAAAATATTTTGAAGTTCATTAAAGCTATATTATTTTATTTAATAAATATGGAACATATTGTTCAAAATAAAATTTTTGAAGTATTTCAATATTGTTGTGCCATTGATCATCTTTATTTATATGAACAATGATTGATTCTTTTGGTGTCCAAACTACAAAAACACATTTTTGTCTTCCAGTAAAGTTTAGTTGAGCTTGAACTTGGTGCCAGTAATTATGATTCTCGTTTACATAAATTTGATCATGTTCTTTATAAATTATGTAAGTTTTGTCTTTTTTTATTTCATCTGAAAGTAAACTATTTCTGAATTTATAGGGGCATTTTACCTCAACTACATAATTTTCACCTATCAGTCCATCTGGAGATGCACCAAGGTATCCACATTTGTGTAACCATAATCCAGTTTTTTGAATGACCACATTTTCAGTTTCCTGGAGAAATTTTAATGCTGCATCTTCATTATTAAGTCCCCACTCAATAGCATGCACACCAGTAGTGATATATTCATTGTTCAGTGATTTAAATAGTGATGGATTGTATTTTTTCTTATGGCACGCTGCAAGTATATTTCCATACATACTTGAAGTAAGTCTGTGTTTTTTATATGTAATCCATTTAATGTTTTTGGACTGACCAATAGTTTCTTGTGCCACTTTTAATATAATTTCAGTAGATACACTTAATTTATTTTTTAGATACTGTGTTTTTGTTGTTGATGTTTTATACTCGTCAGATACAATTATGTCATTAACCAATACAACTGATGATTGTTGAAATTGAACTTCAGCATCGGGTTCAGGTTTTAATAGCCAGGACATACCTATTGGTGTACCTAACTGTTCCAAAGCTTTTTTAAAGTTATTTTGGTTTTTGTTAGGTAAACAAATTGTAGCTTTATATGGACAAGCAGGATATAAATCACTAATAGTTTTAGTATTTTCAACATTACTATTTCTCACATTCCAAGAGCAAATACTATCAGTTGAACTACAATTATGATGAGCAAACAAACTTATAGCTGCCATATGATGACAAATCGCTAAACCTCTAGGACATGTACACATACTGTCATATATAACTCCATCATTGAGAAATACCTGTACAAGAATGTTTCCTATGATTAGAATTTAAAAGTTCTAAAAAATTACTAAATAGGTAATACAATAATATATTGCTTACTTTCACTTTATACTGGATTGACTTCATACTTGCTTTTACCTCACCTTGTATCAACCCAGTGGCTGAGTCATATACTATTTTACAAACATATCCAGCATTAAATGAAAGTTCTCCCTTTTTTAGCTGCTTGGGATTTGATTTAAAATAATCAAATATCGCAAACATACTAATAACACTATTTCCAGACATTATTGTGGGAGTAAAATTGAATAATTGCTAATAAAAAAAATAATTGAACAGTATATGTTTAAAAATATAATAAATACCTATAATAATTTCTAAAATATTATTTTAGAATTCCTAATTATTTATAAAATAACCTATAAAAATAAACAACAATTAATCAGTCTTGCTCCACTCAGAATCTAAAAAATTTTATTTTCAAATTTATTATTTTTGCATGACAAATTTTGTCATATATTTTATACCATAATATTGGCGCCAAAATTAACTTTTAAATTTATTTAAATTCTGTCACCTTATTTAAACTTTTGATGTATTCTTACAAATGTTAGTATCATAATGTATCTTTATTTACCAAAAAATCATGTTAAATATGAATGCATTAATTATAAAATTAAGAGTTAAAATTGTTGCCGTATATTTAGCATAGGGACAAAAATTTGTTTGGATCCGGCGTTTATAGAGACTCTTTGATAAAACGTTATCACTAATAAAGCGTATTGGTATGGAAGTTCAATTTCTTGCCATACAGGAGTGGGGGTAACGAAAAATACGTCGGCCCGTTTTTACATCATAGTCCGCGCTCCAGTATATTCTTATCTATCTCAGTGGGCGTCATATTATTATGTTATCAACTTGGTTAGTGATTTGAAATGTTGGCTGTACTGAATCGCTAAATCGCCAAATCTGAGAATAGTAGATAACTATTAACTATACAGATTTCAAAGATTCGGTCGTCAACGCGTTAAACGCTTCAAGCGGTTCAAACTTCAAAATTAAACAGTCGTGAGTCGACAGTCGTCAGTCGTTCAGTAATCGCTAATCAGTAATCAGTTAGACTTGAAGACTTTTGGTTTTATAGTTTATTTTATTAGCTTTAGTTGCTTTTTGCCTATCGTACCATGTCGGGCTACGATTCCCGGAGTGATGGACCCGGATTTGTCGGCATTCGGTTCTGTCAAGAATGGTAATAATAAATTAATCCTGCTCTTTAAAAATGCTCTTTTGTTCAATTTTGTTTGCATTGTGATCGGAAAACAGTGAACAAAACTGTCAAAACAGCTAGTTACGTTTTAAGGATACAAATGATAGATATAAATAAAAAAATGTTGACTGTTTAAATTACTTAATCAAATGTTTTTGTGTTGTTTGTTTTTCAGCAATAACATGTTGTATCCTAAAGAAGACAAGGAACATAAAGTACTGTTGTACGCTGTGAGTAGAATATTATATTACTTTTGGGTATTTTAAATTTTTATTATTTTCTTATACTACATTCCAATGATTTTTATAATTCATTTGGCTGTGTAAAAAGTAGATTTAATTATTACATTTTGTTCATAGATTTAAATCAAATGTTTAATGTTTCAGTGTCGAAATTGTGATCACAGACAAATGGCAGACAGTAATTGTATTTATGTGAACAAGATTATGCACGAAATCAAGTAATTTAAAGTCTACAAATATTGGCAGTATATCTAACTCATTAATATTAATTTTTTTGCATTTAGTGAACTCACTCATATTGTTTCTGATGTAACATCAGATCCAACTTTACCCAGATCAGAAGACCATCCTTGTCCAAAATGTAAACACCGTGAATCTGTATTTTTCCAAGCTCAAACTAGACGTGCAGAGGTATATTTTATATTAATAAATATTTTATTTTAATTTAATATTGATTTTATTTTTAATTTTTAGGAGGAAATGAGATTGTATTATGTTTGTACCAATCCTCACTGTATACATCGTTGGACTGAATCATCTATTTAATAACCCTCCAATAATGGTTTTTTTATTTAAATTTATAGACAATATTTTATACTTAATTATGTAAATGTAGATTTTGAATAACTGAAATTCAACATATATTTAATCATTTATTTTATTTTAAATAATAAAAAATAAACTTAAATAATATTCTTACAAAATCAATAACACATTCAACTTATTTCTTTCATTAAACATTTTTGAGCAGCATTACAAATTTTTTCTTCTAATTTAACTGAAAATAATAAATAATAATAATAAAATCAAGAATATTCTAATCTGTATTAAACACTTACAAATTTTGTGTTGTCCTTTTATTGGAAAATGATTAGCCAATAAGACTGGATCTTCACATATAAAAATAAATGGGCTTTCATTTTCTCCTTGAGGATATTTTGAAATATATTCTTCTTGGGACAAACAATCTGTTAAATTGACACAGCCTAATAAACATCCAGTGGGATAACGTTTTGGAAATTTAACATCTAAACATAGCACAGAATTAAAAAAATATGAAGTGAAAATTTCAAGTATATTGTTATTCATTTTTAATTATAACAACTAAAATAAGCAAAATCAATTTTTTTTTCCGGAAATCAGTGATGCATTTTCCTATATTTAGCTGTTTGTAGTTAGTTTTTCCTTAAATCCTTATTATTTTAAAAACTATTTGGAATTTCATACATATGATTGACTATAGTCGCGGCAACGAAAAATGAGCGCTGACCGTCATGCGCCTAGCGACAGTTTATTAGTAGTGGTTATCAATCTTTGAACAAAAAGCCCGCACGACAGCTGCACTATGTTGGGAATCATTGGCCGTAAGAGTAGGTAAAAACAACGGGTCGCGGTACCAACGCTCATTTTTCGTTGCCGCGACTATAGTTACTGGATCAATATTGCTACTTAAATTCATTTTTAAAGTTTAAGGTTAAAGAATTTTTACTAATTAAGAAGGCAAAAGACATAAGAATAAAATAAATACAAAATTTCACATAATACAAGGGTTAATTTATCATTGTTAAAATATGTATGTTCGCACTTGCCTCCTTTTAAATGTTTATAAAATGTCTCGACTCGTTCTATGTCTTCTTGACTAGGTTTTTTAGCTGTTGATGCTATCCAAAGTCGTCCGCGATGTGATGTAAACCATGTACGGCCTTCATGACTAAAACCAAAGAAAACACAAACTTTTTAGTTACTAGTTAGTATAACAAAAAAAGTCACATATAAGTTTACTCATTCATTTAAAATGTATATGTCATATGTAGAATTAAGAAAGGTTATTAAATAATATAATATCAGAAGTATTTTAAAAAAAAGTAAATGAAACACCAGAAAGAAGTAAGAAAAAGAAAGGTCAGAAACGATATATGGATTATGAGAAGAACAAGGATAAACTGGATAGAGAGGAAAATGAAAGACTATCTTGCAGGACATAGATGAAGAAAGAAATATTATGACTATTATGGAAAGAAAAGTGAAACTCACCAGACATTTTATAAGACAAAGCTTTTGACACAAATATATTGGAAGGGAAGATTATAGGTAAAAGACCAAGAGATAGACCCAGATAATCATATTTCAAATAAATCTATCAACGAAAGTACTTCACTTCATACTAACACCTGGAGATTACGAGACAATATAAAGAAATTTGATGACAATTACAAGGCCTAGCTATTTATACAAATATTAAAATTCTAATTGATTTATACCTGAGTAAATAAGTTCTCTATTATTAGATTAAATTATCAGTCAATTAATGAAATTATGAATATAAAATTCTATAAATATTTAATAGTTCAAAAGTAGAAAATATAAAATAAAATGAAATAATTATTACAGTCAATTAAAAACTTAGTACAGTAAATTTTCGTTTAACATCAAAGTTATGTTCCTAGAAAATACAATGTTAACCAAAAAACCGTTAAGTCAAACACTTCATTATAATGAGTTATTGGTAATAAAGAATATATTATTTTACAGTTATGTAATAAAATTTTCACGAATTAATAAAATAATAATTAACAGTATGAACTGTATTGTAAACTGCAAACATAAAACAATTGATTATCGATAAAATAAAAATCAAATACGAAGTACAAGTGGTAACATGTACTAATTTACCTATAATAAATAAAAATACGGACCTTTTCCGTTTATTCACTACCAATGACTACACATGCGTGTTTCGGCACTCGTCGCTACGCTCCGCACAAATCGAAAATATCCCTCGACTTGCTATGCAACGCCACCTCAAGTAAGTCACAGGATAATCACTACCCATATACTACGATATAACTTACCCTGTGACCTATTTGAGGTGGCGTTGCATAGCAAGTCGAGGGATATTTTCGATTTGTACGGAGCGTAGCGACGAGTGCCGAAACACGCATATAGTTATTGGTAGTAACTATATACACATAAAGCACACTTCATAACCCCAGAATCTAAATAATATGTTTATGGATTAATGTTAGTGAATGAACAGAAAAATCAAAAAAACTAGTGGTAGTGAACTAACGGAAAAGGTCCAAAAATACAAATAGTACCTATGTTTGATATACAAAAAAAAAAATCGATAACCGTATTGAATAAATGGTTGACAAAATTAAATTGTATACATAAGAAAATATAAATAGAACAACAATCTGATGTACCTAAATGTTATGTATTAAAACTATTATATAGTGAAACTGTTATAGCGTTAAATGAAAAGTAAGGACTTAAACTTCTATAACATAATAGTGAAACAACATTAAAGGAGGTGATGTTAAACAAGTACTTTCTATAATATAGTGATTTTTTTCAATTCTATTTATTGTTTCTAATTCTTAAAAAGAAACAAAGAGTAACAAATTCTCGTTAAAAGATATTTAAGCTACCTTTTAATGTTTAGTAACAAGAGTGATGCATATGGCTGATGCATGCTCAAACAAAAACCAGGATCGGTCATTAACATTAGCTCAGCATCTTGTACTTTACTGAATCCTGGATTATTTTGTATAAGTGGCTTGTTAAGATCAACAGTATGTCTTTTAATTTTTTTTAAAGCATTATCATTGAACTAAAGATAATAAAAAAAATATATTTATTATAAATGTATTCATTTAAAAAAATATTTTATAAATAAATATTATTTGTTACCTTTATATTCATTTTAATCAAAGGATTATTTAGATGTTCATTGATTACAATTGGAAGTGTTTCTTCATTATCAGATAATAAATCAATACCATCTTCAACATCGGATTCATTGTCTTCATAAACTTGCCTACCTGTTAGTATGCAAAAACTTTTATATTTAACCTTTTTCTATTAAAAAATATATACATAAATAATAATATTTAAAATTATTATTATATACCTGAAAAATCAATAATGATTTTTTTCATTTTTCTTGATCCGTGTTTCTTATCTTGACGTTCTTCTTCTTTCTTTTGTAACTGTTCTCTTTGCTTAGATGATAACCAACCACTATTAACTGAGTAATAATCCATCTGGTCATCTATTACAGTGGTACGCTTAGCACTGTATTATAAATGAAAATATTTATTTTTATTAAAATTATAGTTATATATTTATATTATTAAAAAAATGTTAGTAATATACTAATATCACTGATTTTAAACACTATTTTTAGTAATTTGTAAGGTGATTTAATTTTAATGTTTCTAACCTGGTACGATCAAACTCTAATAACTTATTACGATGCTCAAGAGCTTTATTGTCAATGTCTGATGTAACAGTTTGTTCAATTAATTGGTTATATAACTCTTTGGATTTATTATTATTGCAATTAAGTAAAAGTTTCTCATCATTCGAACATACCTATTAAATATTTAAAAAAATTTTATTTCAAAACAAATTATGACTAATTTTATTAATTCATACCAATTTACCACATATAACACATGGACCAGATCCTTCTTGTTTGCAAACAATTCGGCCACAATTTAAACAGTTGTTTATTAAACCATGTCTAGATGCTTGACAATTACACTTGTGACGACCTTAACAAGTACAAAATACAATAATTAATATTAAAGTTTATAAAGTTAATGTTTTACCTTTTAAAAACACTTCTTGACGATTAAGACCTTCATCTGTATATATATCAACATATTTTTTATTTTTAGATTTGGATTCCTTTTTCTGTAAAATTATAACCAACATATTTTAAGGTATAAAAAAGTACATTTGAATATTAATAATTAAAATTACTGGCAGATAGACCAGTTAAGTATTTAACAATTACAATAAAACTATTAAGAAATGTATCTTAAATACCATATAAAAAAAAAATTAATAATAATATGAATAATAATTGTGGAAACAGAAGGTTCTATATTGAAAATCAACGTCATCCTTACTAATATAGAGGACAATTAGTGATTTAGTGAAAGAGCATACATTCACACTGGTAACGAGTAAGGATACATCAATTATGAATGATGATTAAAAAAAAAAATTTATTAATTTAATTTAAAAATTTTATAGTATTTTTAAATTTAAATATTATTTATTTAATTAAGTTAAAGAAAAAATAGATAATCTATTTATATAACTAAAACTTACTTATGCATCACTCAATTTCATAGACAATGTAAACATTTTTAAGAAAGTCTGGGATGCTGATTAATTGGTCAAGTTACAATTATCAAGTAAACTCAATTTGGGTTGAATTCTTCTCTCAGCAAGTGAGGACAATAATTGTAGAGATACAAAAATAGGAGAATAATCATTCATTAAGTTTTAAATGATCTATTTAACAATGAACTCATACATAGTTCATGTCTCATGATTGATTATTAATTATTAAGTTACTAACTTGAAAAATTATTTTAAGTATTTCACTTAATCAAAATCCTCAAAACTTGAACTAGGTATTAAACATTATTTATTTCATTTTCTTATATACGAAAGATGTTTTTGATTTTTTCCAAAACGCAAAGTATCCAATAAAAATATAAAAAATAATTTTTAATAAATGTACCTTTGGATTATTAGATGTGTTTGTTTTTTGTGGATCTTCTTTTACAGCGTTTTTTACATTTTGCTTAGGAGGGCGTGTATTTTGAACACTGGATGTTGGTTTTTGGTTGTCTAAATAAAGCATTCAAATAGGAGTTAATCGACAAATAATAACAAAAATATAAAATTAACTTACAAAGTCTGTGTTTTTTTTTTAAATCTATTAAGAACTGTTTATGAATTTGAGATTTAATATCTAATAATGAATTACAGTAATCATCAAGGTCTTGTTCCGACTGCATAGAAAGTATGTACCTGCAAACAAAAATAATATTATTTGATAAAATTTAGATTCTACTGGAAAATGAATATTAATAAATTTAGTGCATACTCTGCCATGTCATTTTGTACTTCAAATTGCAATAGAGAGGTAAGTTTATCACAAATCCACTGAATAAATTCTTGCTTGGACATAATTAAAAGCTACCTGTACCTATAAGTATATCAATTAAAGGTACAACGCTAAAGTTGATAAATTTAGTAAGGAAATATGAATTACGAATAAAGAATAAAGAATCCTACGGTTTAAAATTATAAGTTACAAATTTACAATCATCAGAAATCATGGTTAGAGTAAAATACATTTATTATCACAGATTATCATTATCATCACTTTAATCATATTTCTAACACAGAATATTAATATTAATATTCTGTGTTTCTAATTTAAAAATACGATAAGGAATATATTATATTATATATTTATATATATTCGATGAAAAAACTATCGACATTTGTCTTTACCATGAACTAAGATAATTATCTTAGTTCATGCTTTACTCAATAGTCAGTCCCCAGGGCCTAAAATTATGTGCAGTAGCACACACTATGTGTAGTAGCTAATAAGCTAATATTCAATGTGCAGTAGCAAATTTAAAAGTGTGCATTACTTAAATTTGTATTTTAACTGAAATTATTTTGTCTTTAGTTATATAGGTAGGTATCAAAGATTTTTATAAAAGATTGTCTTAGGTTGTATTTATTTTAACTAATTATTAATGAATAGGTACCAAATAACAATTATGCAACGAAGTTATAGGTGGTATGTATACTACTAAGTCTATGTTTATTATTTAAAAATATTTTGGAGTATGAAATTAGGTGTGCAGTAGCAAAATACCTTAATTTTAGTCCCTGAGTCAGTCAATACTTATTACTCTGTACTCAGCTCAGAATTGTTTTCTGTAGGTACTCATGGTGACAACTGGTACTTACTCAATAATCACTAACCTCTATACCTTCTCGTGAACTTTCAACTTTCCGAGGAGAAAGAATTTCGCAATGTTTAATATTTAAATCTATTTATCTATGCATTACAACCGTCAGTAGCGTATCCAGTTTTTTTCGGGAGTGGGGGGGGGGCAGTTTTTTATTAAAAAAAATTTACTTGTCACTTTATTCTTTTAATAATATTTATTTTTATGTATATAAATAGGTATATACATTTGATTGAATAATACGTATATTCCATGTCTGTAATTTATATTATTTAAAAAAAAAATCCATGTTAACAATTCATAATTTATTTCCTTCTCTGTATAAAATGTACATTTCAAACAGTTGCATAAATCCTGTATTCTTATAAGTTTATAGCTACACAAATTATTGTTGCAGGCTATTATGCAAGAAGCACTAAAATTTGATTTCACGAGTAAGAATTTAATTATATAATATTTTTATGATACCTATTTATATTTATTTATTTGTTTCGCATATTATAATTTGTACTAATATGATGAGTGATGACATTGCTAACCATAACAGTCTATACATTTATTAATTTTTGGTATTTTTATTATGTAAAAGTACAAATAAAACCAAAAATCGAAGTAGGTAGTCACTCCTCTGTATTCTGTATAATTTTATAATATATAGTATAGAAGATTTCAAATATATACGATATACCTGCAGATGTCATTGAGTACCTACTATCTAGATGACTGTGACATTGTAATATGTACGTGTTAAATTTGTATTTAATGACTGAGTGTTAGTTTCTATTTCTAAGTGTATATTCTTTTCAGTCCCCTCCCGGTCGTCGGTTCCAAACCGCAAAAAAAAAAAAGTGTATATTCTTATAATACAATTATAAAACTTAATAATTTTTTGCGAAAACCATTGCATTTTTTGTGTGCACGTATGTAATATAATATTATTATTTATTGTTTTAATGTTAAATTTTTAATATAACTTATAAGGTAATAATAATCATATAATTGGAAAATATATAGAAGATAGAATTGTATGAATAGGTTCGTGGTATAAATAGCTTAAAATAAGTTTAAATATAATATACAGTGATCCTTTTATTCGTTTATTTTTGTGATAAAACTTAAAATTAGTCCCTTGGGTACGTACCAGGTTACACCCTCTACGCCAAAGTCTAAACACGCCTATATTATGGGTTCCCAATCTTTTTAGTTGTGCAGACCACCAATTTTGTAAAAAAATCTTTGAAACTACATTCAAAAGTTCAATAGGTACCTACCGTTAATTGTACCTACACTGTAGTTAATATTGATTAAATATTATTACAACCAGAAATATTATTAGGTATATAACAAAAATACATACATATACCTAATAATATTATTTATCATTATTTATATGGTTTACGGCCCAGTACTATAGAATACTATATACTATTCAGAGCGTATTCTATACTAGTACCATGCTGCTCGCGACCCATGGGTTGGGAACCGCTGGTCTAGAAAATAATAAAATAATCCTTCCCAATACCTATATAATATAGTAATATATTTATATAGCTAAAAATGTGGCATAGATATAGGGGAAGGTTGTAAAGCATTTACCCCATCCCCCTACTAAATATACATACAAATTTCCATGACACATAATTACAATTTATTTATTTATTTTTAAAATAATTGACGATAGGTAATAATAATAATTGTACAATTAATATAAAGCCAATATACAAAATGCCTATGTTCAGTGTTTACGCTATACCTGCATATAATATATTGTTGTGAATATATTTTTTTGAACTACGTTGAAGGCGCGCCGGATCCGGTGCTGTTCGACCCAAATCTGGTGGCGTCTTACGATGAGATGTTGGACGCGGAATGTGACGAGGACTGCGATCTCGATTGCTCGTTGGCGGTAAATGCGACCGGACGTCGTGCGGCGTATGACGCGTTTCGCAAAGTGCCGGAAACGCGCGTTGCGCAGAACCTGTACCTGTGCGCGTCCATCGAGCTCAAGCACCGGACGGTGGACACTGACGACGACATCATTGAACAGACGGCCGAGTTCTGGCTGGACGTGGTTGGCAACGGCGACGGCATCAAGGTGAAGGTATGCAAAACTTTTTTCGCCCGCACCCTGGGACTTCCGGATTCGCGACTGGAGGCACTGCTGGAGCCCGAAACCTTCGAATGGTTTTCGAGGTACCGCCGCCGCGGTGATGACTACGGCGAGAGCGGTATCGAAGATGACGAAGACTACGATGAGGATTACGAACACCGACGACGGCGTTATGCGAACAACGGATTCGGTAATGACGACGAAATACCCTGCACAGATTTCGTGCTAAATTCCAGGCAAGCAATAATACAATATAATTACCTACTCCTCGCAGAAGCCGGTGTAACGGAGGGGGACGAGGATACTGGATAACATTTTCTTTTGTTTTATACGTATTGAATATTTGTATTGTAATATTGTTTGTTTAGAAAGCATTTGGATAAAAACAATTTGGCATTTGTCGAAGAAACAGATTCGGACGTAGAGGTGTACCTGGACGGAATAACACATTCAGCTTACAATAATGTGATAAGTTATATACAAACTATACCGAGAGTGGTAAGTACTTGGATAAGCCGAGAAAACAACGAAGAAGCGTTCAAATTTGAATGTAGTATTAATTGCCATTTTCTATATTTAAATTATTTAAAAAAAACGAAGAAGAATAAAAATAAAGTGAACGAAAAGCAGTTTAAAAAAATATATAATAGATATGTTAAGAAAAATTTTATGACATAATTTAAATCAATTCTTTTATTAAATATTAAACGTATTCCTCAATATTTTTTATTATGATATTAATATACATATTACATTATGTACAAAATGTTTTTTTTCTTCAAATCATTATAAAAAAAATTGATATGTATAATGTATATTATAATATATCAACGTATGTACTTTTTATTATTATACAAATAATTGTTTATAAGACGTATAATAAATATAAATATCTATAATATACTACATAACCTTTATTTTTTTCCCCGTTTGAAACCATTACTCTGGGGATGAACTGTTTTCACAACCTTGCTTTCATGCAGTACACCAGACGCAAGTACCACACATTGAAATTACATATTAAAAATACATAATTTTTATAGTAAAGTAGCCAGCGGGTAGGCCCAGGCCTACCCACTTTCCTCCAAAAATAAATGTTTTGTATCGTACTGAATGTATAATCTATAGGTAGGTACTATTAGTTTTAAACATTTTAAATAAATGCATATAATATGCGTACAATATGTTTAATATTATACGATATTCTGTTACTTTTTTATTAAATAAAAATATTCATTGATAATCCTTATACCTACATCATAATACCGATTACCGAGCTTACCCAAGAAAAAATTTCTAGCTACGCCACTGCATTTTTGGCACATATACACTCAGCCGGTTCGAAGACAACTGCTCTCTTTACAGTGTGGATGCTATAGCAGTATTTAATTTTCCGGTGAGCGAACGAAGCGTATCAACGACTAGATTTGAATTGATTTTGTAATATTTTAATAATCTCCTTAGTAGGAACGTATACTTTATTTAATTTTTATAACAATTGATTTAATCAATAGGTATTATTTTGTTTTTTTAGTCTAGGAAAGTTTAATTAAATTTAAAATTATTTCTTTCAAGTTACAAATTAGTTACCTACATTTTTAAAATATTTTACTAGATGCTCTAAATAAGTAAACATTGTAGAGATACATAAAAACAATTATAAAATAATTTCATACAAATAACATTTATCTCAACCTCAATGTAAGTAAAATAATGAATTAATTAATAATTTTACAAACAACATGATATAGATAATTATAATTTTAAGGTACAATTCAAAAAGTATACAGGGAATAAGTTGTATTGGGTTAGTTTCCTTTCACTCACTTTGCCACCTTGGTACAATATTGTGGTATATTATAAATTATATTTAACAATTAGGTACCTAAAATTTTATACTAAAATCAATTTTGAAAGAAATTCATAGGCACCCATTTACGGGGGGAAGACGAAGCACTTACTCCTTTATAAATAATATTAATTACTAATTTAATATATTATATATTCTATTTTTTTAAACTTATTTACACACATTTTAAACTAATTAACTATACTATATTATACCAAAACAAATTTTTATTACCTATATTAATTATTATTTAACATGCCTAGGTAGTACCTAGCTATCTATTTATATTTATATGTTGAAATTAAATTACATCTTTTTTAGCTAAAATTAAAGATTTTTTTTATTCCCCTCCCCTTCTTAAAATGTTACCTATAGACTAGGATGTCAATGGAGGAGTTCCGTACACTTTACCTGTAAAGGTCTAATTTTATACATATTATATTAATCATTAATGGTTTTTAAAAAGTTTTAAAATGCAATTTGCTTATGAAAGAAATTAATTCAATAAACATTGAAAACCGATCCACGTTTAATGTATATAACCGTGGTAGTGGTAATGGATTCATAAACTAAAACATGTTTCTAGGGATAATATAAACTAATTCAAATTATGGGAGAGAAAAACAAAAGTATTCAATAGCCACTATCCATCTATTGGAAAAAAAAATTCGGTGTGCTCACTTATATATAAATAATAATAAAATGTATCAAATAAAAATAGAAATTATAATTTACATTGTGTCATTGTGAGACAACAGTATGAAGGGGTGCAGTTGCCTCTCTCCTGCTCCCCTAGATTTTGGAGTTGCCTCTGCGATGTTTGAAATAAAATATCAAGCATTAAATCATTTAAATCAATACCAAAGAACATGGTATATATTATATAATTATATTATAGTTTAGAAGTAGATTTATTTGAATTTGAAAATTCGCCATTGATGTAACTGTATTTAATTAATATCGTATCATACTTCCATCTTATAATATATGTTATCATTATTATCAAATACTATTTTATTACTGATAATAAATACTAATAAAACACGTGAGGTTTTATTATTATTATTTTTAATTTATTTAATAGTATTATTCAATAATATACTTATTTTCAATTTTAATTTTGTAGCTAATTTACCATTTGGTCATAAATTTGTTTTATTTTCTTAAAATGGCCGTTATTCAAAGAGTTGTGTATGTATTTTATTAAATTATTAAATTATTGTTTTTAATTGAAATCGTATTTTTATAGGAAGCCTAGGACAAAACGAGGAAAAAGAATTTTATTAAAAAAAGAGCCCAAAATTGTGGAGAACACAAAACACTGTGTATTTATTCCTGGCCGTAAATCATCTTTACTAGTTAGCAGCTGCATGAAAGATTTGGTAAGTTTAAATCAAAGAATGAATTGCAGTTTAATTTATTAATAATTTTCAACAGCTGAAACTCAAAAAACCAGATGCTGTCATGTTAACTCAAAAAAATGATATTTTACCATTTGATGACGCAGTGCAAATTGAAAAATTATTGCAGAAACATGATTCATCTTTATTTTTTTTCTCGTCACACAATAAGAAAAGACCAAACAATTTAGTACTTGGTGAGTGATAATTACTTAGTGATCTACTGAATGTATATTTAAAAATATCTAATTGTCTTCATAAAATATTAAGGGAGACTTCCAGGTGGAGTGCAAATGTGACATGAGTTGATTTGGAGTTGTTGATTTTAATTTTTTTTTAATTAAACCAATGGGATGGGATAGGTTGTTCAAGTGGTTTTACAGTTGGACATTTGCTTTGAAGAGGTCGTGGTAGGAAAAAAGTACTGCGATGTCATTGGCATAGGTCCTGATAAGGGGGTGTCAGAGGTTTTAGAATTCTGGAATATCAAATGGTTTACCTAGTTGTGGTATGATTATTATCATGGTTGATTTCTAGGTGGTTGAGAAATAAGATAAACGATAAATAGTATTAAACATATAAGTGAGTAGGATAATGGTTTTTTAACAACCGAAAGGACTTTTTTGGGTGAGGTAGGCGATGCTGGCCGGGCCATTGGTAGCGATAATGAAATTAATTGTTCCCCTTGTAATAAGTGAAGAGCATCTTGTGAGATGTTGTGGTGGGGTTTGAATGTGTTGGTTTAATGGCTAGCCAGAAGTTTTACTTTAGAAGTAGTAGCGAAAAGAAGGAATGACAGTTTTATGTTTGAAAAGGGATTTGTTTTTTTCCATGGCGATCTCTATTTGAAAAAGAGATTGGAGATGAGTGATGTGTAACTGATTTTTGTACAATTGTGCCTCTTAAGAATAGATTTAAGTTTGTTGGTTGGTTTAATAGTTGTATTGTTGTTTGTCAACTGAGGAGCAGTGAGTCTGTTGCCAGATGATCTGTACCCGACGTTTGAGAAAACAATTCTAAAAAATTTTATTTAAGATGTCTCAATATTTTATACATCTTATTCAACCATTACTTTTTAGTGAATAAATATAATAACATAATTACTTGTTTCTCAGGTCGCACTTATGACCAACACATATTAGACATGTTTGAATTGGGTATTGAGTCATACAAAGGGTGTAGCGAATTTAAAGGCTTATCTGAAATCTCAGCTGGTGTAAAACCAGTTTTGGTTTTCTTGGGTGAACAATTTGACAGTGATCAGCAGTTAAAACGTATACGTAATTTATTCATCGATATGTTTCAAAGACAACCACTCAAACAAATAAGACCAAACGGTATTGAACATGTCATGTCTTTCACAGCAGTTGATAGTAAAATCCTATTACGTTCTTATAGGTAATTTTGATTCAGTTCTCTATTAATAAAATATAATATTTAATGTTTTTTTTTTTTTTTTTACTTCCCATAGGACAGTTTTATCGAAAACCAGTTTAAAAACTCCACGTGTTGAACTCCATGAAGTTGGGCCATCTGTTGATTTTGTTGTTAGAAGAGATCATATGGCTAGTGCTGACTTATTTAAAACTGCATGCAAAAGACCCAACATTAAGGTATGAATGTTTTTTTGAAAAATTACTCAAATCTATAGTTTGCATTTAATTATATATTTAAATTTATATTTTTATATTTATTATTTAGGGTAAAAAGATCAAGAGTGTACGTCGTGATAATTTCGGATCTAAATTGGGACGTCTGCATATGACTAAACAGGATGTAAACACTCTGCAGACAAGAAAGATGAAAGGTTTGAAGAAAACATATGCAGAGAGGAAAATTAAAAGGAAGAGTGATGAAGATAAAAATGGACCAGCAGTTAAAAAACCTAAAGTTGCAACTCAAAGTAAAAAATTGAAGAAATTTAGTAAAAAAGGACGGAAATTAAGAGGTGGACAAGTTTAACAAATTATTGTGATTTATTTTTATTAATAATTAATTATAATAAGAAATAAAATTATCAAAAAATCATTTTTATTAAACTTTAAAAAATAATAATATATATATGATTACTTTTCTAGAATTCTATGCATATCAACATTGATATAATATAGCACATTTGTAGTTTGATGAGCATAAAAATAATATGTATGGCTAAATTAACTGTTTAACATATAACTTTAAGAGGAACAGTCATGTTACGTATTGTTCTTAATGCAATTAATTTTGCACATTCTGTTGATATGGCCATCCAACTATACTTGCCAATAGGGAATACATCTTCCAATGTTTTTTGGAAAGTAACCAATAATGATAAACATAGACCATCATTAGAACCTTCTGGTTGACCGCAATGTTCAATGCTTAATACTCCATGAGGTTTATGCAGAGCTACATCAGCACCAAATATTTCCTAAAAATATTATAATAAATAACTGTTTATATAACAAAATGTGTGCAATTACAGTCATAAACTTGCGTAATGTCGAATGTAAATTCCTGTTATGGTTTATTTCACACATTGGAAAATGGGCTTGGGTTTTTTCTGACACAAGCACATATAATTTAGCACTGAAATAAATAAATAACCATTAAAGAGGTGTATACTACAATTTGTAAATTTAACTTGCCTAGTTTTTTGTCTAGCACAGATAAGAAGACGTAATAAAAGTTTTTTATGTGGTTTAATAACAGGCAAAAGGTTATGGTGCCAATCATTTTGAATCTTGTTTTTTTTAGCTGCATTATGAAAAGCTCGACCACATTCAATCAATGGTATAATGTCATTGGAACGAAGAGTGACCTAAAGTTAAACAAATACGATAATTATTCATTAAACATTTATATTTGACAGTAGATAGTCATACTTCAGAAATATTTTTAATCCATTTGGCTTGTAGAGATTCACTATCAGCTTGAGCTGGTGTTTTCAAACAACCGCCAATAACATTTCCAGTAAAAATAAATCGAAACCAAGCTTTAGATGCAGCTTCTACAGATAACAATGTAATAAGTTCCATTTCTAATCCTGTTTCTTCTAAGCATTCTCTTTTAACGGCATCCTATTAAGTAAAATATTTTTAATTTAGTTAATGTTTGAATGTCTAATCATACTCTTTAATATACAACTGACATGTAAATTTTCTCCAGGTTCAACGCGACCCGCTGGCAGGTACCACTGACCAGCACAAGTACTTTTTGCTTCTTGCATCATGAGTACTTCATCTTCACTGTTGACCAGTACTACTAGCACAATATATGTAACTGTACTTTTTGTGACTGGTACATAGTCAGAAGGTCCAATGGGTGTTACACCCTTAGCCACTAAAAGATTAAAGTATATTTAAATAACATATCATATAGCAGGGGTGGCAAAACATGAATGTGTTTGCGAGTCACGTGGACAAATACAATTATGTCAAGAGCCAAAATGTTTTTAAATACATTTTATATAATTTGATAAATTTTAATTAACGCTTATAAAAAAATTAAAGTTTATAGCAATATTAAGTAAATTTTGATTTTATAAATAAGACATGAACTGCAATTTGGCCACCCCCATTATATAGTATAAGTTTGTCCAGTGGTGTGGCATAGGTATTATTTTAGAGCAATTGTTACTTCAACATTTTTGGGAGTGAGTGGTTCTCCCTGTTACAAAATACCTATGTGTATCATAAAAATATATGTCTTATTTATGTAACTTTCAGCATGAAACCCTGTTAATTGTATTTAAAAAAAACTAATTAAATAGGAATATATACAAATATTTGCATTTTTATGTAAATGAAAAAGTTTTACTAAAGTAAATTAAATACCACTAGGAAGGTAAAGTGTCTGCCTGTTGTATACATTTTATTTTTTGCCAAAAAGTAGCTACCACCGAGTTAACGCGCCACCGAGTTTGCCAAAAATCAATTTAATTATGTTCAAAATCATAACAAATTGAAACCTTAACCCTTTAGTGTTTTACGTATAATTGTAACATTCTATCAAAAATAATAATTTTAAATTATAAAATACTACTAAACCATGTTATTACCACAAGCTTCATTTTGATCAGCCAACGTAAAGTCGCACAACTCGTAGTTTTCGTCCAAAGCTTCACCATGTAACAATTTCGTAACAGTTGTTTCTAACATTGCCATTGTGTACACGTCGATTGATTACCGGTGTACAGCGTTTTTTAAGAGGAGGTATGGATTTATGATATACCCGTTCGCTCGTCTGAGGAATTTAAAAACGACAGAATAGGATTTTTAACCCAAAATAAAAATCGCGGGACTACTCAGTGCACGTCCGGGGGATGATTTATAGTTGTCAGACGACCTTGGACCGAATACCGATGGTGTACGTTGATAGGGATTAGGGGCGCACGAAGACCTCTTCGCGGTCGCCTTGGTCTGGCATTCGATCTATTGTCATCGTTTTGTTTACGATCAGCTCACTGCCGTGTAATACGTGTACAATGTACATAGTACATAATATGATAAATCATGTTCAGTTTAATTGTGATCGACGTGATCTTCAACGAAGACGGAGGGAGTAAAAGGAAAATAAATAAGAATTAAGAAGGGGTTTAGTGATCGGAGAGTACAACTCACTGTATTTTTACTACAACCTATAGTAATATTATGTATAGTATTACACGTATCAGTGTATCACTGTTCACCATTAAGATAATACGAGATCAAAAATATTATGCTGATAGGTACCGCTACGTTTTAGAATTTAAGATACTGGTACTCGTAACAGTCCCAACTCACAAGTTCACAACCTACAATATTAGACCGAGACACCGAGTTCTACTCAGATTCAGACCAGAGTTGGTATATTAAAATGTATTTATATTTTATTATATTCAATATTTATGCAGATTCCTGAAATATGGATCTGTGTATCATTGTAACAGCAATTAATAAAATAATAATAATAATTTTTACAGCCGTGGAAATATATAAATATAATATGTATATTTTGTGTATAAATATATAATAATATATAATATAAACTGTGCTGTCAGCACAAAGTAATAATATGTCAGATTCTCATACATTATTGTAATATTTGCCGTTGTTAAAAGCTAAAACCATGTCTGCAGTATAAACTTGGAAATTAGAATCTTAAAACATATTATTTCGTATTGTGTTCTATGGTCAGGAATCAGAATATATTAGAATGGTCAATGGATGAAACAGTATTGAGTATACAAATAAACAACATACACAAATACACAATATCCATTCTACATGAAATCCTTTTTTTTCCGTAATTACTCCAACACACGGTCAATAAAAATTTATTTTCCACTGTGGCTACACTGTAACAACGATAATTGGTAATTTTTGTTATTCAAACAGTCCGTTAAAAATTCTGAGATAATACCTGTAAAACATTAAAACGCAAATGCGAAATGCCTATTATTATTTATTTTCTACATTTCTAAAGCTTCAATGTTGAGTCTTTAATAGTGTTAATGCCGTCAATGAACATTTCCAACAAAATAAATATAATTGTAGAATATTTTTTTGAATGCTGATGCTCGTTTAATCGTTGAAAAAGTGGTTTAAAAAGAAGTTGCGCGTTATTCAGAGGACAGGACTAGACCACGATTGAGATTTTGAAAACGTTTTCATTCAGATATTTAGTAGTAGGTACTCAGTAGGTAAGTACCTACCAATTACACTCTATAGTCAATAGTAGAATTGCGTTGAAAGTTTGTAAACCTATTTTTATATTTAGTAATGTATATCATCTCGATTGATTTGCTCTTTTCATTTAGGCATGTCGAACATAGTGGAAATTCCAGATCCGCGATCGCCTACTGTAGCTTTTGTCAGAACTCCGTTACGAGTAAGTTGACTATTATTTCTTATACTATATTGTTTTATATATACCTAGTGCTTTTTAATATTAATTAAATCAGTTGTAATATTTTTACTATGGCTGGAACAACCACACCGAATTAATATATTTTATTTATCATATACATGTTTTATATTTTCAGTTTCCCAATAAAATATTTAAAAATTACCTTGCCATTGTAACTTATATTTATTTGTAAAATGTGATATTTTTTTTAATTCCTTATATTGTTTCTTAAATAGGTATATTACTAAATATTTTTTGTATTATTCTAATTTCTTTTTAAGAAAATATTCCTTTGTTTGGCGTCTTAAATCAATCAAGTATACATTTTATAATTAATATTTTTATTTATATAACAGGTAGTAAAAATGATAATAGACGAAGAAAATATATCTACAGAGACACGAATAAATAACGAATTATTTGAAAATGCTTCATGTGGAAGTTTAGTTATGTCAACACCAATTAGTAACACCTGTGATACAGATGATTCATTCCATTCAGCAGTTGGTGAAAATGATTTTGAACCCCTAATAAGCAGTACAGATACTAAAGTAATGAAAGATAGTAGTAAAAAGAATAGGAGAGCACTGGGGTGCATTAAAAATCGTCTGATTGAAACACCCAAAACGGATATGCGTCGTAAGCTTTGGCGTAACATGGAAGACGAAAGAGTAAAAAAAGGAGTAAATAACGGAGTTGAAAATACACCACCTTTACCCTTTATGGATTTGACTGCTTCAGCTCCACCAAAATTATACAGACACCGCAAGTATACATAAGGGTTTTTATTTTTAATACTTAATTTAATTTTTATTTATATCACCATATGATTTTTGATTTGTTATTTACTAAATCTATACTTTTTTTCATTAATCTAGTAGCATATTTAGATGAACCCAATATAACTCGTTCTCACTTTATACACAAATTGAATTTTTTTTTTATTGCACCAATGTTTGTAGTATACGTGTTTATGCCTTAAAGTCAAAAAGATCATTATGTATTTAGAATTAAATATAATATATTGTATTAAATTATATTTATTCTATAATCATTTAATCAAAATCAATGATATTATTTTAGTGTGTGTCTATGTAACATAATTGAAAAATGTTTTTAAATATAAGTTAAAATAAAGTATGGTAGCATACACAAATAACTATTGATTCAATACTGCCATTGCATCTGTATATTAAAACCATTATTATTATTAAGAATGAGAAGTAAAATAAAATGTTTGGTATTCTTTATATTTATTTAAATACTTGCAGTACAAAACTTCCAACCTGTATAGTTTGTGTCTAATGATTAAATTATAATCTAATATAGTCAGATACATAACCAGGATTTTTTATGGGGGAGTGCTAAACACTTTTTTAACTCAAATTTTCTATTACACAACTAATAAAAAGAAATATATTAATTAAATAAATAAAATTTAAAAAACAACTTCCATATTTAAATTTAAATATTTCAAAACAATATACAAAATGCAGCCAAAGAGAGGGCTGCCCTTTGGCTATACCACTGAACATAGTTATACTTATAGTATCTTAATAAATTGTAATAGAAGTTTGGTATCAATTACTTAAAACTGTAGTTCCCAAACTGCTCCAAGAGACCTAGGAGATCTAGGGGCTCCGCTGGCACATCTGTATTAAGTACATAAATTATTATTCGTTAAATTTTTGCGAGTTACATTTATATTGTATAAAGTTTGTATATTGGCAATTTAATGATCCATAATTGTTGGAGTTGTAAAATTGGTATTTCAAGTTTTTGGGGCTTTGTGAATTTTTTTGGCATATCAAGGACTCCGTGAAAGAAAATTTTGAGAATCGCTGATTTATAAAATACTTTTTCTCTTAACAATAAATTACATAAAAACCTGTTAATAACTTTTTAGTAATTCAATTTATTTATTATTATTAATTTACATAGAATAGTATAATAATTGTTTACATTATAACTTATAAGTTATAAGTTTAGGAAAATCATTGGATTGAATTTTTAAATAGTAAAAGTAAATGTTTTATAAAATTAATAATTTAATTTAATCATTAATTGATTTCCTGTATATATACAAAGAATATAATAATTAAGACGAAGATGGAAGTACTTGTATATGGAATTTACATGATGGCATTCTTATTATTTCAACTGTTACAATGCTTGAAATTCCAAAATTTTCAAGAGCTCCTCGAATCAGACCACATGTAAAAGTAGCATACTATAAAAAAATAAAAAATTTTAGCAATACAATAAATGTCATGTATTTAACACAATTTACTTTGGGTGCAGATTTAAGGTACTGTGTACCATTTGACAGTTTGCTGAAAAATCGAAACTCGTTATCATGCAATACGTAGACACCTTGATGATTTGTTCGTAAATTATCCACCTGCTTTTTATACACACAAGACCAAAAGTCTGTACATATAAATTTTAAGACTTCAAGTTCTTCTTTATACCTCGGCAATTCTTTTGTTATTCTAAACAAAAATATGGTTCACATTAATCTGATAGCTTTAGTAGTACATTCAATTTACCTTTCTATCAGTCGCCAACCACAAGAATAACCCAAGTGTTCTAATATTGATATGTCTTCATCCTATATGAACAATTTTGTACTTAAGTAATTCAGACAAAAATACATTTTATTCAGTTTGATATAAAAAGCATTAAATTATGTTATTTTTAGCCATTAGGTGCACAATAATTACCTCGGCGGATTTGGACACTAAATATGACACGATTTCTGAATGTAACATATCGAATAGTACGTCTTCTGCAGACATTTCTCTACTAATATACTTATAAAATCTAAATTTGATTTAATTTAATTTCGCAATTTGTTATGTATATTCTCCACTGCACTTCGTATAACCACATACGCCAATAGTACTACACACTAAGAAGTACCTAACAAAGTGATGACTATTAGTTTTAAGTTAACAATTTAATATGAAATCAAAAATTCAATACATTCATTCTGAATAATGTTTTATTTGTATGGTACAACAGCCACTACAATATAAATATTAAAATATGATAGTATAATGAATATATTAATTATTAACATAGTTCAATATTATCAGATAACGATGAAATTATTTTTAACCGTGGTAATCAGGAACTTTTCCTGATAAGAGTGACCAAATTGATAACAGTTTAGAAATAAACAGTTTATTGGTTCCTTAGATCATATACTTCTTTGTAAAGTTAAATGTTAATGTTTATTATTATATATCATAAGTTAAAAGTTTCCATTCGTATAATTATTAATTTGCCAATTGTATTAAATCATATATTACTCAAAGGTCTCAAGCCAGTTAAATTTTCTAAATAAATAATAAGACATTCATAAAATTCCGTATATACGGACGTTCTAGAATTAATTTAACTTAACACTAAGGCCGAACATTAAATTTTGATTGTTTTTAGTAAATCTTAACTACTTAGCTGGTTCATGGTTTTAAATAATATAAAAAAAAATTATATATTTAATATATATTTTTATTTAATTCATCACACTTTTTTTTTTTTTTAAATCAAAATTTTGTACAATTACAATATGATTTTTATTAGTATAAATTATAACAATATTCGTACAATAAAATATGTAATACTAGATGATCCATTTAATACTAAACCATATTAACTGGATCATCCTATTTACAAATTACACATTATAGTGTCCCAAGTCCTTAAGTTATTTTTTAGTAGCAGGAGTATTATACTATTACTTAGTAGTTTTAATTGGATTTTCATAAGTTGATATTGAATAAAACAGCCCAGAGACCAAAGGACACTATATACATTTATTTATTATATATTATACACAGTTACATACAAATTTTTTTATGATTAATAATGGACTAGTTACTTTTATAAATATCACTTTAGTAATACATTATCATATTAATAATTAATACATTATAGTATTCAAACAACAATAAATCAACATGTAATATATTTATTAATTAAAACATTTGAATATCAGTACTTTTGAAACAAAACAAAATGTATGTTATTACTCAAAGAAAACAAGGAGCTAGCTTATAAGTAATATTTGTTTAGTTTATCAAACATTTTCTTTTGTTAAAAATCTTAAAATTAAGAAAAGTTAATAAAATAAATTGATATTACTACAGTGATTGTTAAATTCGATAGGTGCCAAAAATCAAATCTGACAGAGGTAAATTAAAAAACAACACCAAAGTGTCAGAGTCAAAAAAAAAAAAAAACACAGATATAAACTTATTCTAAGATCACAAGATTATTAATTGTTAAAGGAAATATATTTTGTATTTTATTTTACACAGGAGTCTCATGGTCGACTTCTTCAATCCTACTCAATTTCCAGCCATTTGGGTCGCCTAAAACAAAATAGAATTGATTAAACAAATAAAATACCAATGAAAGATTGGCCAATATTTCTCAGACACATTTAATAATTCCATTATAATAGCTTGGTCTGTAGAAAAATAAAATATTGAATCTTAAGCTATAATATTGATACTTGTTTACATATTTTATCATACAGGGGCAAACTGATTATTTCAGGTGTTAGGCTACAGTGATCCAGTTTAAGTATTGACACTATTTATAAAATATTAGGAGTGAAGCTAAAACAGTGAAAAATCTGTATATTAATTTTTTTTTTATATTAAATGAATTACCTATGTTATATTTATGTATAAGTAACATGTATGCATTATATTATATATGCATGATATTTTTACTTTTAAATTGTAAGTTACTATTATGAAGTATCAATGACACATATTATGTTTCATTGATGCTTAATTTATTAATTATATATTATATAATTAATAAATTAAACTCTTCACTCCCACCACAAGCATTACTAACATTGATATATTTATTTATAAATACATT
This sequence comes from Aphis gossypii, assembly GCF_020184175.1. Taxonomy (NCBI): domain Eukaryota; kingdom Metazoa; phylum Arthropoda; class Insecta; order Hemiptera; family Aphididae; genus Aphis; species Aphis gossypii. The sequence goes on along the minus strand of NC_065530.1, from coordinate 13,593,099 downwards.
TGTAATATTTTATACAAAACATGTTGATATTTGATAAATAAAAATAAAAATATCTATCTAGTCCACCAAAGTATATACAAACATATATACAAATAAGCTTGCACTCAAATAAAAAACCTTGAAATGAATACTTTAGAATATCCATCAAACAAACATATTATACATTCTGTAAAATTCATACTACACTTACTTAAATGTTATCTGTGCAGAGTTCTCAACATGTTACGTAGAGTCGGTTGCGAGTACCACGAAGACTGGTCATTAATCAATGGACAGTGTTCCAGGCATGCGTTTTCATTCTCTAATAATAACACAAGTAAATCATGCAAAAACTAATTCCATAACAAATTGCTATTTAAGTGAATACACATGCTTAAAAGAAAAACACTAAAATTCTAAAAATATATTTTACAGAGCAAAGCAATTATATAATACACTTTTAACAATTTAACAGCATAATATAAAAATAATCATACATTACCTACAGTTTAAGAGAAAAAAAATCTATGATAATATTCAAATTATAGTGAATATATTTTTTTAATAGATGAAAAAATAATAATTATGAAATTTATTCACTAAGAAATAACATTATATTTAACTCACATAAATGAAAAACTAAACAATATAAACTGGAATTTTAATAAAATTTTTATTTATTATATGCATTAAATACCCAAAATCATTGATACATTTTTTTAATTAAAATAAATTTATACTTTTTAATTTTCGTTGCAATTATTTTTTCTCACACAATTTTAAAAATGTTATTGTAACTTAACTCATAAGAAGATAACAATAAATAAAATTTAGTTCAGCTTTAATATTATCGGTAATTTGCAGTTGTTATAATTATGTATTTATGATAGAAAATTAGAAATCATATAAACAAAAAGCACATAACACAAATGCTGCTTACCTTTTGATGATTGCATTTAACACTTAAACTTTAAAGCAACAAAATAATATTAATTTTGTTTCACACAATTTATATGTTTATTTATTAACAATTATTAAATAATCAATAAACTTAAGGTATTATGTATATTCAATAACTTGACTAAAATAAATTAACATTTTTATTATTATTTCTGACTAATTATTAAGTATCAGTTATTTTGTACAGTCATTAACTATAAGCATTAAAAAACATTATTTATTAATCTGTTACTATAATAGGTGGATTAATAAGTGAAAATAATAAAATATATTTAATGCTAGATTTATTTCAATAAATCTAAAAAAAAAAAAATAGTTAATTTTTGAAAATAATTGATGGAAAACTGTACAATTTAAAACTTTTAACTTTTATTATTTGAAGATAGATTAATAAAATAATGTGCAAAAAATATAACATGAATTTTAACAAACTTATTTTTGACTAATACAATATAATATTCATTTATATTGGTATAGATTGTTTTCTGTACGAGTTTATAATATTCTTAATGAATATTATTTTAATTATTTTAATATATCATAAAGATACATTATAGATTATATTATATTGAAACTAACTTCAATAAAAAATAATGTATACATTCATTTATAAGTAATAATTATTATCTAATTATAAATTAATTTATTTTGATAAGTCAATGAATACATACCTTGTAGTTCTCGTTTCAATATAGTTTCAATGCCTGCTTGTCCATCACCATTACGCTTTAAATAAAGAACTGTTTGTTTTTCATCATTTAAATTATTTGCCATTTCGGTTTCTTCTCCGTCATACCACTGATTAGGTAAATGGCCATTAGACATAGTTTCACTTACCTAAGAATACAATCACCAAACATTTATGTTAGTTTTATGTAATGAACATAAAGAAAATGAAAAATATTATATTAATATTACAGTACCTGCATAAGTTTTTTTACAACATCTCGACCAAGAATGTGATCAAAAATAGTGTACAAAAATTTATCTGTAATTATTGACAATCTTAATTTGTCTCTATGCCATAATAATACCCTGGAATCTTCTACAGCTGTAACTGATACCTAAAATTATTTATAATTTAGTTTATTATATAATTACTATATTTAAAATTATAAAATTTATTACTTGAAAGAATTCATCAGTTGATACACCAAACCACTCTGGAGAATCTAGAAACTGATATGGGAAGACAATATGCAGAGCATTACCATTCTGTGATATTACTAATCTTTAACATAAAAGAAAACAATTAATGTAATATGAAAATATTAATTATTAGGGTATAAAATATAACCTAAGACTTAAGAGATCTTAAATCACACAAATAATATTTAGATAAACTATTTTTTTTTGTCATTACATTAAATTTATTTTCATTATTTCATTTTAATATTGAAAATTAAAAAGTAATATTTCATATGAATAATTATTATTAACAAACAACTTGTTTTTAATATTAAGTTTATAGCCTTGTATGTAAATTATTATTAATTTGTAAATAAATATTATATTTTATATGAATAAATTTAATAAATTTATGTGTTAGTATGGATAAATATGTAAAAAATACTTTTATAAGAACTGCTTCAGAAACACAAACTTAGAATTTAGGTAACTAATTTATTATGTTGTTAATATGTAAAAAAATAAAATTATTATTATAAAAAAATTATAATCATTATATGCACAGATTAGGGTATACATTTTAGAACTTAATATTAAGTTTTAACTACTTAATATTTATTTATATGACTTAAGTTTCACTTACTTTCCTGAAAGAACCAACGATAAGCTGTCAACCCTCGTTACTTTTTCTTCAGCAAATATTTCAAGGGTTTTTAGAGGCCGAATCATTTTCATACAGGAAATTATTTTTCTAAATTGTTTACGGCTAACTTTTAAAGGGTAGAAAAGTGTTTCATACACCTATTAACATTTATTATAAAATCAATCTAAGAAGTTGGTTAGGGCATTATTTGTTTTCTCTCCCTAATATAGAAAATTTGAGTTCAGCAGAATCAACCTTGTGCTTTAGTATCAAAGTGAATTCACCTATTATATAAAGTTAAGCATATTTTATGATTGCTTTTTAAAAATATTTTAATTTTTGAATTGATATAAGTATTTTTAAAACAAATAATGTACTTAACTTTAAGTTTAATAATGATAGGTAAGTGAATTCTAATACTAAACCTAAGAACACAAAGTTGGTTCAGCTGAACATAATTTTATATGTTGCGAGTGGATGAGAAAGAAAACAAATAATGTGCTCCTACCTTTTAAAGAAGAAAATAAATTCAATGTATTTACTAGTTCTAATTCATCATTGAATTTGATCGGCCTGAGTTGATAAAATAACACTAAAATGTGTACGACATTGACAACAGCTGAAGCAGCATTCCATAAAAGACTGTCAAGCCAACACTGGACGTTCCTAGCCCACAGCGCCATAATGGTAGTGGCACCGGCCAAACCAATGCGTATGAGGAGAATCAACTGACAAGGAGATCCAAACGGCAGCATGTAGCAAATAAACATGATGGCATGTGAAAAATGGAAATAGGGATGATTGAACACCGAGGGTAAACACAACTGACTGAGCAAAGCCACGGTGAAAGAGTCCAGCATGCCACTGTATGACGCCATAGCCGTGTCGTTTGCACAGCCTCCGCCGTCGTAACAACTGTAGTTACCTGAAACACGTTTGTCGTAGTCAGACACCAGCCAGACAGTAAACCACAAATTAGGGTAAGGTGGGGTCCTACCTTTGGTTTGGGCAGTCACGTTGACGTTGTTTAAATCCATAGTCGTTTTTTTTTTTTGCTACTGTTAAACGTACGAGTAGGTACCGTCGTCGTTACTGTTGTTCTTAACTCCGACGTCGGGACACTAGAAGAAACGGTACATTGCCAAATTCGATCATCCCGCAACGCAATAAATATCGACGATGATTGTGCGAGATCACGAGTGACCGGCCGAGAATCGATAACACGCGTTGTAGTTACGACCGCCTGTCACGAACTGATCCTCTCATAGATTTAAATGCACTCGCTAAAAAGCGTCGTTAATCGTTATTCGTTATCTCAATCGAGTATAACATGATGTCGTCGCCGTCGCCGTCGCCGTCTACCCGCAGTCCACAAAACATCGTCGTGCCCGTCGTGGTGCACGCGAGCAACTGCCGATAGGCGATTAGTCGGAGGTATTTTTTTCTTGGCCGGTTGTGCTGCGGTTTTCCCGACAGATGACGGACTATACCTGGCAACGCGGATGAACGTCGGCCGACGACGTTCTTGACATTTATTATTATGTAAGATTGTAAATTGTAATAGTATTAATAATAATAATAATAATAATAACGATTATAGAGAATAGAGATATTGTTTTGCGTTGGCTCAGCTGCTGCTGAGTGGAATGGGAAAGCAAAGAGAATACGAGAGTACGACACCGACAATCACGCCGGACACCGCGGCGACTGGTGAGCGTACTATAACAGTGCAATTATTATTTCCTTGCGGTAGCCGTTAAATTTGCTATATAGGAAATATCATGATATAATAAATACGAGATAGTTTCGGTCGTTTCGGATTTCGGATCACGGCAGCTGTGACTATAATCATATGAGCGATGATCTGATGTATGAAAAAAAATAATCAATGACATTTATGACAATAGACGTCAGGGCTCGAGTGTTTTATATTTGAAGTACGATTTCATACGAAGGGTGGCATTATGATTTCGCAGCGACGACTAGAGGAGAGGAAGTGATAATACGACGCGCGCATCGATAATGTTAGTGGTGCTATATTAGCCTAAAGGGTAAAGGCCAAAGGGCATAAAATAGATCGTTAATTGTTATGATTTTATAAATAACTAATTACGAACTTACGACGATGGCATGATGTGGTGTGCTCAGGGTCGGACTGGGTGTTGTGGACCTCAGCAATAGAGCCATAATTAATAATTATTAATTCACACCAACAAAATAGTTTGATCTTATTTCATTTTTTTTCCCCGTAAATGGTCATGAAAAAACTATTATAATTTATTATACTCCAGCTAACATATTATGTACCTATATTTGTTTATTTTGTTGTTTTCTTTTTTAATTAAATTAGTTTACAATTTTTCTTAAATAATTTTCAGGGATTATTATCGAATAATAATTTAAATTATCGAAATAATTGAGAACTAATTATCAAAAAATGTATTAATTTAAAGCAAAGAAGAACATAATTTTTATTCTATAAATTAACAATTTATATTTTATATAGCATTTCAATTCAAGATTTTAAGCGGAGCGATGAAGGTATTGACTTTACAATAGTTTTTTTTGTGTCTGTACAAGTACAATTAATAGTCAATAAAATAATTTCCATTTTCAATTTTGACTTTTGAGGATGGTGTTAGATAGAAAGTTAAATCTAATTTTTACTTGAAAGAAGTCAAAATTAAAAACTCCCAATATTCTTTTTTTATAAATATTTTCTTCATTACGCTAGATTTATTAATCAAAGCTTCATAAATACGAGTCTATACGCTAAGTCAAAGAAATAATTCAAATGATGAAGTTTTTAAAAATAAATCGTCAATAAAGCTACAAAATTAATATTTTTTAACAATGTATAAAACTGCTCAATAAACGAATAACAAAATATACTATCTACAAATATATTATCAAAAAATTAAAGTAAAAATGTGTAAATTCATAAAAATAAAATTAAGGGGAGAAAGTGACTGTAGGCTGTAGCCCATAAGCGCAAAATATGACTCAAACGCAGCGCAAAAATAAATATTCCATAAATTTTAAATGTTAACAGTTTTGCCCATGTTAAACAAACTGTTATGTATTATATTATTAAGATATATGTTAATTTGACAGAACAGATGGAAAATCGACTACACCAATTGGAAGAACGATAATATGCTTTGTAGAGTATGTACGATGTACCAATAAAAGTGATAAAACTATAGCAGACCTTATAGGCAAATCGAGTGAATTTAAAATACTGTATTCTATATGATGGGCCTGTATGAAAAAGTTTAATGTAGTAATATGAGGGAGCTCAGGCCTAATAAAAAGGAGATTTTTTGAGTCACCCTTTTTACCATACCTCTAAAACTAAAATTGACTAAATGACAACGCGGTAAAGTTTTGATTAAAACTATTGAATTTTTCAACAATCATCCTGGAATTTTATGAATTGTCATGCAATGTTATGTATTTATTTGTATTTTTAGATTTTCAGAAATTATTAAATCACTTAAATTTAATACAATCCTCATCCCTTGTCATTGATCAACAATTTTCGAAATTACGGTTTTTAAACAATAGTTCTACTGTAAAATCATAAAAATCAATAACCATGTTATAGTTATAGCTACCTATATGTTTGGTACCAACTACCAATGTACCACATTGATTGTTGTCGACAAAAACACTTTTTTTTTTGAGAAAAATATCTTATATTATAATTTATAGTTTCGCTAAACATGCCACATGGATACAAACCATGGTTGAAAAACCAAAGACAATTTTGCGCCTCTCAATGAAACATTTCCGGACCCGCCTCTGTATTTTATAAAGTTTAAATGAAAATAAAGCTTCTAGATAATTTGCCTTATTTTATAAACCTACGTATTAACTTTATATTATTAGATTGCATTTATTTTTATAACTTGCAGTGCTTTATGTACTAAGCATTTATTGAAATTTTTTGTTGCTTAGATTTTAGATTTAATCCCATTTAAAAATTATTGTTGAAATTAGGTACTTAATATAATAATATAATGGTATAAATGGTACTACAGCAGACAGCAGTGCAGCATAAGATATCAAATAAATACATTTTATGTATACATACTGATTCAAATTTCAAATAGATATTAATGAGAAATGAGCAAGTACGCATAAAAACTAAAATGTACAATAAATAATAAATTAATGAAACAAATAATTAACCGAAAAATTATTAAAAAATGATTATTTTAAATTAATAATAATAGGTATCTCATTATAATACATACGATTTTGAACGTAGGTACCTAATTTATAAATAACACATGAAATGCATGGTATATTTTAAGAACAAGATAGGTAGGCAACGTATCAGATATCAACTATCAAGTATCAACTATAGCGATTATTGACGTGTAAGCACAGAATAGAATAAATTTAATCTATTCTGTTCTGTAAGGTGTAAGCATTACATCATAATACATGAAGTAGGAACACTAACGGCCATTCAACAATAGAACCATCAGTGATGCTTCTAAACATTATTCCATTGTAAAGTTATTATTAGTTGTTGTCTACTTAGCAGTTATATATACTGACATACTGTTATATTTCACAGGGACTAGGACCCTGAAATCTATTACACAAACGATAGGTGTTCAAGCTGGAATTTTTGCTGACCTGTCGACCATAGGTATTGCCTTCCTATTTCCTAGTATTATCCTCTAAAAAAGTAAAATCCTAAATACCTACAGCATTTGAAGTGATGAAATGAATAAATTGTTTATGATTACGAGTGAACTAATATACGAGTGTAGGTACCTATATTTCAATTTTATTTTATTTTATTTTATCATTTTGCATTCCTATCTTTAAAACATTCGATTTATGTACCTCCAGCTGCCTGATAGAGTTGTTAAAAGCCGCTCAAATAAATTTTTCTAAAATGTAACTATGAATTTAATACTTGATATTTTATCTGTGGTTTTATATTAATTTTCTATACCTATTCTACTACTTTGACAGGGATATTCTATTTTCTGTTACTGCCGACGTCTAGGACTCTAGTCCATAGGAGTGGTGACTGGCGAGAGTCTGAAGAGACCTGAGAGGCTGAGAATTGAGATTGAATAGCCCTAATTGCGGTCCAGTAGTGGAAACTCGAGTACCATCATGAAATATAAATAGTATAAATGTATAATATACATAGAGTAAGTATATAATATATTAGTATTTAATATATTATAGACGGCCAACAAATTATTATCTTTATGTTATTTTAATATTTTTTAAATTTTTTTTTTTATGATAATGTCTGAATGAACTTACCGTGGTATTATTATGGAAATTTACATTTTTTCATCCATGATGTTGATATGGATAACGACGAATGTTCCAGAAATCGCTAATCAGAATAATATTGTGCATTGTGCTTGTACCCTTTGCGCAGTTAATACTGTTTAGAAGTTTTACTATTTTCTATTCTCGATAGTGAAGTATGTTCAATGATTAAAATAGTACAGCATATTACAAAATAATCTATACAATTTGTTCTTTGATAGTTTGATACAGTTAATAGTAAAAAATTATCTATAATGGTTGATTATAGCAAGTGGAAGAATATTGAAGTAAGTTTATCCTATTTTTTAAATACTTGGATAGTTTTTATGTGTAATGTTCCTATATTACAGGTATCCGACGATGAAGATGAAACCCATCCTAACATTGATACACCATCCTTATTTCGCTGGAGGCATCAGGCTCGTATTGAACGTATGGAGGAAATAAAACGTGAACAACAAGAATTGGAAATCAAGAAAAAAACGTAAAATATTTCATTGCTTTAATAGAGTATAATAGTAAATTGTAAAAATTATTGTTTTAGTTTTAAAGAAAAGTATGAAGAAACTAAAAATCAGCTTTTGTCAGCTGAACAAGAAGGAAAAAATAAAAAAGAACTCGAGGAAGCACTAAGTGCTTTAAGTGTTGAAGAAGAAGAATTAAAAAAAAGAGAAGAAGAGTTCAAAGTTAAAGAAAAGGTATTGACAAATAACAAATAACTACTAATATATTTTACATTTATTTTCATATATATATATTTAATTTTTGGCTTAAATATGGGGCTTTTAACTCTAATCTATCTAGCTATAAGACTATAACTATACTATTTCATAAGATTCAGATGATTATGTATTCTACATTATATTGACTAAAATTATTTTATTGTTATACTTGATAATGTTATCAGTTGACAATTGTTATTACTTATTATTAATTATTGTTGAATTATCGATTAATCATCAACTGACCACTCAATGATGAAAAGAAGTGGTATTTATGCTTGAAGCTTAGTTACTGGTTCCTAAATTTAATTTCACTGTGTTTTAGATTCCATTATATTTTTTAAGTTTAGCCTAGAATAACAACTTGTATTATCTGTATATTTTTTGAATTTTTAGCTGCTTCATGATTAGTATTGTTGGAAGAGTATCTCTTTTTTTGATGGGTATTGCATTTATTACCAATAATTTTGCAAATTTGATATACTTTAAAATATAATATTACAACTTACTAGGTTAAAGTTAATAGCACCATAATGAATGTGTTAATATTATGTCAAAATAATATATCTGTATATTTCTAAGACAGTAGACTCATTTGATTTTAACTTTTCTTCATTTTTGAGTACACTTTATCCGTAAGTATCGTGTCTGTCTTATAAAAATACAATATAGTAAAATCCGTTTTACACCAGCAATAACAACTAGGGCTGTAGTCCAAATAAACAACCTAATTTCCATACTAAAAAAAGGAAAACATTGGTGAATTTTATGAATAGTGGCAGTTTGTCTTCAAAACTCAAGGAGCAAGTTTCAAAACAACCCACTCACCAACTAAATTTACCAGGAACGATGTAATATATTTGGGTTCTTCTTTAGTCAAAATGTTCATTAACTTTTATAATTTATGATGAATATGCATTTATTTTTAACATGAATGATCAATCTTCTGTTTTAAATTATGATTAAACCTGATCAACTAAAAACATTTTTTTCCCCCATTTTCAGGACAGGAGCAGTTGCTCCTAGTATTCTTTAATAAGCCATCCTTGGCTGTGAAATATTGTTTCATCACTAATACGAATAAATTTCTTATAATTTCAAAATTCATTATTTTTGTGTTTTTCTTACTTGAAGAACTTTTTTTGTAGTTCTGATATCAAAAAATATAAACAATGTTGCACAGTTCAAAATCTCCTCTTTCTAATGGAAACATTTGATTGCTTAACTTGGATTACAGGCTATGTGGTCCTTCTCTGCATGAAACAATTTTTATTATGTTATACGTTTGTAAGACTGAGACAACACTTGTAGGTAATGTGTCCTCTTAAAACATGTGGATTTGTTTAAATTTTAATTAACTTTGCTTAATGTTTGATTTTTTATAATAATGTAAATAATAAATGTACATTATTATTACCTTATATATATTTCTTTTATGCTAAACAATTTTTTTTTTTTAATTTCTTGTTGTTCAAAATATATGTTCATAACTCCCAATGAAGCAAATGCTCTGGTTTTGTCTTAGTTCAATATTTTGTTTTTATTTTTATATATTTATATAAACCTGAGCCTAGGTTATAAGAATATTATGATCATTATACTCTAGCCCATTAGAGATCAGTACGGCTATTCGACCAAAACTTGTTCGATTTTGCGCATCTCCCATTCAACCGCCTACCGACAGCGGCACATAGTGGGGGAAATAGTGTCCCACACCGTCTTCTGCATGCGCATGATGGTACTGATCTCTCGTGGACCAGAGTATAGAATAAAGCGACAATCATTTTTTATAAGTATTTGAAATAAAGCTTATAATTTTGTCAAATTATTAATACCTTGTTGAAATAATTCTTTAATAATATTAAAATTAAATGAAGATAATATAAACATATTATATCTAAGAGCTGAATAGGTTTCATAATCAAAAATTCAGAAAGCCATCTCAACACCAATTGTACTTTAAACCAATAGCTCATAAAATAACCTTAAGGCTTTAATAAATTAAATGAGAGCATTTTTTACTAATATATATTATTTTAATTAGGTAATGCCATGGAATGTTGATACTATTAGTAAACCAGGTTTTACAAAGACGATTGTGAATACTCCCAAGCCTCCACCAACTGAAGAAAATTTGACTGAAGAAGATAAAGCTAAGCGATTAGAAACATTTATTAATGAAAATAAAAGTAAATTGAAGGTATTTGGTATGTTCAGAAAATACAAAGACAGTCAGGAATATTTACAAAAAAATCCTCAACTTGTTTGTGAAGATACCGCAAATTATTTGGTTATTTGGTGTATTGATTTACAAATGGAAGGTGTAAGTTGTTTTTGAAAATCATTCTTAACATTATAAATTCATAGTAACACTTTTATTTTTTAGAAATCAGATCTAATGGAACATGTAGCACATCAAACGATTTGTATGCAATATATTTTGGAATTATCTAGACAACTTAATATTGATCCAAGAGCATGTGTACCTTCATTTTTTTCAAGGTATTTATCATAATTTATTATCTACTATATTGTTAAATTTATTTTTAGCATTTTTTAGGAGCTTTTAAATTTTATTATTAAATATATTGTAATATAACATTTTATAATAATTTTATTTATGATTTCATAAATTTTATATTTGAGTTTTTCACTTATCTTGCTATGATAGTTAATTAAAAAATTCACACTATTATTCAATAAATAGATGTGTTAAATTACACAATTAATATTGATTTTTGGTATTGATTCATAATCTAGTCAATTTAATTTTTTTAAGAATACAATTAGCTGAGAAACAGTACAAAGATTCTTTCGATGAAGAGCTTAATATGTTTAAAGATCGCATCCGAAAAAGGGCTGAGGAAAAACTGCGTATAGCTCAAGCTGAAATTGAAGAAGAAGAACGAAAAGCAAGATTAGGACCAGGTGGTCTTGATCCAGTAGAAGTTTTTGAGAGTCTTCCAGATGTAAGAAGTCTATTAGTAATCAATCTATTAATAATTAATGTATGTATAATATTTGTTTTAGGAGTTGAAAAAATGTTTTGAATCACAAGATATCCAGTTATTGCAAGATACAATTAAAAACATGAACCAAGAAGATGCAACTTATTATATGAAGCGCTGTGTGGATTCTGGATTATGGGTACCTGACGCCAATAAAGATAAGAGCAGTGCTGAAGATGATGATAAACCACAAGAAGAAAATATTTATTCTGAGATAAACAGTTCATAAAATAATCTTATATTATCCTATACATTGATTAACTTATAATTATTAGATTATAACATTTTTTCTGGTTCTAAATTTATCTGTTTACATACAAGACATGAAATACTTTTGGTTGCATTATTATAGTAAAACTAATTTTTTTTTATAATCAAATTTTGTTTGTTAAGTATTTATAATGATAATGATAATAATATTTATAATATTATTTAAAATAATATTTGTTTATCGTGATTGTACATAATTATCAATTTTTTTCATTTTTTTCCGTATTACTGCTTTTATCACATTCTTTTTGTAAAAATGGTAAAGGTATAGGTATAGGAATAGGTATTGGTATTGGTAACATAATAGGATATGGTACTAATATCATAGGTGGTGGTAGTAGCGATGGTGGCAAGTTCAATGGGTAAAGTGGCGAAGGTGTTGGATCAGCATTTGTTGGTATGCTGCTACTTGTTGACTGAGACTGTGTGAATGCTGGTGACCTACATATCGGTGGTGTACAGTAAACTGGCGCATGTGGTGGAAATTTTGGGTATACAGGTGGTACAGTATCTTCGACTGTGGTTCTTTTACGTTTTCGGGTTTGACGGTCAAACAGTTTACTGGATATGCGTAGTTGAGGAACTGCCGGTCCAGGCAGTGGAGGGGAATGAGGCCTTTGAGGAGATGGTGACCGGTCTGGAAGTGGCGGTGAATGACAATCGCGTAGCCATAGATCGGGTGTAATGAGCGGCAAGTTCGGCTCCAGGGTTTTACAAAGGTTTTCTGGCAGCGACGTGTTTTGTAGGTGAGGGTGTAACTCTAGCTGGGCTTGAGTTTCTTTGCAGAAGATGTTCATCTTATACTGGTTCAGACATTTATCGCTGTGAAGACGAATACAGAGATTGCAATTATTTTACTATTATGCGGTTTGTCTGAAATAGAATCAAATTAAAAACTCTTTACGTTTGTCACCTGCAGAATTGTAGCTGATGATCGCCGTCTTGGAAATCAACACAGTTAACTGTGTGTCTCAGATGTCTACACCAGTCGCATGTTTTATTTCGTTTGAAATTTGCCCTTCGGTAGTGTGAGAAACATTGTTCGGAACAAAATACTTTTTCGTTATCCGAGTCTGCCGTGCGGAATGTAAACGCTTTGGCTATTAGCGTTTTGTCACACCATCCGCATGTCATTTGCTGTACTGGTGAGTCTATTATAAACAATCGAATTAATATATTATAATAAAACTTGGAATTTGCTGATTTTCAAGCTGATAAAATTTCAATAAGCAATACGAATAACAATGAACTGCTACAATGTATCAGGTCACAATAATTAACACTGTAAATATATTACAACGGATAGTCCCAGTTATGACTGGACAGTCATTTTAGTCATTTTGGACCAGACATAGATTTTTATATACCCACTATTTAGTTAATATAAGCTTTTCTATATAATTTAAATTTAAATTAGGTACCTCTATTTATTATTTACATGGGCTTATAATATATACTATAAAAAATACCTCGAAAACATTCGGGATTTTAAAGTTGTGGTGAATGGTGATTTATATTATCGTAGTAGGCGCAGTCGACTATTAATTGGTATACACAAAACACTACATATATTTAACATAATATACCTGTATCATTTTATCCGAAATTCGTAACTAACCCAGAAACATATAACATGTATATAGTGGCGTAACAAAAAAATTTGCCCCCCCCCCGTAAAATTAAAAAATGTTAAAAATGGGCCCCTAATATATTGTTATATCAAATATAACCCTACAACCATAGATCCAAAATTACCCTGGGCCCCCCTGCAACGCGGGGTCTGCGGGCCCTCAGTTACGCCACTGTATGTACGCATATATAGATTTATTTATGTAAACTGAAAGTGACGGTTACCTATTACCCCGTCGTAGAGGCTGGATGACAGGTTGCATCAGCAGTGGGATCGGTAGGTATATCATACACACGCCCGGGACGCGCAGTATATGATGTACTGTAGTATGCACTCGGCTCGCGCCAAGATGAGACTAGATGACCCTTATTTTCATTATATTATGAGACATCCGAGAGCGCTTTTTATGTCCGAACGATATTGTATTACGACGAGACAACTTCACTGCTGGGTCTTTGTGTTAGACTCCGTCGCCGATTGGATGTGTATATATAAATCGTACCAAAGTGTATATTATATGTATATACACACACGGTGTTTAATATAATACGAACACTGCAAGGCAGTATATTACTATAATATATATTGTAATATACGCGCTAGTTCTCGGTCGGAGTCGTCTCGCGCACGTCACATTAACATTATACTTATATTATGCGCTGACTTGGGACATTCTCTGTCAGACCGAAAATAACTACACGAAATACAACTGCGTGTAACTCACAGTCTTTTACTACAACACTGATGGCGTTTAAGTTGTATACACTTATACTGTATAAGTTATACAGTTGTACAGATGTTGTACACCATGTAATGTGTATAAATATATGTCATAGATGCGTTCCCATAATACCTACCCATAATATACAAGTGTATATAGGCATATAATATTATTCCTGTGCGAGCTAGCACTAATCCTTTGTACTCTACTTCGTCTGTACATGATAATAATTAATAATGAAATATATCAACTCAAATCTGGTTCATCTGACTCCTCCGCACATAGTTTTTTGTATGATTAATATAAATTATATATTTATATGATTGCAGGTTATACTTATAAGTTATTACAAAAACCATCATAAACCAATTTGAGAATCAATCTCAAATTAATGGAGTTTGAGTTTTATCAATAAATTCGTATTTTTAAATAAGTTTTGAGTTAAAACGACATATTGTTTAGGTTGTTTAGGTAGTTATGTTACAAATATCGTAATAGTTCTCATTATAATTAATTAAGTGCATACACTATGGTCTACGAAACAAAAATTAAATAAAAGTTCAATTTAAAAAAAAATCTAAGGATATAGGTAGGTATTGAAAATGTTTTTGTGTAATTAATGTTGGAAATCATTATTGCAGTGGCACGAATCATAACTGCTAGGCTATACATTCAGACATTCAGCCGATGTTGAACGGATCATATTATATTATGTAGGTATTGAAAACTTTTAAAATATTTTTCATCTTCAGAAATTCAAGCATATAAAAATAAATATGTTTAATGCTTATTGATTATTGTAGCTGAATTATATCCATACGACCATACTATATTAGGTACCTATATTAAAATGGTCAAATAGTACAAAAGCATTATACAGTTTATTTACTGGTTAATGGTTAGACTACAAGAATAGTACGAAGATATCTTTTCTGAAGCCAAATTGAAGAGTGATGAACTATTGTTGTTAATGTTCAGAAAAAAAGTTAAGTTTTAACTAAATATTTCATAATGAATATACATTGTTAGGATTTTAATTATTAAAAAGTTAAGTTTAAGTATTTTATTATTTTATTATTATTTGCGTTGTAGAATTAATTTTGATCTATATACATTTTTTGAGACAGCAATAATAGGTATTTCAAGTTTAGCGAGAAAAACATTTTTCAAACCTTTAAAATAATTTTGTTTGTGGAGCCGAAATTTTATAAATAGTTGGGCCCGAGCTATATTATATTATTATTACATATTTACATGCCCATGTTGAAACAAAACTTTTATACATATAAAGTTAAAATACATTTTTCACTTGCTTTTATTTCCTAATTCCGATATAGTGAGCATTCAATAATTTAATGTAGAGTTTCTCCGCACCTTTTAATTTAATTTTGAATATAATAAAATTTAAAAAATAATTCCATAATTAATTAACTAGCTTGACCATTTATTTTTTTCGTCTACAGACATATAGCGCAATACATAGTTAACTACCTTCAGCTAGTTAACGAACCGGTGACATGTCAACAGTCAACTTACATAGAAAGTATTTTTAACATTGCAATCATAACAAATATCTAGGTACAGCTTTACAAACAGCTTAATTTCTTGGTGCGTATTTATTAGTTTTATTTTCTATTTAACAGATATATAATATAAAATTAAAATGCAAAATGCGTTTTATAATTTGTTTTTATTTTTGTTAATTTTTTTAATGCATTAGATTAAAATGTAACTTTTATAGTCATTAGTCATTAGTAGATCGTGTAAATATATTAATATAAAATTATTATGAACTATAATATAATAAATCAAATTACTCGACGTTGTTGGCGATTGTGGACTATTGTATTCGTCTGACGAAGTTTCTGGTTCCGTGCTTTTTGAGCGGCCTCTATATTTTTCTCTAAGCTTAACTAAATTCATACTTTGCAGTGAACAATCTTTGGAATTAATTTTTTCATATCCGTACCATCCGAGCATCTCGTTCATTGTGGTTTTTACGTACTCCTGCAAAACACAACGTTTTAAATGTAGAGTAAAATACTATATAGGTAATTATATAATTTGTATAATAAATTAATAAAAATGTATTTTTAAGTACTCTATTAGTACCTAATTGGCTATTTATACATTTATAGTTTATTATAACAACAATTTGATGTCGGTATAGGTGTATATATAATTATAAATTCAATATTGGCACTTGGCAGTATTATAGTTGTTAACTATCCGCGAGTAAACTGCGTAGTTGGTAGGTACAACATAATAGTATACGAGTATAGTCATCTATAATTTATCATATTGAGATTATTTAAATTTTAGATGAATTCAGAATAGATACTTTATTAAAATGGTAGGACAGTTATTGTAAATTTTTCCCAATAGGATTTGTTTAATTGAATTTTATTCGTACATTTAATATTTTCCTTATAGACAGTGTTCACAGTATTGTTATGATTTAAAATTGTTATAGCTTAAACACATTTCGTGTTGTATACTTTGTAGAGTACCTGCGCGGCTGCGATATTTTTGGAGTGCGAACATTGTTATTCTGAGTTTAAAAATGATAAAAGTACGATGACACACGTGGGAGTGTAGAGTGTGAACCCAAATAAACAACAGAATACACAACTACAGCGACAGTATGTCAATTGTCAGCGTATCAATCAAACAAATTAAGTCTACAGAATAATGTAAACGATACGCTTTACAATACTATATATATATGTAAAATTAAATTAATAACTATATGTACGTATATTCTAAAACATTTTAGAAATGTAAAACTTTATATAGTAAATTAAAAAAAATGTATTTGTTCCAGTCATCATAGCTTGTTGATGGTGCCTACGCTCATTACGTTGATTAAGTCGGAAAACTTTTTTTGGCCGTGGTTCATTAGTTGAATGACTTGAATGGTGATTATCAGTTTCAGTAAGTACCTACTACCTAAGCGTTTAAGTATGTAGAAATAATATTGGAAATATAATAGTTAAAAAATAAAGTGTAAGAATAGGAATAATTCGATCACTATAATTCCTCAAACCATGTTTACTGACCATGGATATTAGTCGATAACGTCTTGTAATTTAAATTTGGTAAAATATCTATAATAGATTTTGATCGGTGTGATGATAATAAATTGTTTTTTTGTGTAATACTATGTAATATTATGTATATATAAATATATTATCTGTATTCTGTAATCAAACAAATACCTAGATTTTCAACTTAAGGGTGGTTATTGATGGAAATATGGAATATAGCCAATATAGGATCTATATAGTTTATACTTTAGAGAGGAAGAACGGTAACCCTTTTCCTATATATTTTTAATACGTATGTAATAAGTGCTAATTTATCGGTCGAATATATTAAAGCGTTGTGTAGCGTGTACATAATAAAGCAGCCTCCGCGGTATAATATATAAAGTAGCAGGGGTGGCCAATATGAACATTTTCGCGAGCCATGGTTAGGTTGTTGCAATAAATAATGAAATAGTTTAAAAAAAAAATGTGTCACATTTATAATAAAAAAACAAAATCATTTTTTATTATCTTAATGATTAAAATCATTTCAGACTTTAGTCTAAAGAGCCTATACCTATATATAAGCGCGAAGAAAATTGTGTGTTCTGAAAATTTTTATAACCGCTTCAAATACATTCTATTTTTGTCGAAACACAATTTTGAACCAGAGTGCAGTCGATCATTTCCCTTTTTTTAATCCAAGTGCAATTTGACCACACTTTAACAGCTTTGACGTACTCGTTGAGTATAGGTATACCTATTTACTTATATAAATTATCAACAAACTACATAAAGTTCACTTAACCTGCCTGCACGCAGTATTATATGTTTTAATAATATAAGTATTTGCTTGTATTATAATTGAAAGTAAACTTTGAATCATCCAAAATTTAGTGTCGTTGCACGCGTAAACCTACACGGCTACACTAATACCTATATGAATAATAAAATGATTCACTTGCAGTTCGCACGCTGCAGACTAGCATTATAAATCTGTCTGGCATTCTTGAAATAACATTTGAGTGGTATACTAAATTAATTTGTATGTATATATATTACAATAATAATAATACGCATCACGCGTGTGTGTAGTTATGGAGAGACAAAAATGGATTGATTAAAAGCTGTTCTCGTTTTTCCACAGACATTTATACCGTGCTCCGCCGACGTCGCCGCCCGGGTGGTATTGGGTGACGCACAAAGAACGGATAATGATAGCTATAGTGTGGATATCGGGTGAAATAATGAAATATAATGTGTAACTGTAAACCCTAAAGTGAGGACACAATAATGTGATGTACATGTACATCTATATATATATAGGTGTACATATTACATTATATACATAAGAACAGTATATTATATGTAGGTATGCGTTTATCAATCACACACACACACACACACACACCACACACTCTATATTTGGCTAGAAAATATGAGAGTCCGATATACATAGCATGTACATTGTACACAATATCGTATATATAATATATAATTAAAACTCGTTTATTTGATGTACCGAGTGCCAAAATTGAGTTCTTCGTTACCCGACTAATGGTATTAACTATTAATATTTATGACTATATGGTATAATATTCATAATATTTATTATAGGTATTAACACGACTTCATGCATTATTATATATTTTAATGACTAGCAATTACGATTGTGTTGTCCAGTATCTCTCATCAAAAATGTTTACATCTACGCGTTGAAATCAAATTCGGAAGGAAGCAGCATCTGCAGTAAATACATAGAAGTAGGTAATTACATGAACCTTACCTGTATTATCTTTCCCACTGAATTGCAGTTAGGTATATCTTATATCTGAACATAAATTATTAAGATACTAATGTATAACTATAAACCCATTTGGCTATTTTTTATAAATAATGTGTAGTAAGGTATATAAACTTAAATAAGTATTTAAATATTTTAAATATTTTATTTGTTTTAATGATGCAAATGCGGTTAATTAACGATATTGTTTGAAACAAATTAAGTATAGGTTTACAACTCTTTCTAACTTATAATAATATAATGTTTGTATGTAAAACGTAATTACATTTTTATACAGTATAATACATATCATATGCAATAAATTATGATTTTTTGGTAAACTTCCAAAATTCCAACAAAAAATTATAATTCAAAAAATTTGTTATACTATATTATATTAATATATTACACGCGAAATGTTTCAAATATTCAATATGATATGATTTTACGACCAATAATTGTATATTTTGACATGAAAATACGTTTTGAGTTATTATAACCTACAGTATACATAAGTTTTTATTGTGATTTTAATTTTTAGGTGAAAATATTAGATAATTTTATGTCGTATAGTTGGATGATATTAAATGTTTAAATACCTTGGTAGGTACTATTGTTGCTGCAATTGTATGTGACTATGAAATCACTTATTATCGAATTAAAATTTAATACATTTATTACAGTGACCTACTAAATGGCAAGTTTTACTCGAAATTTGCCACACAATAGAATGACTTCTCGTCTTCTCATATAAAAAACTTCTTTTTATTTAATTTAATATTTTTCCCCATATTATAACTTTAAAGTTTAAGCTTTTTAAGAGTTAAATATACAGTTACTTTATATTTAAATCTATGTATAGTACAATATATAAATCTAATCATCGATCTGACCGTTACTTATTAAGTCTGATCTACACGATGATAGAAAAACACAGTATTGAAAATTCCTATAGGTACGTATTACTGCTGAAGAGGTTAGGTAAAATAGACTAATTAGTAATTATTATCAAAAACGAAAAGAAAATTGAGTTTTATTGAATACATATAATGATATATTGTAGTTTATTATTTTGAAATAAATTGTAACATCATAAAGTATAGGTTTCATAGAAAACAGGTGTAGGCCTTTATTATTGGATGGCTCAAGTTCCACTGAAAATTATTTTTCCAAACATTAATCACCCTTTTTTCGGGTCACATTTTAAATATATCTGTCTTAAAACATTTTTATACATATAAGGATGAGTCATGTTTTCTCTCACCGATTTTACTCCATAAAAAAGTCATGTTACCATTGCGGTGTCTATGTTATATGTTACACGTATTACAATATATCTACAATTCGGATTTTGAAGATATCGCAGTAACTAACTTGTTTGTGTCATGGGCTAGCGCGAAGTTCGAAGAAAATATATGGTCACATCTTTGTGGTATTATTTTACGAATCTCGTCATCCATCCAACAATATACTGCACCTATTACACCTACATAATATAGGGGCAAGACGTGCGTATACGTCGGCATTATCGTTCCGTGCCGTCATCGTCGTCGCCGCCGTCGCGCTTCCAGATAAATTCATGCCGTCCTCGATCACCCGAGCGATTTTATACCCGGACACCCTTCGCAAATAATAATATCTGCAGCATAATAATATTATAATAGGCACTTTCCTCGACTCGTCACTGCCTCCGACGGCGTCAAGAAAGGACATAATATAGCGACGGGATAGCCGTCGTGACGGTGCAGCACAGCTATGCGTATATATAATATTATAAAGCAGACGGAAAAGTGTGGCGAACGGACGGACGGTCGTGCCGGTAACTCGATAGCAGTGTCAGTTTGCACGCCTTTAAGCCCCTCACCTCCGCCGCGTCACGTTCCACCATCGTCCTGTGTATCGAGCGAGCCAAAGAAAGAAATCCGATATGCATATATATATATATACGAGTATTTATATATATATATATATATGTGTGTTCACGCGATCTATTGCTCGGGACGCTGCCGTCGTCTTTCGATCAACTTTACAATCTTCGCGTCGTATGTACGCGCGATGACGCGACGAGGGGGAAAAACGCGGGAAAATCCGAACAGTTAGCATGATGGCTGAAGGCAATATATTATATCGTGTTGAATATTGTCTACGTAATAAGTGCTCGTGACGCGTATATTATACAGTACCTACCGAATACGCATACTGCTGCAGGATCTTCCTGCGCGACTTTTATGCGACAGTAGATTGTGTCGTATGAAATAATCATAAACTATAGGGAACTATAGGAAAAACTGACTTACGCAGTATGCTAAAACGATTTGGACCTATAATGCAGAGGTATATTATAATAATCTAGAATTTTAGTTTTGATCGATAAATGAAAAACACGTGTTCCTAAAAATTCAGATGTCGAACCATTATAATTATTGTTTTACCGAGTATATTCAGTATACATATACAAAACAGAGTCATATGGACGCAAATAGAATGTGGTGCTCAGAACGGCTATGTCTTTCCTGGAGAATATCAATCCCCGATATGATATTTTACTTCATTTAATTATTATTTATGATTTATTATTAGAGGAAAAAAATGCAAAAATGCTCTTAAAAAAAATAACCAAATATATCTACTTAAAAAAGTGAAAGCAACTTATACTTAAAAAACAATAATTATTAATATATAATGCGAGTCAGAGTAATTTAAAATATTTACAATAGCTATATAGTTAACATTTAAATTTTAAGTTTAATTTACAGTATAAAAAATTTTTTCTGAATAAAAACAAGAATTTTGTTATTTTACACCTTCTGTTTTACTGTGCGGTTAAAATGTGTCCGATGTTTTCAAACAAAATACGACGACGTCTGTCAGTTAATACAAATTAAAATCTCATCTGTACGCTATAAATTTAATCACAACAAAAACCTCGCAATAATAACAATACAATTATTTTTTTGAATATTATACAAATTTTCTTAAAAATCTTAAATTTGAGAATAATGTCCCCCACATTATACAAAATTACAAAAAATGACTTAAAATGTGAAAAGATGACATCAAAATGTAAAAAAATTCATTTATTGCTAAAAATGCAAAAAAAAATAGTATATTCTATATTAAGGAAACCTGGAAGCATAAACAAATTTTTAGCTAAGACAATTGACAATATTGAGTAGAATCAAAAGAAAAAAATGCAAGTCATTAACATCCTAGCTCTATCCATTATATATATATAACAGCAAAAGATAAATTATTAGTTGTTGGTTATTAAGAATTTTTGTTACGTTAAAATTAAAAATTATTTCGATGTTTTGATATCGGTACCTATTGATAGTCCTATAAATAGATATTCTTTTTTTATTTTTTATATCCCAGGCCTCATTGAATTCTACACTCTACACTCTACAGTGACAGCTGACGAATGACAGTCGTATCATATTTTGTACTACATTTAGTTCAAAATATTTTTGTGAATTATTCACTGTTTTCTGTTAGTAATTATAACTAATTAATAATTATCGTGTTGAGTATTTTTATTTTTTAATTATTTCCGAAAAAAAAGCGTATAGAATGTATTTCATAATCGAGTAGGTCACTGTAATGGATTACATTTGTATTTAAGATCATTGTATACAAATATATACAATGAAAAAATATACCTTAAAGCAAAGTCAGTTAGCAGAACCTATATTTCTAATGTTTTTAATGTTGTTTTTTTTGTATATTTATTATTTATATTGCTATTACAACAATTAATATTAATAATGGTGCGATTTATTTAAATCAATTTTGGCCAAAAATATATATATTTTTCTTAGAATATTACTACTTGTTAGTTTTTAAGTTAATATCGTATAACGAATAGCAATAAATGTCGGTAGCAATATAAATTATCTTGAAAAATATTGGGAATTTTTTATTTATGAACTCCTGAAGTACGGACTAGATTCAATTTGCTATTAGAAATAACATGAAGCTTAAGACTAAAGCAGCTCCATTGACACTATTTAAAACCAATACATTTATGTTTCCTCTAAAAATTTTAATCTAAAATACTTATATAACTGATTTCATTCAATTTATATCTTCATTCAAATTTTATTTTATTGATTATTTATTATTATTTAAATAAAATCAAAGACACTTATTTGAAGTTCCTTAAACAATTCCACAGTTTTTAACGAATTGGCGCCAAATTGTATACATCATATCATTCATATCCTTGAGCTCTCAAACGAGTTACAGCCTACTTTTCAATTAAAAAAATTAATCCCTAAGTGTTAATTTACATACAAATTTTGTTTCGGCTAATGCAAATTTAATATTTTATTGTTATTTTTATTATCATATTATATAGGTCTTACATCTGGGTACCTAATAAACATATTGCAATTATAATACCTATGTTTAGGCCAAACTAATAGTTCTCACCATAATCATAAGTTATAGGTCATAGGACATAACAATAACATCTCGTGAAAAGTTGATTTAAATTTTAAATATATCTGTCGTAGCCCTTAGACTATATTATAGTTTTTTTGTGCGAAAAGACGGCTTTTTATAATGAAGTAGCTCGTTCGCGAACTATACTTATTATTTTTCTGAGCAGCTTGCTGTTTTTCAGGCTTATTTCATACAGACTAACAGCAGTTAGGACTTTTAAGAACTATAGCAATAACCATTTTGATTACCTATTTTATTTTATAAAAATTAGATCTTGGGCCATTCGAGTATTAGACATTCAAAATATAATACTGGCAAGTTGTAGACAAAAAAAATAATGTACCTATCAATAATACTATAATAGTTCAGTTTACATATGAAAAATATCGTGCAAAACAAATAGATGCACTTGCTGGAAAAATAATGTAGTGCGTTATTATAAACAACCGCCTTAAAATAAAATACTTAAAATGGTTATTACCGCATAAAATGATTGTAGTTCTTAAAAGACCTGCTGTTAGTCTGTATATGCAATGAGCCTGAAAAACAGCAGGTTGTTTGGAAAAATAATAAGTAGTTTGCAAACGGGCTACTCCAAAGAGCCTATAGTCTAATCGCAAAAAAACTAATTTTCCATATTGTGGCCTACGACTTATCGTTTACCAAATTTTGTTAGCTTAGACATTTCAGTCGCAAACCTACTGTTTAAAAGTTTTGTGAAAATGTTTCGTTATTGTTTAAAATAAAAAAAAAATAGTAAATCTAAGGATATGGAAATAAATCTAATGAAGTATATTATAATGTTACCCCTTTTTCACTAAATATAATATACAGCTAAGTAAAATATAAAGAATAGGTTATTACCTAAACTCTGGATATTTTCGTGTATTTCAACAGTAATCAATTATATATAATATTAAAAATGATGTGAAGTTTCAAATGATTTTATACTATAATATTTTATGCATTATATATACCTACGCGAAGTGTATAAATTGGCATTAGTATATTGAACACAGATTTGTCTATTTTTAGGATTTACTTCTCATTGGATTTACAGTAATTTTAAGACGTTCGGTTAGGCAATGTAATACTATTATAGTGTGCAACTTCAAAGCTCTATTTATAATTTGTTTGTAGTTAGTGTTTCACACTAGACTATATACTGTCCACGTGTTGCACTAAGACATATGCGCTGCTGTATGGGATCATATGTTAGAAAAAAAAAAGTCGTATCGATGAATATGAATTAAGGTCAAGGGTATGTTCAAAAATTAAAACAATTATATCACTATATTAAATTGTAAACGGAAGGTTTATAAATTAAATTTTCAATGATTATAACAATTATTTAGTATTACATTTTAGGCACCACAGATTAAAAAATTACATTTTAAAATAGGGGCATATCAATATGCGATTAAAATCAAATATAAACAATATTGTGCGTTTATTTTTCATTATGTTTTAATAGTTTTCTATCGCAGTAAATATCATGTATAATATACAATTCGAGCGTAATGACACGAAAGTGTAAAACGTAAAATCGTTGACGTATATACCTATCGTTATTAGTACCTACTCGTAGAAAAGAAGACGACACGCGACATCGGTATAAATACTAAATTATATCGTTGGCACTATATTATACATATGCACACGCGTTACCTAACTATATACTATTATAGATGACGGGGAAGTCTGTGTTATATACTCACTGCTTTTATATATATATATCATATCTTCTTTATACCTACACAACTCACGGGTATATATGCGAACGTTTCGTAAAACTATGTTTGTGCAATTTGTTTATTGCACCACGCAATAGTGCAATATCCGCGAAATGCACGATTTCATATATACTTATAGCGCAGTTGCCAGTTTCTATGCATATATATACACAGCAGTGCAGTTAAGTACAATAACTGTATATTTGCATAATACATAATATTATACATTGTTCAATAATATACTCATCTATGTACCCGCTCGCACCTGCGAAAGTTACATAAACTCGCGCGCGTACAAAAAATTAAAAAAGTTATTTTGGTCACATTCACACGATAATACGATGTATTATTATTATTATTATTATAAATGTATGGGTTACGTACTTTGATCTCTTCGTCCGGAGTTTCGTTTTTCACCAACCCTTTGGAGTCCGAATCCT
The DNA here is from genome assembly GCF_020184175.1 of Aphis gossypii. NCBI lineage: Eukaryota > Metazoa > Arthropoda > Insecta > Hemiptera > Aphididae > Aphis > Aphis gossypii. The sequence goes on along the minus strand of NC_065530.1, from coordinate 13,567,303 downwards.
TTCGAACGTTTCTGTTCATCTCTCACAATAATGCTATAATATCAATTCGGTCGATCGATTATTTTATTACGACTGTGCAGGTATAGACTAGCGCGAGTCGAGGCGCCGTAATCTCTCTCTATGTATATATTCGTACACGCGCACTATACTGACAAACTCTTAAACACGAAAATATTTACATTACATTTACATACACACGAAATATTAATGTTTAATGGATTCGATTAAAAAATATAATATAATTGCATAACGTCGTTTTTGAAAATGTGCGGTTTTGGACGACTGCGGCGGCGTTTATATCGAAGGACGGCGTGTGACGGGCACCGAGGGACGAGACTCACTCGGCAGTGCGAAAACGCGCCACGGCCGTCGTAGCTTATAACGACGTGATGGTCGTACACGATATAATGTGACCGTCGCCGCGCGCTCGACAGCGTATATAATATAATATAATAACGTCGAGAAACAGGCGCGCGTCGCGTGGCGTTCGGGCGCGTAATAGTGCGTGTACGCGCGGACTTTCGAGGCTTAACCGACTTATAAATAGGCGTTCACCGGGCTGAGCCGGGGTGGGTCGGCCTCGGTTTCGAAACCGTCGACGGTCGGCGAGTGGGATAAAATATACGTCGAGATGGTCGTCGTATTAATATAATAATATCATCGTTATAGTATATAGCGCGCGATGGCGGTCAGAAAAGATAATTCCTTTGCGCGGAACGGCGGAAAAACCGCGGGTGACGTGACAAAACCATTTGGGTCCCCCCGCAAAAATAAAAACCGGGCTCCAAATACCGATCGCCCCAAATTACCGTGCCCCCCCCCACACGCACGCGGGGTCTGCGGGCCCTCGGTTACGCACGCTGCAGGGCCGCAGTGGCGGATCTACGGGGGGATATGGGGGACAAATACCCCCCCCCCCCGAGGCCGTGGAAATTAAATCTTGTTTTGTAAATTTAGTAGAATAAAGCTTATATACATGTACCTATGTACATGTCATGTACGAAAATATTTTATATCCCTCCCCCCCCCCTATGAGAAAATCCTAGATCCGCCACTGTGCAGGGGCAAACGTTCGGTGTATGATTTACGAGTGTTGATGTTTTACCTTAGCCGAATGTCCATCAAGCGGTTCGTGTGATTATAGTGCAGCGATGAATCGTCGTATATGTCACGAAATCTGCACCATCTATATACCTACTCATCGCCGGCGGGAGGTTTTGCGAGGCCAGGGGTAAATTCTTTCATGGGCCTCAGAAATTTTTCTTGGCACGTCCTAGTGCTTATACTTGTATGACATTTTTTTTTCTATTTTATATAACTTATACCTAAAAAATGTTTTTTTTTTACGTACCTACACAACTAAACAGTGTATTAAACATATAGGTACATTTTTCAATATATTGTATTTATTTTTTAAAACATTAAACTACAAATATTATTTTGCCTATATAGGTACTCTGTATAGTCTATTAGATACATTTTTCATATTAAAATAAACTAAATACAAATTAAATGTTCAGGTTCATAAACTAAAATCAAATTATTCATAATATAGGTATAATAATATATATATTAATTAAATTTTTGTACGTGCATTTCATCAAAAATCCACTAGCTGTTTGCAGATGGGACTTTATTTTTTTAATTTGAAAAACAAAATCATAGGCTTACAAAGCATTAAATGTCATGAAAGGCGCGGAGCCCTTGGCAGTTACCACTTCTGTCCTGCCCTTCTGCCGGGCGCTGACTATACTACGATGATAGCTAGGGCCGGTCATGGGGAACTATGCGCCCTCTCTATTTCAGGTTAAATACATAGGTTAGGTCTGTAAGAGCTGCGGTTTTCCTCGAGATAATTTTTAATTTTTTCCATACATTGTTGTTGATAATTTTACTCGAATTATTAAACAAAAACTAATATCTGAACTCTGAAGGCGCTTTGTTGGACCACCTCTAAGGCCGGCCCTGATGATAGTGTCGCTGATAGATCAGGCATTATATGCGATTGTTACACATATGCGCCTATATAGTCGGTCTTGCAATTCCTGCTGCAGCGTACAGCGTTGCTACGAATAATATCAAATCCTGTGAACTTTTCACTTTTTTTAATTACGTCAAGTTTAAATCTCGTGCGGATTCTTAACGCTGCAGTTACCTATTTTGATCTTACAAAATGTGACGCTCACAGGTCAAACATTATATACCCATGGGCGCCCATTGAGAGGGGCAAGATAGGGCACTTGCCCCCCCCTGGACAAAAAATATTAAAAACTTGTAACTCAATAAATAGTACCATAATATAATTATTGTCTTTACATTTGAGAATTTTTTATTTTCACCCCCCCCCCAATTTTACTTATGGGCGCCCATGTATATACCTATTTTAATGACTATTTTATTTTATTTAATCAATGGTAATAATAATTAATTTAAAAAAATCCCATTGTTCTCCCGTAAGCCAAAACTCGCAATGTACTTATGTACCTATTCACTATTTATAAGCCGAAGTGAAAAAAAACCAAGTAATAAAAGTAGTGCGCTTAATTTTACAAAAATCAGTCGAAAATGCTTTTGATTTTTTTTTTATAGCAGATAAGTTTCGTACTTATTTTATTTTTTGTTACAACTGATGTTGACCATGTACGTATATATTATTTAATAAACAAAATAATATTTGATTCCTGTTTTTAGAAATATAAAATTTCCAAACGAGCCAATTTTTAAAAAATGCCTTATCTAAATTTCTCTTCATTTTGATAGCATTAAGAGAACCACTGTTCCAAATTAAGACTTTAGGTTTAGCGTTTTAGTCTGAGCTTTGATGAATGATTTTTAGATTTTATATAACATAGAGATAGTCAATAGTCATATAGATTTTTAAGTATTTTAAAGTAATTCGATTTGATGCACTGTTTTCAATGTTAAGTTAATAAGGTATGTGCACGATTGTGTTAATTTTGTTAAACATTTAATCGGTTTTATGTATTACCGTCCGAGATTCCATGTGCAATATTTGGTTTTATATTTTCGAAAATTTTAAATTTTAATCGTAATATTACAGACACAATTAAGAGCAATTTTTAGATTTGTATGGCACAGTAAGTACACTGAGCCCGATCATACTATAGTTAGATTTACATTTTTTAAGCTTTAAAATTGAATACAATGTTTTTCAAAAGTTGTTAATTTACTAACTAAGAAATATTAAAAAACAATCATATTTTTTTATGGTTATTTGAGCTTAAAATTTTGACAAAGTTCGTTAATATCTTAAACATTTACAACTTATTTTGTAGGTAGTAATTTATACATTTTTATAGTTTATTATTGAATACGAGTTTAACTCATACATTACAGAGCCTATTATTCTTCAATGAATAGGTACACTTACCATCTAATGTACAGCAGAGTGGTTACCTACCTTCCTCCTTTTAAATATCCCAAATAAGAACCAGTTTTAATTAGATTGCGATTTTTGTTAGAATCATGAGTTACCCTAAGATTTCAGTAGGTTGGTGATTTATTTGTTTGAAATTTTCACTTGTTTATGTGAAATAAATTTTTTTGTGTCTTTATAAATAGAATATATTATAATTCACTGTTAATTAGCTGTGGATTTGTTTTCTAAATAGGTAGATAAGAATAAACACAAACAATAAGAATCATAAATCTTATATATTAAATAACATTGCACACAGCTATAATATTAAATTGTATTATAGTTTTACATTTTTAATATTTTATTAGTAATAACATAATAGTGACTAAAATACACCAACAGAAAAGAAACTACACACAAAAAGATTTGATATTAACATCTTATTTCAATATAATTATAATATTATTATTTATAGTAATATTAAATTTACATCCGACCGCAATTTCTAATTACTATAATTATTATTAATATAATATATTTTAATAAATACTTTTTAGTAGAGTTGTCATATTAATCAGATGTAAAGTTTACAACTTGAGATTATAACATGAGTATGGAGAAGAAACAAATCATCAAAACATTATTCGTGTAATTATTACACACAAGTAAACAATTGTTTCATCTTAATAATAAAATATTTAAGAAAAGAAATTTACAAACAAGTTTAAAGTTATTCCATTTATTAGTCTACTGCAGATATATATAAAAATGAAAATAAAAAATATCACATACTTTTCATTTTTACATAACAATATTATCTTCCATTTACTAATTTAATAATAATAACTTATAGCTAATGAAAAAAATATTTACATTTGAGTATTTTGTCTTTGTATTTTTTTTTTTAAAAAAATAGAGAATTTTGTTTGATCAACACTTGACTAGAAAATATGACTTTAAAGGAGTTTAATATTGATTTTAAATGAATCAATAAAGATAAGAAGTTACAATTAAAATATTAAACAAAATGTCAGAAACAATAATTTAAAAAATAAAATATATCAAAGGCAATAATACTAGCAGCCTAGATTTTGTACTGAACATTGTCAATATCCTCGGCACAGCCTTTTTGATGATTGGTAAGATACAAGATCTCGACATATTAAATAAAATTAAAATTGTATAAATTTAACAGTACAATTAAAAAATAAGAATAAAATGGAAATGATTAGTATTATAAATCATAATGGACAATATTACAATTGGAGAATGAAAATAATAAAATCAATAAAAAATAGGAATGTGCTAGATTGGTAACAATACACAAAAAATGTACATACAAAGAACCTAAGATAAAAGACAATGAGACATTAATAGTGAGAAATATTATAGTTTCAAAAGACAACAATTACTACAAAAACAACAATAATGATAACAGCTTACAACAATCATACAGTAACAAATTTTTTGATAAATGCACACAGACATAATTTACGCCGCTGTTATCAGGAACCATCTGAGGAATGGTGTTGAAAACACGACCAAGAACAACATCAAAGATTATCATATCTGTTTCGACTTGAGGATCTGGTCATCGAACAAATTGGAAATGATGTAGTTCTTTTTGCAGATCTGTTAAATTTGTTTTAAGAAAGATATTGATTAAAATAAATTGAATATGAAAAATACAAAACATAAAACATAAATATTATGAGGTCGTTCCATAGTGACAATAGTATATACACAGTAAATAATAATAATAATAATTGTATCATTGTTCATTATTATAGAATATGGACAAAGTGCAGGGACATTCAAGCATATGTATACTAATAGGTATGAAAGGATAAAAAACAAGACAACTGAAAAAATATGATATAGTGTTTCGATTATTGAATCCAGTATAATTTACTACAGTCATTTTAGGTAGACACAAAAGCATAGGTAGGGGTAAGAAAGAAATCAATTTTACTAGTGTGCAGTTGTTTTTACATGTACTAGAAATGAGTTTTTTTTTTTGTTTCACACAAAGCACATTTTCATATTGTTTACCTGACATTTACTTGCACCATAATATGCGGTCAAGTATGGATCAATTATTGGAACCATGTGTATCGCCAGATCTCTTCTCGGGACACCTGATTAAGACAAGTTTAGGTCACGATAATTTTAAATATAACCTCTAATGGTTATTTTTTATGAAAACCATAAAACTAGACGAATTTAATACTTAAATAATAATAAAAAAAAATGACTTGTGTGATATTCAATATTACGGGTTATTTTATACAATATTTAAATGTTTGTGAAATTTGTTTAGAGAAGAGTCCAATATTAAAACACAAAAATTAATGATAACATATATAAATTAAAAATTAAATCAATTATTTCAAATTTATACTACACACCTAAATAAAAATTTTACTATTGTCCAAGATCGGTCTGACCAATAGAGAAAAATATAATCAAAGAAAAAAATTCAAAGGTAGACCTTATAGTAGAGTAACATATACTATTGGTCTGTAATATCAGTTACATTATTTTTATTATAAAGATTAGTTATATACGTTTTGAAAAATTAAATTTTTTTAATCATATTTATCATTGATTATAATCCTCGATGTCTTGAAAACAAATTTGTATATATTTTAAATACAAACCTTCTACGTCTCATCGAAGCATTATGTCCGAAGCGTCCTCTTGAGGTCAAAAGCATTCGAGCATTTCCTTGAGCTGGTCTAGATCCTCCATGACACTGTAAGGCTGATAAATGTGCGGCATAACCATCACTCAATACAGTTGCCATAGAGTGATGTTTACGACCAACTTTGCCTATGATAAATATTTGTTTTGGTTTCAGATCCAATGCACTGTAGACAGAAATATCTTTACTGCTTCCATAGGCCGCATGTATTATCATTTTATGATCCTGAAAATAAAATTTGCAAATAAAAAATATATTCCAACATTGTTGGTGTAATATACATTTCACTATTTTAAGAGGTATATTTACCTGCACAAGGCTCTTAAGATATGTAATTTTATGAGCAAGAAAGTCTGTAGAAAGACCATCGGCAAATGAAACAAGTCCATGCGGAAAGTTATGTTGACTTAACCATGACAGAACACGTTGTTGTTGCATATCAGGTCTTCCGGTAATGTAGACAATTAAATATCCCAATTCTTGCCAGTGTCTATAAAAAGTCATTTTAATTATTCAATTTATTCATTTATAGATAGAAAATACTGAATTAGATGCAATAAACATATTATGCGACATGTCAAATTAAAAAGTATCATTTTTTTTTTAAATCTACTATATAATTAAATTATTTTTAAGTACCTAATATTAATTACATGCATTTTTTTGCATATTAATGACATAACATTAGTTTTATTATATTTTATTTGAGTTAAAAGGAAAATAATTGATTATTAGATAATTATAGAACAGTTATATCAACTCCATTATAGAATACTCAGTATATCAGAATAATAAGAAAAATTAAAAATTGAAATTATTTACAGGATTCCTCAAAGTTATTTTCTATTTCATCTGTAGAAAATATGTTTATAATGATTAATTTTTATGACACTAGTTTAAAATCAGTATTATAAATATTCTATTTTGTTATTATATAAATAATTATAATTTATTGCAAATATTAATTTAACCATTTAATTTTTTATACAAATTTGAAATTACTAATTTTATTTTTTTAAATGAATATAATTTATATTTTAGTCATCAACATTCGTCAATCACAAATTATTTAAACTTAATGAATGGGTTTGCCAAATGTTTACACTTAAGTGGCTCGGTAAATGAAATATGTTGGTACACATTACCTCACTATGTCAACAGCGCCTGGTCGAACTTTTGGGTCACGGCCAGTAACAGAGACACTGGCAGAAAATGAACCATCTATGCTAAATACAACAGTTTCAGTTTGAGGAGGAACAATAGCTAATAGAAAATCAACACTAGTATGATCTCCTCTAAAAAATAAATGAAAATTTATTAAAACAGTTTACATTTGAATTAAGAGTTGTATAACGATTATTTACCTGACAACCATTTTAACAGGATATATTCCAAATCCAAGAGATTTATTTTCAGGTATTGTATAGGTGACTCTTCCATTTTTATCTGAATCTTCTGTAGTTAAATGTGTCCATTCTCCATTACCAGGTTCTCTAATTATATGTATATCAACTTTTTCCCCTAAGAAAATATATTATTTAATATTTTAACAAATATAGAATAAAATATATAGTACTTAATAGTTAATAGTAATCTAAATTAGTTTTCAAAATATAGAAAATAAATATATACCAGCCAATGAAAACATATCAAATGGTCCATAAATAAAACGAGCACTAATTATTTGTGGCAGACCTTCACGAATTATCACATCATTTGCTCGATGGCTTGCAGTAGAATTCTATAAGTGATTAAAAAGATTAATATTTTTGTTATGACATATTATGTCTGAGCATATGCTACTATTCTTTACTTTAATCTTAATAAAAGTTGTTTTACGCTGCCATTTTTCTCTAGGTTGACTAGGGCTAAAAGTTGCTAATTCTTTTTCCTCATTTCCAATTGAACTACTGTTATAGTCAAATATAGCAAACTGAAATTAAATTAAAAATAAGTTAATACTTTACATTACAACTATAACATAATTTAAATTTTATATTTTATTTTTACTTGTCTTAAAATAAATGCAATGACATCTGAAGATTCCCAATAGCTAGCATGAAATATATGAGGCAAAGCATTTGTGGGAAAATTTGACAATCCATCAGGACAATACAAAGCATAGTCCAATCTCTTAGAGCCCCACCATTTTTTTGTCACTAAAATTATAGACTTATTATAACATGAAGGGATAATAGTTAAGAAATAGTTTACGTTTATTTATTGCTTGGATTGGAAGTGTATCACCTATTCCAGAAACTGTACTAAGAATACTTGCTTCAGACGTACGCCTGGCATGATTGTGCTCCGTAAATAATTGAGGATTTGTTTGTACTGCTTCTACTAAATATAAAGAACAATATTAATAACAAAATATTTTACTCGTTGCTGGTCCACTAACACAAATAGTATGGTTGTCCAGTTCCAAGAGGATATTTTTGATATCGTGGGATGTTGACGGGTGGTAAAATTGAAAATTTTGCAGAAATTAATGGTTCTAATCTAGATGCAATAGGATCAGACGGATGGAATAAATTGTAAACTTGTTGTAAGGCTGGACGTTGAATTGAAGCTGAAATAAAATAAAAAAATTGTAAGGACAAATTAAGAATACATATAGAATGCATTTATTAGTAAACACAGTAAGAATTTACTTGATTTATCATATTTATGTGCTGAAATTTTTCTAAATGCTAATACAAGTGACAACGGAGATGCAAACATAAACATTTCGTTAACTTCAAAGTCTAAACAAACATTACTGTCACTAAAATAATAATGATCATCAATTAATATCCATGTAATAATTATAAAAATACAATCTTAATTTAAAAAAGAACCTTGTGGATGATGATCTTCTTCTGACTGGTGGAGTAACTAAAACTTTAAAAGAAGAATCCATACTTCCTACTGAAGTGCAATCATCTGAAACAATTTATCAGGTTATTAAAATAAATCTTAATTGTTTCATAATATTGGTTTATACCATTGTCACTTTTTTTCGGTAAATGTTCTGGGGTGCTATGTCTACTTGCATCATGAGATGATTGAGAATCAGGACTTCTACATAAAGCATCATATCCTATTACAGATCCCATAGAATCACCTATAGTAAAATTTAAACAAATAAGTAAAAATAACATATATAATACATAAATTTATTAGTTATTAATTAACTTTACAAACCTATAAAATATACTCGGCCATTAAATCCGAATCCTTCATCTGATTTTATAAATTCTCTATATACTTGATTTGCCATACGTATAACATTAGACACTATGTCTTTATAATCATGCGAGCAACCTGCTAGTATAGGAATAGCACCTATTGGGACGGAATCATGTGTAATATTTGTGCATTCCATACCAGATGGAGATACATCAAAACTGTAAGGACTCAACCTAAAATTAATTACTTTAATATTATTAAATAAAATATTAAAACATAATTTAAGTGCATAATATTACTTTGATAATACACTAAGTCCTTCAGCACATATAGACGGACAAGGAATAAGCCTCATGGCAACATGACCTATCATATTTGGGTAATGTTGTCGCATAACTGATTCAAATGCTCCCCTAAATGTAGTGAAATCTGATTTTTTAGCCATTATATCTGAATTAGCATCTAAAATAAAATGTATTTATTGAATATGAGTATTAATATATATTTAATATTTATACATTATTTACCTAGTACACTACCAGAATGTATAATCATCAAAAGTGTATTTATTTGACAATTATTTTCTTTACTAGTTATTGGAGAACCTGGACATGTGTCAACACTGTGGCCACGTTGAATAAAAGGAGAAGACTTTTTATATGTAGGAGAAAATATACTATCTTCTGTGAACAATAAATTCATTTTTATAAGATGTTAATAATGTTGTTAAGATATGTATAAGATGTTAAAAATATTTTTCAATGACATAAGTTCAAGATTTCAAATATTAACCTTCTTTATCAGGAATACTGGATGAATCAAATTCTTGTTCATTTAGTATTGTTAAAGAACTCCATTTTGAGAGAGAAACAATTTCAGAAGTCGGTAAAGTTTCTGAAAATACAAGTTTTGTAAGAAATATAAACTAATAAAAATAATACATGACTTTTATAATTATACAATTTATTTACTATTTATCCTTATATGTCTATTTTAAGATGTTACCATAAAACATAGTATGCAATTTTTGTCTATTTCAGAGTTTTTCGAAACTGTAGTTTGCAACTTACTGGTGAGTCACAAGAAATATATATCTTAATATTTTCTTATTAATCTTAGTTTATTAGTTTAAATATTAAATTGCATAAACTATAAACAATAAAGTATTATAAATGTCAAAATTTACCCAGAAACTGTTATACCATTTCTATTATACTATTATAAACATACCTAAAGCTTATTTGGACAAAGGTATTGTAGGTACATTATTATTGCGTTAAGATGATCAATATTATAAAGTTCTAAATCAATTAGTTTTTTAAATCACTGCATCTGACTCCAACACAACAGCAATATAGATCAGTTATTTTTTAGCCCAGTAAAATCATGGCCAAAATAGATTTGGTGGATAAAATTAGGGTTGTGGTGCTAAAAACACCGAGAAGTACTTGTTTATTATTTTGTTATTGTATAATATTCGAATACGAAAAACATAACCTATTTAAGAAATTATTAAAGCAAAAAAATCATAGTGACTTACAACATTATTCTTTTAATAATTTATTTAACAAGAAAGCTAAAAGTATTTACTATTTAATATTAAAAAGTTTTGTGTATGGAAATGATATTGTAATAGTATGTATAAATTAGTCAAAAGTGGGTTAAAAATGCCATAAAACTAAAAATGATATTCAAATAGTTTCTATTTGTAAAAAAATAATTTTAATTCTCAACATAGTGTTGAAAATGATTGAATTATTGTAATTTACCTTGACAATCGAAAAATTCATCATCATTACTCAGATCTGAATCTGAATCTCGAATCAAACTTTCCATTCTCCAATTAGGTGCAGTATCAAAACTTTGAGTAGATCCTGGTGAAGGTACTTGTGATTTGGGATTATTCCAATTTTTTTTCACGGGTATTCGCCTAAAACCAATAAAAATGAAATACAAATTTCTAGTTTTATTTTAGAAAAAAATGTATTAGAAATATTTCAGAACTAACATGCTTGATGATTGTTGAACACTGCTTGATATGGTATCAGAACTGCTAGAAACACATGGTGCTGGAGAATATAGGGTTGAATCTTGCATTCGTTTTGATGTAACAGGTGTAGCTACTTCTAGATCACTTTTTTCTATACTACCCATAGTGGCAGCTAAATTAGTGGCTGTTTTTGTATCTTCTACAGCATCATTTCCTTCACAAATCTCAGAGTCACTACTACTACTACCCATTTTTCGTTTCAAAGCTTCCTGAGTTTGACGCTCAATCTGGCGTATATCATCCATTGTTAAATTTACCCATTCATCTTGCCATGCCCATGCTTGACGATGTGCCCGAACCATAGTTTTTCTCAGAGCTAATTATCAATATATTTTAATAGTAATATGCAAATCACATCATATAATTACAATCAGTAAACATAAATAATAAACTTACCAACTTCATGTATAAATTTTTCAATTTTTGTTTGCATTCCCCAATAACGAAATTCTACTTTACACAATTTATATGCACACATAATAGATTTTCCTGATGATGTAGGCATACTTTTATTCTAAATGTGACAATCAACAATTATAGATAACATATTTATATTATATGTTTTATTTGAATTACTTGACATTCTTTCCAATATTCTGATATCCAATTTTCTGAAAGTGGACCTCGACCAGTTTTATCACTTACAAACGATTTTGGATCTTCTTCTTTAATGTAATCTGCCCCATATAATTGGTCTTTCACTATGTCTATTGTATCTAAAGACACATACATGAATATTATTAATATCAATAATATACAAACTTATTGTTCAATAATATGCATTATAAAATCACACTAAGTAATTTATTTAAAAAAAAGTAACAATATCAAAACAATAAAATATATATTTTATACATACCAACAGAAACATTTCGAACTTCACTTTGAGACATCTTAAACACATTATCATGAGATCCATTATCGGGGTAATAATATGTTTCAATTTCTAATGAAAATTTTTCTACAAATGGACAAGTATATCGAGTTTTTGTATATGGATATGCATTCCATGCTTCTTCTTCAACAGATAATGCTGATTTAGGTAATAGTCCTTTAAACCAACCTATGGATAATTCATTACAAAATTATTTATCAAAATTAACTGCTTTCATCTATTTTTAAATAATCAACAATTTTTTTTTTATCATTGTATAACCTGGTAAGTGACTCCCAACATGATAAATTTTTCTTGTATACTGTCCACCACCAGTATTTCCATCACCACCAGGGCCACCTTCATAAGGTTCGTTAACTAATATTTCAACTCCACTATCTGCTCCTTTGCTCTCTTCTCTACTTTTTTTCTAATTGAAAAGAATCATTAATAAAATAGTTGCTTCTTTATAACAATTTATTTAACATTACTTACAGCTATCATGTAAAGCTGAGCGATTCTGTACTCTTCCACACTGAGCGGGAGCGGTATACGGTATTCCTTGATTAGCATATTGAATTATTCTTACCAAACGTTTTAAACTAAATTGGATTCAGCAAAATTGTTAATAATTCAAATACATTTTAAAAGTTGTAGATATGGTATCTGAGAACAAATAAAGAAACAGTAAATACTTGGAGTTAAGCCATGTCTCAGAAGATCTGAGTTTAATTTACAATAATGTTTATTGTATATACCTATACATAGATATTTAATTGTTTATAGAGTTTTTTTTAAAAATGAAGCGCAATGTAGAGCATGAAATATTATCTCAAGGCCATTAAGTATTAAAGCGTATTTGTGCTGATATGACATAAGGTTTCATTGTATGATTAGTTTTTAGTTTGGCTTCCTCAATCAACAGACTGCTTTAAATTCAGGACACATAACTAACAAGGATATTGGCATTAAGAAATCATAGCCTTGATATTAACATAAAATATAAAAGTTTCTGTAAATAATAGTAAAAATAGAATTTTACTGCTTGGCTTGGCAAATAAATCAAACATTTGAGATAAATATCAAAATCTAATAAGCATTAAACTAATAATGCATTACGGGGAATATGGTTATAAAAATCATTAGAAAAACAAATTTATAATGATTTCATTTAAAAATGAGGGAAATTTATTAACATCTAAGTTATTATAAGCAACATTGGCAACAAAATATTTAAAAAAAACAAGTCAATTATATTGTAGCTATAAATCAATTAAATTTAAACTAAGTTAATTTATTTTAATATTATTATTATTATTTTTTTTTGAGTATGTAAATATTATAAAAGTAATATTTATTTATATAAACATTAGGTATTATTATTTTATTTTAATTGATTAAGTAAGGTAAAAATAAATAGAATGATTAAAGTGATTACCTAAAAGAATTTATATTATTCTTATTCCACTAAATGAAATTCTGTGCTAAAGTATCAACATAATATTAGAATTTTAAGTTGTCTTAAGAATGATGAGTCATTATAACAAATTATGTTTTTTTTCAGAAATACTCCATATGGTTAGATAATGAAAAATTAAACAAATTTAACATCAAACTTTTAAATTATAAAACAAATAAAAATAAAAGTAATATAAACTATTTACTTGCACATATTTAAATAAATAAAATAAAGTATTAAATATTTATTTAAATTCTTGGAAAATTATTATCTATAAAAGTAGGTATCATTTGTACTTAAGAGGATGTTAGTGTCCTATTTAAATAATTTCTCTATCAGACTTATGTGCAATATGATAAATTGGCATTCAAATCCAATTACATGTTAATAGCTTTAATGTTTAAGTGAATTGATCTATTATGGAAATTAAAAACTAAAAATCATTATCTGTGTTTGTTTATAGGCTGTTGCAATATTTAAATTTTTATGCAATATATGAGTATTTTTATTTTGTAACATTTAGTATTTTAGATAGGTACTTATAATTTGAATAACAATTAAAATATTGGAAAAATTCAACTGTTTGTACATTTTAAAATTATCAGATGATATGATTTTAACTTTTAAATTTCATAATTGGTTTTTATAAAGGTTTTGCTGAATGTAAATTTGCTGTTTTGTATTGGTTCAGAGAGAAAACAAATAATGAATTGTCATTTTCTTAAAAGAATATTTTAAATTGAAAAATAAATTAAATAATCATACTATTTAAAATGAAAATTTTAGTATAAAAGTTAACTAAATGATTTAGGAATTTAGATAAAAAACAACATAGGTATTTAAATTTTTAAATTGGAAATTAAATTTTTTGAGTTGTTACCAAGTTATACTCACTACTATTTTACTAAAATAGAAGTTAAAACTAAAACAAATTTCAATATTGGGTGTTTTTAAATTTTAAACTTTTAAAGAAATATTCATGCATCTGTAAATGAAAAATTATATGGACACACTTATCTTTTTTGAAAGAAGTCATAAATTAAAAGACAAATTAAATAAGAATTACAGCTGCATAAATATTAATACAAGTACTGCCTATTTATGTGAAGGTTAATACATAAAAGGCATTACATTTCATGCATATGTTCCATTCTTAAACAATTGAAACATTTTCTATTTAACGAACCTCTATAAAACATAAAAAAAAAATTGTATTCATGCGATCAAATATTTTTTTTTTTTTTTATATATATTGTTGAAAATAATGCATTTTACAAAATTTTAAATTGGTAACTATTAGCATACCCAGTGATCATTTGGGTTTCAATCAGTGGTGGATCTATGAAGAGGTTGAGGTCAGCTAATTTATAATTATAGATGTTTTTGATAGGTACCTAGATCTACTTAATGCTAGTGACCCTTTTAAGCTTCAGAACATTGCTTTCTTGACGGGTCAAGTTAAAAACTATTGACGTTGGATGACCCGTAGTTTTCTAAATCTGACTAGATCCACCACTGGTTTGAGCTCCAACAACACAACAGCATAAATCCTGTGTCAACATGTAGAAAATAAGAATTAATATATTGCAAGTACGTTTGTCTGGACGAGGAAGGAAAAATACAAATAAATGAAAATGTTTGAAGGGGAGGTGCATGACACAAATAATTACTGGATAATGATTTAGGTAGATACAGTGCACAAAATAAAATCAGTTGAAATTTCGAGAAGAAAAAAATCGATATGTGGTAGTTTAGGTACGATTTTTCTGGATATTTACCATTTTTTTCTGAGTCAGATGGTGTTGGAAAATCGATGGGAATTTTCGAGAGTACCTATGACAAATTACGCGGTCGGACACATTTCGATCGGTCGACGACGACAACCGCGAATCGGATGATTGGTGAGCAGTAAGTCGGGTGTCAGGTGGAGAATATATTATGATTGAAATCAAGAGCACCCTTTAAGGTGTATTGGTTCTATAAATCAACGAAAATATCGATATATCGCATTATTGCGCGGTCGTTCGTGTACGCAACGAATTACGATAGTAATAACAAAATAATGAAACGATCGGCAGTCGGTGTGGTGCGGACACGAGAGCGTTAATATAATGTCATTACCTATGATTTTATGGAAACGCGATCACACAACACACGTCGAGACGACGCGCACGGCAAGAGCAGTTTACAAGAACTTCGACCGCGCACCTCGCCAGCAGCGGCAGTCGTCGTCCAGCCAATTTTTTCACGTTAACAACTATACTACTACTACTACTACACCTTATCAGATGAGCCGCGGGCCGCCGACAACGCCGCCTGTCGGGCTGTCGCGTAAACGGCGCGAAAAACGCAGCTACGACAAATTCGGCGTAGGTACCTATCTATATATACGTCCTTTACACGGGTATTGTGCATAAAAACGATTATACCTATATAGGTCTGTTGCGGGTAAGGCCCCCACACAGGATTTCGGGCCCGTGTACTAAATGTCTGTCCGGTCCTTGTATAAACTATAAGACTTCAAAAATAAAATTTACCTATTATTTTAAAGCCATCTGCCTATATATTATATATTACAATTTTTGGAATAATATTTGTTTTTTAACTATAATATACCAATTCAAATTCAATATTCATTGTTGAGACAGGACAACATCTGTCGGTTCGGTTAGTAAAATATAAAAAATCAAGATTCATAAGTATTTCAACATTAATACCTAATGTCTTTTCTATTTTTTTTTTTTTTATTACAATACATTATCTATAAATTAAAAAAGGAAAAAACCAAGTATATTTTAATTTATATTTAATACATTTTTTTTTTAAATTAAAATTTTATTTTACGGGCTTTGAGCTCAGCGTAACCAATGGTTCAATATCAAATTAACTGTCATTGATCAATGACTAAATATAATATATAATATTTCAACGGGCCCTTAAGATAACCGGGCCCCTGCATTCAAGATCCATCAACTCCCCCCATGTGGGTGCCCTAGTTGTAACTTGTAGGTATAGTTTTTTCAATTTTTATTTTACAATTTTACATGCCCGGCTGATATAAGATTTTATTATTTTTGGTGTATAATATTCGTCGAATCTCGACACAGATTTATTTTTATTCAGTGATATACATGAGTGTGGGGGTGGGGGTCAGATTAATTATTTTGTTTTGCACATTATAATTTAGTGAATACTGTCTGCTTTTAAGTATGAACCGGATTAGCTAGTTCATAAATAAGTACATCGAAATAGGTTCGGTTTGATGTTATTAACATATTCGCTGTTAGATCAAAGAGGATTGGGTATGCAAAGTCTATATAGAATAAAGAGACAAACTCCATCGCATCGCGGTTGTATTACAGTACCTAAAGGTTACCTGCGGAGTAATTTATAAAATAGGAATTATTCATATTTCTTTACGTTTGTATGCTATGTAATACGCATTTAACCGTGGTTAAACCATGAATCATTATATACATTGTATAGCTGTACGAGTACAATAGCCACATAAGGTACGGTATTCGTTCAATATATAAATATATTATTATTCATAAACATTTTGTTATTAGATATTGTGTTGGACACCAATAGGAAAATACATTTTAAAAATTTAAAAAAAAATGTAGGTAATTAAATATAAAATTATGCTGTAGTATAGAAACTGGAGACAGCAATCTATTTTGATTTTCAAACCCTGCAATAAATAAATAACTATTAAATTAATTAATGAATGATTTTGTTCAGAAGTCACTTGGGGATAGTTGGTAAAATCATAAAAATAAAGTACCTAGAGTATAATAAAGGAAAAAAAATTGTAAGAGAAACTCTAGAGCCTGGAGGCAAATACGTTTTAAAAGCCATAAAGAATTAAATTAATTATAAAAGTATGTTGCAGTGGAAGAGCATAAAAATTAAAGAAGTTTGTAATACTATATGAAAAAAAAAAATGAGAAGGATTCAAGTGCACTCGAATGTAGGTAAATGTATTTTAAGAAATGAAAAAAATTAATTAAAATAATAGAAAGTGAAAAATGAAAATAGGATGTATATTGTATGTAGATTGTAAATTGTATGAAGAATATAAGTATAAAATATATATAAATGCATACAAAATGATCAAATAGCTATACTAGTTATATTGGAAGAAAAAACGGGAACGGGTTTGGGAGCACCTGCAGGCTGCAGGTAAATGCATCATGCATCTATAAAAAAAAATAAAACAAATTTAAATAAGTATAAAAGTATTTGCATACTAATACGTATGGTCTAATTACGACTTACGAGTAAGAAACTTCAATCAATTTATATTTTTAGTTATAAAAATAAGTGACGATTAAGTTTTAAAAATGAACGCATATTCAAATGTATATATTATTAGGATTTACTGGAAAAAGTAACAATACATAATATTTATATTGAAATTATAGTTGTTAATTATTGCAAATTAATTCTATTTAATACTTCACATAATTTTTTCTCGTATTAATAATCGTAATAAAAAAAATTGAGTTATTACTTATTAGATAGTGTTGGAAATTAGTTTTCTTCCGCTCGCTTTTATCCATATATATTCTGCTTAATATTTATGTTTTTGAAAAGCTCTTTTTGGAATTTAATTTGTGAATAAAATAAAATAAAATTACATTTTAACACGTTTACGGACTAATTTCTCATATTTTAATTATGACAATTACGAATTCATTGGCACAACTATAGATGGGAGGGGGGCTAAGGCAAACTTAGATTTAGCAGCTTCCAAATCTTTTTAGTTTGAAGGTTTGACAGGAATTTTTTATTTTATAAAATAAAGGTGTAGTTTATTATTAGTAATTACATTATTAATAAATTTACTAATTTTTTGTGAAGACCAACAGCTCTTTCTCCACAAGAGTTTTTAGTTTCACATATGGCTTAGCTTTGTAGATTGAAACAGGATACCCCGAAAAATGGTGTTCAACTACTTCGCTCATCTATTTATTTGAAATACTTATTACTTATTAATACTCGTTTGATATTCGACGTAAAAGCATATAGACTCTCAGAAAACCATTCTGCTTTGGAATATGAAATAAAAAATGAATATCATTTTCTAGTGAAAAAATAAATTATTTGAAAAATGATAGTGGTAAATGGTAAGAAACATTAGAAATATATTATTTAAAAATTTTAAATGTTGTTTTATAATTACTTTAAATTATTTTAAGGAATTTATTATTATTATTAAAAATGTAAATACTCGTACTTTTCAGTATAATGAATGTTGAAATGTAAAATCGTCAAATTTATATTTCGTATAATGTATAATTGTATGTGCTCGTGACCTTAGCAGCACACTGCACACTTTGAATAGTCACTGGATATAATTGAAAGGGTAACTGGGTAAGTACTCGATTTTGCGCACCTACTAGCAGTTTATAGGTAGGTATACACTAACGATAATATTACATATTATATACGTATAATTATCATAATTATTAATTTATATAATATATTAAAATTTATAATTTTGTACAAATTATATAATGTACTTATATCGGATATATTATAATTTGTAATGGTTCTATATAGGTTCATATATCACGTGTATAATTAAGTATGATGAATTCATTTTTTAAATGGTCAAAAAATGCATACGCAATTATTTTATTTTTTAAAGTAATTTAATACCTACCATAGAAGTTTGTGTACGTGTGCGTATGCGTTTTTATAGGTCTGTTTCTGTCATCGTCAAGCCATATACATTTCGTTCAGTTAAGACTCGATCAAAGCGCATAACCGTTGCAAATGACCTGTGAATTGTGATACAGCCTACAGGCACGGTGTATAATATCCACTCGTACATACCATGTAATATATATTTATTTTGAATGTGTGTTTTGTATACTCAGTAATAGGATGACAAATGCCAAAATCAGTATATATCGTGAAGGTCTTTTAAAATAATTAAAATAATTATTTTAAATAGTAAATCTATATCAAAACAAATCTATTCACATTCGTGTTTGTGTATATTATACACATATATATGTAGATAAATATATAAATCTAAATATCGAATAATAGATAATATAATAAGTAATCTTACTCACCATCAAACAAAATTATTGTCAGTCAAGTATTATATTATAATTTTAAATTTTAAATAGGTAAAATAGGTAATATATAAGCAATAAGCATATTAATACATTATTGATGTTCATTAATCATTGAGTTTGGATTTTAAAGCATATGCTTTTTTTTTATAGAAATATAATTTTTATATAGGTAAAAATTCGTTTCCCGTCATTTTGATTCTAAATTAACCAATTTATTTTTGCTTTTTTCGGTTTTTTTTTATATAAATGCTTTTTTTGGTTGCTTTTTTTCAGTCATTTCATCTATAGAATTTTTATAAGTTAATATGTTACTATAGTTATATAACAAAAAATTGAATTAGTAAAAAACGTAAAAACCCAGAATTTGAACTAAGTGGTTATTATTATTGTTTTCGTTATCGGCTTGTTTATTAAATATATTAAACGTATGGCTTACCGATTTACATATTATAGAAATCAGTATACTTAACCTATACGGTCAGTATGCTTACTACTATGTTTTCTATGTATAAAAATATTCCGTTGGACAATATAGTCAGAGTCACTTCTGCAAATCTAGAGACATACATGGTAATTAATTATTTTTTAAATTTAAATTCGTTTTTAAATTTTTTGATAAATTTTTATAACTAGACTAATAACTAGTTCGTGTTAATTTTTATTCCTATTTTTTTTTTTGCTTTTTTAAAACAATCGTGTGATTTTTTAGTTGCTTATTATATTTTAAGCTCCGAGACCTATTAATCATTAAGATTTAGTCTTGTCATATTATTTAATTAGAAAAAATTGTTTAGAATAAAAAAAAAATTATTAAACGTGTAGGTAGTAATTCTACAGTTTATGTATGGAATATTTAACATTTGACATACGTCCATCTTGGCTACATTAACAGCTAGCTTTACTAAAGCTGCTTCAGTTCTGGTTACAAAATGCTTTTCACTCGCTGAGACATCTACGGGTCGTCTAGTTCATCAATGATGCAACAAATTTCTTTTTTCAAGTTTTTCCATGGTATTTGTGGTTTGATTTCGTAGACACGAGCTTTGACGTAGATTTTCAAAAAAAGTCCAGTAGAGTTGGATCACAGAATTTAGAAGGCTAGTTTTTGACAACACTTCGTGGAGAAGTCAGCACTCAATTTTTTGCGCAATAACATATAAATGACCAGAATTGAAGTTTGTTAGCATAGCTGAAATGGACACAGGTAAAATTTTATATTCCATATAAAAATTGAAAAATGTATACGATACATTTACATAATTTGTGTGTTCTAACCAATTTCCCACTTTTTTTTTAGTAAAGTAATAACGATTTAAGATATTAAATACTCTTATTGTACCTATCAATTATCATATTGTATTTCCGATATACGTATTTCTTGGAATTTTCTTGTATACTTTCGCGTATTTTTTTGTTTAATATTAATATCATATAATATTAACAGTAGAAAAATAAAAAAAGTATATTATATTATATACATGTAGCCAGAATTTTATTTTAAAGATAGCAGGACACTAAATAGTAGGTTTACTGAATACATTTATAGTATATCTTTGTATTATTCATATATAGGTACACATTGATATTATATACTGTATACATAATTAATAGTGTGCGAAAAAAATTATCGAGATTCTGTGAAGTGAGGAAAGAGCACTTCTCTGGATATAGCACCATAATACATAATATAGTATTATACATATAAATACTTGAGTTTTTAAAAAAATGATATACGAAAAAAAAATAAAGAGAAAGGTAGCTAGCGTTTTACAGTGATATTTTCTTTCCATAAATATGAACGTACATTAATCATAATTAGTATGTGAAATTAAGAGATCTTGATTTTTGTTATAAAAATAATCGTTTATTAATATGTATATGATATAATAATTTTGTTTGATAATTAATTATTTCTCACCAACAGTCAATTGAGTAATAATAATTTTTTATATTTATAAAGGATTTATGATGTGAATGATCAAAAAATGTAGAAGTTTTGTAAAGGTACCTTACTTTAAATGTATTATGTAAATTAACGTGTGTTATTATACATGTTTAAACATTTCCACAGGGAAATATAAAAAAAATCATATAAAATAGTATAGAATATATATACGTAATCATGAACTTTTTCGTGTGCCCTAGAGAGGTAATTTTTTTTAAATATTTTTGTTTGGTGGTGTTTTTTATGAAAATAAATTATTTTATAAGTACATTGAATTAATATATGAATCGATGGTAAATATATTGCTTAATTTATCGATTGATTAAACTCACCACACTCAATTTTTTTTATTTTTTTTTGATTCTTAGTAGACAACTTTTTACATTTTGTAGTTTTATTGATTGAAACAGAATGTTTTTATGAACAATATGACATGCAAATATATCAAATAATATTGTAGCAATATTTTATTTGATTCTTTTAAGCATTTAAGGTTAAATATTTCAATAAATTAGGCCAAATTGTAATGATTATGAGCTTTTACGAATATTTCCCTTGTACTAATTAGATACTTTTCAAATCAAACATAAAAAATTCTATGTTTCTTGTAAAATTAATCAATTTATATAAATATATATATATTTACTATTAAATTGATAAAATATATATGATTTGGAAAATGCGTGTATAATGTATATACTTACTCAGTATAGAGTTTTCATTAAATTAAAATTTACAAAGAATTGAAATTTGACATACATTATACATTTTTATACATTATTAAATGGTATAATTAATTGTCTATTGATCATTATAATATTGTTTTAATCAACTATAATAATTAAAAAGGATTTGTGAACATTTGGCAAGGAAATGAAAACTAAATTTTATTATAAAAAATATTGTTTCAATAGAGTTTATTATAAACATGTAAATATCTATTTAAAAAGACACTCATGTATTTTCTCGACAGCACGCAACAGTAAATAATTATCGCTAATAGATATTACGTGAATAAATATACCTATTAGATTATTAAGATATATAAATTATCGTATGTTAAAATGTGCAATTAATATACATACTGCTACAATAGTAATTTTTAATGATGATTATTTAATAATTTTGATGAGTAATGTTAATCAAAAATTCATCATACCTATGAGAATAAAAAAAAATACAGTACGTAATTTAGTTTTAGGTGATCAAATAATAATTTCAATTAGTTGAATTGTTATAGCTGCTGTACGTGAATTAATTATATTCATCAAAGTATTTTAACATTATTAAAATTAAAATGAAGCCATTTCGTTTATTTTTAAATGTTAATAAACCACAATATATATAATTATATATATATGTACTATGATATAATATAATATATATATTTATTTTGGATACATCAGTTGAAAAATTTATTTGACAGGAAAATATTGAAATGATCAACAATAAGCACTGATTGCAACCAATGATAAAAGTATAGAAACAAATTATTTTTTTCATTTTTAAAAATCAATTAATAAATAATATGATAATATTTTTTTAGACAGTATCAGTAGAGTATTTTTAATGATTTTTTTAAAGGATGTCGTTTTTATATTGAAAAAAATGTTTTTGTAATATTGTTATAGTTATTCTAGATATCTAGACAACAATAATTCAACAAGCAAATTATTTATTTATTAAATAAAAAAATTATTATTTTTTATAAATATAAATTAAATAAAATATCTATATAAATAAAATTATTTATACATATAGATATGGAATATTAAATTGTTACTATTTTGATTATTTCTACATATGGTTTTATAGATACGAGCTGACTCAAATTAGATAATCATTTAATAATTGTTTAAAATTGTTATAATCTAATTCTAAAGTAATGTGTCTCATTCTAATCAACGAACGCATGAGTCATTGTGTAAAACAAATATATATATATATATATAAACGTTGATTATGAATTACTTAAGTCTAAAATAATAATATATTATAGAGTTATAATCATTATCAATGATATTATACAAGCATATACTATGGTGACTAATTTAGAATGATATGTGGTGGACATTGGTTATAGCACAAGTAATTATGTCTAGAATTTAGTATAAAAATATTAAAAAATGATAAAAATGCATAAATATTTCTTGAGAGTATAAGTTTTAGTTAAAAAGTTAAAATTAACAGTGTAGTATTTTATTAATACCATTAATATATTTTCGAGTGTTGTAGATATATTTGTGCAGTATTATATTAGCGGAAGAACGTAATTTCAAATAAGTATTACGAATAACGAATGAATTGAAAATTATATATTTATATGAAAGGCTAAAAGTATTACATTTTGAATATTTTTGATAATTTTTAGATTATTAATAAATAGATTATTTTTTGATTTTTGTTCCCTTATTGGAACATCCAAAAATATACTACTGGATGAGATAGAATTTTGGTATTTATAACGACAATAGGGTTTATTATTTGAATGAAATTTTATTATTTTGATTTACTTAATCAAAAATATTGAATTCTATGCTACGTCTATCATTAAAGTTTGAAAATAATTGAAATATTATGATGAGATTATTATACTAATTATAAGGTACTAAAATTTACTATTTTCTTATCAAAATAGAAGAACACAAGATTATATAACTCATTGCTAATATTATATAGGAATAACTTTTGATGATTTTATTGTTTGTTACTTACTATAAAATCAAAAAGCAAAATGTGCTTAGCTTAAGTTTTTTTTATAAAAGTTTACTATATATTTTTAATTATTTGATGGTTGGTGAATATTAATGGTCAGATATGATCATTTTGGGTCCATTTCAAATAAATTAAGTTAAATTGATTGATTTATAGTAAAATTATGCTAATTTTGATGTCCTTATTTTATGTACAATGCATATTAATTGCACAGTTTACATTGCTTGGATGTACTATTGTTGTGCCATCGTTTAATTGTAAAATAATTATCGAAAATATTCAAAGGCCTCTATTTTATGTTACCTTTCTATTAGTTTCAAAGGTGTACATAGTTTTCTAAAAAATGTACTGTGCAAGTAATATTTGCTTAAAGTCATTTAAATTTGGGTTGAGTGGTAGGCACAAAATTAAATGTAATATACGAGTATATATATAAGTACCTATTAGTAATTCAATTGACTAATATTGATGATAAATAAATCCACATATTATGACGAATTCTAAAAAAAAAAAACATTTTAATTTCGTCGATTTGTTATATTATATTGACGTATTTAAATTTTAAAATGCTCATGTCAATATTCAATATTTGCATATGCATCATTATTAGAATATTACTAAAAAAGAACATAATATATATTTTTTGACACATGTTTACTAATTAGAAAAAACTAATTTGTAGAAATTATATGTGTAATAAATGGCATTTACTATATTACATATACCACTATAATACTGTTAATAAAAAAACCCACTCTAATTAGCCGTTAGTCGTTAGGAATTAATGGGTTATTACTTAATGCATTTACTACTAATTGTAAAGTCAAAAATTCGGTTTTTTTAACTAGCAGTTGTCAAAGTTTTTAATTGTGTATAGTAGTTAGAAATATCTATTTGTACTTTCAATAATAGGTACTTTTCACATTAAAAATAAAAGCACAATCGAAATAGGCCCTCTATATAACTATATTAAATACCTAATATACATATCAATAATAATAGTACAATCTATAATTGGGGTAATACGAAAGGTTTTATCGATATCACATTTATTCATTATTATCATTGTGAATAGAAATTTAAAACGATTTAGGTAAATAAGAAATAAAGTTATTTCGTCGTGTTTGTTATCAAAACGAGCGCGTTAGTATTTATAAAGTCAAACGCGTTCCAATTGTCTGTAAGTATAGCTAGTATAGGTATAAAATAATGCGCAGTCGACTGTGAAAAAAAAAACATTTCTATACTAGATCACATTTTTGACACTACTGATGACTGTACATTATACTGTACGTATAGTTGCGAGCCAGAAATCGAAAGCCATATTAACCTTCACTTTTTTTTGGAAACTTAGCTGATCATTGAGAAACTGTAGGTTTCACAACTATGTGTGTTTTTTTTCTAGTTGGAAGGACTGAAAGTTTTTTTAATATAGCTGGTTTTTTGTTTGCCATTTGTAATTTTTGTCAATAAGAAGCCTAAAAACTATTTACCGTAAGTCAATACGAAGTGGTCAGTCATTCACCTATTACTTAAAAGTTTAAAAAATATCGGTTTTTTTTTTTAATACAAACGTATAGTATACACGCATATGCAGTGTTTTAATCAAATAAATACAATTTACTAATTTATTTATTTCGTATTTACAAAGAAATAATAATAGGTATATTATATACAGAATAAAATTGATTTTGAAAAATACTTAAAGATTGAAAAATGATAATAATTGTATTGACTTAAAAAAATAGTAGTTGATGGTATTTGATACGAGGATCATTTTCATTTCTAGTGCACACACTTATATACCGATATGTACATTTAACAAAGATAACAAATGCAAATACACGTAGGTAGGTATATTATTCATATATATATATGTACGTGTGCTGTACGAACACTGCAATATTATTTGTGATAAATGAATAATGACGAATACATCGCAGAAAAACGAGAAGACTTATTTAACGATTTAAATAAATCGCATATTTAATTTGCGATTTATTATTATAGTATATGATGTATTATATACTTTCAAGTGGTTCGTCAACAGCACGTCGCGGTTATAGTCCGACCGCAGTGTCTTTATAGTCCGTACAGTACTTCAGTGTCCTGTATAAACTATGTGTGATGTATACGAACACTCGAAATACTCAGTACAACCAGTGGTGGTTTCAGACATTAATAAAACAAGGCTAAGACACGGCATATATTGTGGTCATCTTTAAATTAATGTAAGTTGATAATATTTAAATTTAAACGGACGTTTTTAAAATATTTTATAGGTACGTTAGAGCTATACTATGATTATTGCAGTAATACAAGCGATTCATCACCGTTTTATAAATCAACTGTGAAGCGAAGGGCAGCTATAGACGTTTTAAAAACGTACGATCAGATCCTGGAATATCACACCTATATCTGTCAGTATCCGCCCTCGTCATATATAACGGTAAATTTATTATTTCGTACCTACTGCAGTATAATATTATTATTGTTCGAATAACAAGCGGCGTAATGATTTTCGCGATGTCGTTATCACGGTATTAATAATATTATCTCGTATAATTCAACCGGAAGTAATCCCGGGCCAAATCCCGCGCGCAGCAACCACTTGGGAATAGACATATTATTATATTATATACATACACGCACACATACCTATATATATAATAGCCTTCGCGCATAGCGTGCCCTGAACGTTGGCCATTATTCGCGGGACGGAGAACGTTTTGTGGCGAGGAATAAATATTACGTTTAACTATAATATGATATATATATATATATACCAGTTGCTGTAGTGATGCTCCGACGCCAACTGCAGTTATATAAATTATAAAACATAATATATACAAAGTGTACACCACGCACACACAGACGCAGAGACATTATATATTAATGTGTACGGTCACTACCACGGTATATAGTATGCACGTTATACATATACATCGAATCTTATCGTTGACCGACTTTCGTGGGTAAACATTTACAAGTGGGGCGGACACGCGGTGTGTTTACATCGACGACGACGATGATGATGATGATGATGGTGTGCTTGTCGAGTATTAAACAATACGTAAATATCCCGAATAAAACGAAAAAAATTCAAATTTATGATATACGCCTAAGAATCGTCGGTTTTGAAGCGCTCTCGTCGTAGGTATATAATTTGAAATATTTTTTAAAAATTACGATATATTTAGATAGGTTTTCGTAAATAAATACGTTTCAAAGGATTTTTTTTTGTTTTCAACAAGTATGTATGGTTAATCGCACGTCGTCCGCGTACACCGCATAACGAAGGTTGAACTTTCGTTCAAAGTGCGAAGTATAAATGAAAGTCTTCCGTCGTCACTACTCGATAATAAACACGCTTGATCGAGTGGCATGTCTGTGCACGATACAAGTACACGTGTGCATTGTATAAATATAAACTGATACGGCGAAGACGACGATATACCGCAGGCCGAGGGCAAATAACCTCGCGTGGGCCTGGAGTACGACGTGTTGTGTTCGCGAAAGGCCGACTACTATCTGGTTAAGTATATTTCGCGGTATGAAAACTATTTCCGACGGTGTTCATTGTGTTGGGTTTACAAGACAGACGCTAATAGGTTGGGTAAGGACAAAACGGAATTCGTGATCCGTCCGATTACGATTCACCTGTCGTCGATTATTGACAGCACACGGTATACACGCGCATATATTTTGTTTTAATTAAATATATGTACAGTATAATAATAAATTCACTGCATCACGAAATCGTTTTTCTGGTTCTCTATAATATCATATAAAATTATAAACGATAATATAATATCATGTTGTCAGTCGGAGAACACTCATATTTTTGATTAAACCATATTTATTATATTATATTATGTAATTATTGGACGGGTGGGTCAGGCGAGAATGAAATTAATATTATAAAAACCGAAGAAATAGTGAAACGGCGTCTCTAGTTTTTCATTGAAATCGCACCGCTGGTCGGCAGGTGCAATTACGCTGATGCAAAACCTAAATCAATAATAATAACCATCACATGAAATTTTCGATCGGTGAAAATAGGGATTTATTTCATTTTTAATCGGGAATGAATAGCGAAAAAATAATCATAAAAATTATTATATAGGAAGACGTACAATACTACAACTAACGTATTTCGATTTTAAACTATTTGTTTATTGTATATTAAATTCTAACCAAAATTTTTTTTATTTAGCAATAGATTTGTCGCGTTTTTTGGCATCGAATCGGTTATAAACTTTTTTTTACCTTTTTGGACTCGACACTGCTGCGATTTGGGACAATATCACAAAATCACGATGTGCGTTAAGTTCGTTCTGTTATTCGCACTGTTTGTGTAATACCATATAAATATGCATTAAAATATATCATACATAATTTATATATACAAATAGTTATATAATATTATTATTATTGTGTGTATATTAATATTATATATAATATATATATATATACCGTACATCCGAGCGTTGCCGCCCGGGGGTTGCTTAGCACTGATCGTTGTAGCATTGGGGTGGGGGTGGGAAATTTAGCTATCGTAGCGGTGAAGAGGTGTACGGGGCGAGCATGACATTATATATATACATATTAAAATGTAGGGCACGCGGATGTGTCGTATAGCATAGCAGCAGCCATTATATACGCGGGTCGAAACTCGGGTCGATGAGGCGGCGGCGGAAGTGTGCGTAAGTATGCGTCGTCGGTGGTTCGAGGAGGTGCGGGTGGTTTTCGAAGGGGTTGGCCGTACCCCGTGCGCAGCGCGTGTGTCCCGGACAGCAACATCCGCGTAAACACGTCACGTCCATGACGTCAGTGGTGCCTGTACTGACGTCACTCCTGACCTCGATCCAAAAAACCCACCCCGCCGGCCTATGACCGTTCTTGCCCGGCTTTTCATCCGGCACACAATAGATACATAGGCCCGCCGAACGATCGTAGTTTGTGTGTGTGTATGTGTGTGTGTGTGTATATATATGAATAGCGCTTTTCCGTCCTGTCAGGTACGCATGTACATGTATATAATATATAAAACGTTATCGACGAACGGTTGTGGAAACGTTTTCTCCGTTTCCTTTTTTTCTTCTCTTTTTGTCTTCGCCTATCTTCGTTTCCGTAAGCACACTGTTCTACGGCCGGGACAACCGACTCGATACCTTGTGTTCATTATATGTATTATTACATTTTATGTACGATATAATATAATACATGCGGCACACACGCAGTACGTACGACCCCAAATCGTTTGGCAAACTCGTATTTTTTCAATCAATTTTTTGGACATATATAGGTTAAATTTTAAAAATGTCGAATGATTTGATTAATACTCTCATTTAGTCAACACGTAACCGAGAATCGTATTATACGAGTTATATTAAATAAAAAATGTGATCAAAAAATGGTTATTTTTAAATTTTTTGTAAATTAAAGAAAAAAATTATGTAAAAAGGGGCTTCATCCGTAAAATAAATAAAAATGAAAGATTAAAATATATATTTTTTCTTCTTATATAAAGGCGTATAAACGTAATAGATCTCAATGTATAATATTATATAAGATACATCGATTTAGAAAATATTGTTTTTTCATCCCACTATTTAAGAGTGACTCTCTGATTTCCGATAGGTACCAATTACCAAATGTCAATTTTATTGTATACCTACTCATACGAAAACACGTCCGAAAAATATATGTATATACTATACCTATAGTAAATAAGTTATTATAATAACGACAGAAGGTAGTATTGTAATCGACATTTTTTCAAATGTCCTTCACCCCATACTCTGCACCCCTCCACTAATATTTGTGTACGCCTGCACGGCTGCACCCGTGATGGATATATACAATTTAATTTTTTACCATAGTATTTCAACCAGCAATGATACGATATCATAAAAGTTACGCTACGCATTAAATTATACGAGGACGAGACTTTATCGTGTCGTTATAAATTATGACATATTATCAAGTCTTAGTTGATTCGCCTGTTTGATAGTTTAATATGAATTAAAATTTAACGATTACGATGTGGATTATTGTTGACATGCGTTGTGGCGGCTTTTACTGTGCAAACGAATAGCAAATATTGAATTAATAAAATTTGTTTAAGTACATTGCTGGGAAAAATTTAGGCTTAAAAAATAATAATAATGTCTGATTCGTTATTATGGAGTATAATATGTATTATTACGTGATGTACTTAACGCTAAAAATCTAACGTTGTCAGATTATCTTGCAGTGGTGTTGATATTATTATGCTCCTTTTATGTAATAATATAATATAACATCGTCATTATATGTAGGTTAGTCAACAAGTGTTTTTTCTTTTCGTTTACCACGGGACCTGTAACATAGTTTAATATAAATTATCAATTTTTTACCCCCGTTTACACATCATCAACAATATACGTCGTTTGTTAGTTCATATATACTTGCCCATAGGCATAATTTTGTACTATAAAAGTGACGAACCACCCTACATAATATAAGTTGCTTTTGATGAATCTATTGCTACACACTTTATCTCTAATGAATTACGACCGTTATATTATATTATAAAAACGTCATATTATACTGTAAAAATATTTTACGACATCAATTGCAAATATTTACCATCGTTGCATATTTTAAATTTTACTTTAAGCATTCCCACGAACTATATTTATTTGATTAGTTTATATATAATACAACGAAATAAAATATAGAAAATTAATGATACATATTTAGGTTGGATATGCGCATCATCCATTGCGATAACGAAATGTTTCAAATATTTATTGATATTTTCGGTTTTAATTTATAAAAAATTGGTACATAAGTTTTCATATTTCAAGTTCTTTGGCCTAATTATTATATTTTTGTATAAATGAGATTTTATTATTAAACAGCAGGTAATAATTTGTTACAGCTTCCAAGATTATGATAAAAAATATAAATACAAATGTTAACAAACAAAATAAATTATTTATAAATTATTCTTTACAAGTTTAAACATAATGATTAACATTAAAAAAAAAAAAAAAAAACCATTAAAATAATTGTATAGCCATTTGGTTGTTTTGTATTCTGATTTTGGTCTTTAATTAAAAACGTTTTTTGACCCGAATTCAAAGCAAATCTATTTATATATACATACTATGAAATAATATATTTTTTTCGACTACTAATATTTAAACTCTATAATACATAAAATCGTATTTAAGTCATTACAAAAATTGTACTTGGTTTTTAATACTAACTGATTATAAACCCTTTCATAATACTCATAATTCGTTTTTACTTTTCATTAATTGCAAACGTTTTAGTTATTAATGGGTTTTTTAGCTATTGAAACGACCAAGACCAATGTAAATTCCAGATATATTTATAACATCAAAATGAGAGGCAATATACAATCGTAAATTATCTGAACAAATAATCACTTTAACATAGCAGCCAGCAGGTATTATTATTACAATTATACTCATTAATTAAGTATTTTTCCATTAACATTTGTAATACATTGTTCTTTAGAACGCAATGTTGACTAAATAGCATACATTATTTGGCACCAGAGGTGTCCAGCTTTCTGTGAAGACTGGGCCACACCATGTGAGTAGAAGTTGTTGTGGATCACATACCTTATAATAACAATACATTAAAATTTAATGATTAAATTATAATTCAACAATATTTATAATTTTAGCATAGCGATTATCTGTGCTTTATAATGATAATTATATTTATTTTTATATGATGATAACACGACATGGGATAAACGCCATTAACATATCTTCAATAATGGCATAATATAATAATTTATTGAAATCGAACCACGGACCAAGTTGATCGTCTGTACCAGTATCGATAATAATCAATTTGTATTCAGCACCCGTGTCCGACACAACAAAGGTAACTACTAAAGTTTATTTAATTTTTAATATTTTGTAGTTTTATATTCTTGAAATAATTGGTTTTCCATAGTAATATTACGTACAAATAATTAGTGATTTTGAAATCGAAGTGAGGGCCGCATGTGGACGAATACCATTATTTCGGTTTGTTAAAATATCGAGAATATACGGATAAATAACATTGATGTACCCGAATTGCCTATCCATAACGCCGCGTGATCATAATTGGATTACTCAACTAATTTATCAACGAGTAGTATCGGTAAGTTCAAGACGTCTCACTCGTATTCGTTGTTTCAGTCATACAAATAATAAATAATATAGCAAGTTTACGTTTATCCAATCTACTTTAATCATATACAATTTTAAGGTAAAATCGTCGTATAAATGATGATAGAACTACTGTTTGAGCGAAAAATAATTAATTGTTTTTATATTGAATCATACATACTAATTTGAACTGCATTACAATGGATGATTAATATTATATCTTCATATATAAATTTAGGCTTAAAATTATAATGAATATATAATATATGTATGTATAAAAATGTAAAATATTAATATTATTCCGTTCAAAATAAATTGTACTTTTTAATTTTGAACATATCGTATACTCCACGTGCGCATATATATAATCAAGATAGTAATCGCATCGTGTACATGCCATTTGTTTTTTTCTTTATCGAACAACTATATTCTCGGTCGTAATCCATACCACTTGGAAAAGTTCAGGCTCCCAATACCATCATAATATATTATTTATACACAAGTAATAAATAAGTGTATTATACTTTCATCACTATTGGATGACAACTCTGCGATTATTTTGTTTTTTTTTTTTTTAAGTTGGAAAGTTTCCAACAATAACACCGAGAAGTACTTTTATATGTCAAGATCATTCCTATTCTGGTTAATATTAAAGAATGGGCTAATTTTATCGTTTTAAATGTTGTGCTGGAAGAGATATTTTTCTCTACACTATACATGTAATGAAATGTCCATGTTTAATTGGTTAATTCGCTTCGGTTCTCTCTCTCTTTCTATCTTTTTTTCTCTTACACACACGTTTCACACAAATGTATCGATAATGATATATTTAGAATTATAATTTTAACCACAGCTATCGGGCAATGAGCGAAACTCAACCGATGTCGATAAAGGCAGACAAAAAAAATAATAAATAAATAACATGAGAATAACTTTGATACAGTTTTTGGTTTTTTAAATAATATTTTTACAAGGAGTGACTCATTTACGTATTTTGCATATATTACAAACAGTACTATCTGTTCTATATCTATGAGTTTTATATTAATATTTTTACACGATTTCCTTTGCTTCATTTATAGACGTATATTATATTGTTCATGAATTAAATATTGTACTATATGTTACGAAACGTTGACTAATACAACCGCCAGAACTAGAAATAGAAGGAGGTTCAGTTAGATATTCAGTCAAGTGTATGCTTGATTATTCACTAAAATTTAATATTATCAATACAATAATACCATATTATAAACTCATTAGTGTTAAACAATATTCTCGGAGAG
The DNA here is from genome assembly GCF_020184175.1 of Aphis gossypii. Taxonomy (NCBI): domain Eukaryota; kingdom Metazoa; phylum Arthropoda; class Insecta; order Hemiptera; family Aphididae; genus Aphis; species Aphis gossypii. The sequence continues at coordinate 13,533,442 of NC_065530.1, read as the reverse complement.
TGGTCTTAACACCATTGTTTCTTAAAAATTTTGTTATAAATACACTTATATATATATATATATATATATATATATATATATATTATATATTATATAAGAACCATATTTATGTTTTAAAGCTTATTATGATAGAATAATTAGTTTTTGTGAAACGATAACATACATTTCATCTTTTTGGACGTCGACGAAGATGATGACCGAAAGGCACGCAACGTTAGCGATGCATTCATTGCAGACCCGGAAATGTTCACAAGTATCAGAAGTAACATAGAAGGATAGATGAAAGGACGTAAATAACAAATAAATACAAATGATTATTATAAGTTAACAATTAGCATATCTTTATTGGAAACATTAAAGAAGCTGAATTGTACAACGGGGTTAAAATTAATTTTAAATTAAAAGAATTTTTGTTGAATAACATAGTTATCATTATGATAATTAGTTTTCATATAAATAAAACATTGTTTTACACACTAATAAATACAGACAGGCCGCATGTGTGTCGCAAATGATGATGTAGATAATATGGTTGATGCTGCTGTTTTGTGTGTATGTGGTGTTTTATGATACAATTCGAAAAAAAATAAAAATATTGTAGTACATTTTTTTTTTAAAGTTTTATTACAAATAAGTTAAATTTTGTTTAGAAGTCGCCGTCTGGGTGGAGGTCGAATCTGGGTGGGAAGGCAAATCCGTCGAATTGAGGTTTAACGGGCGGCCTGTGTCCCTATAAAAGTAACAAATTAAATTAGAACACGTTTAGAAATGAACCATAATTGCCTGGACGCATATCATAAATGTAAAAAAAAATTGTATTATTAATAAAAGTCTAGGTCATAATCGATGACTTTTATTGGATTGATCGTGCTACATGCATAAAACAAATAAAATAAAAACATTTAACTCTTAACTGATACGAGATCTTATATAATATTTTCAAACTAAAATCAGGTCTATGATAACTTAATTAATGGGTGTTTTGTTAGGAATTAAAGAATATGTATTTCAAACATAGGATCATTATTAGCAATCTGAATTATTTTTAAATCGGAGTATTCAACACTTATGATTAGAATTGTAAAATAATCAAATGCGAGTTAAAATATTGCCGTATCAAGTCATGTTGATTGTGCGGCTAAAATTGGTGGAAAAACATTCTAACCGAGTACAGGACTCGTCAACTACAAATCTAGTCTATTCGACTTACAAATAAATAAATAGATAGAATCAAGAGTTTACTCCAATGGTAGCACCTTTCGTGGCTTTTGAGGCTGGAATAATAATGATTTTATTAGGTTGCTGTATGGATAACGCACAACGCCACAACAATGTATCATACAATTAAGAGACTTAGCAGTATAAAACACTATCCTTATTTTTATATAATGTTGACAAATTAATTATTATAAAACTGCTCGGAAAGTGTTAGATGTTCATCATCCCAATTTTACGATACATCGATACACTATTTTTTTCAGTGAAACATTTAAAGCGCGTCGATTAAATTGAATAAAATGCATGTACAAATTGCCATGTATAAAAACACCGTTGTAAAAATGTATAATAATAAATTATTATAAATAAGAGACTTTTAATTAGTGAATATGAAAAACACTTACAATTGGGCTTCCGCCTCGTGCTGTAGATCCTGATCTGCCCTTTGTTCTGAACTTTGCAATTGCTTGTTCAGCTAAGTCAGCTCTTTCTTCAGCTTCTTCTAGTTCTTGTTGAGCCTTACGGAACTTGGCTAAGTTGAGTGCGGCAATTTCTTCGGCTTCTTCGATCTGTCTCTTGTATGTCTTGATCTTTTGTTGAAGTTTGTCAACTAAGTCTTGCATACGCTCATGGTTCTTTCTGTCTTCATCTCCTTGGAAGCTCAGTTCCTTAATTCTACGTTCAGATTTTCTTAGGTTCTTTTGCGCATCTGCGTGTCTGCGTTGTTCACCATCCAACTCATTCTCCAATTCTCGTACCCTTTGTTCGAGTTTTTGAATGGCTTTCTTACCACCCTTCAATGCATTATTTTCGGCTTCATCTAATCTCACCTAAACATATTAAATAAGTATTATCAATAATTATCTTATGCTTTAAGAATTAAAACAGTTCTGTAAAATAACAAATAATTTAATTAAGCGTACTTGTAATTCCTTAATTTGTGTTTCAAGAGCTTTTCTAAGTTTTTCTTGGGTTTGTGCGTGGTCTTGTTCGGCTCTGAGTTCATCGGCAAGTCTGGCAGCATCTACCATTGCCTTCTTAGCCTTCTCTTCGGAGTTCTTGGCTTCATTCAGTAACTCGTCTAAGTCAGACTGCATAAAAACAAATACATTATTAATATATTTTATAAATGAAAATAATCAATTAATATTAAAATATTACATGTAAGGTTTGGAGTTCGCCTTCCAATTTCCTCTTGGCAGCAGAAATGGAGGTAGCTTGTGCGGAAAGTTCGTTGAGCTGTTCATGAGCATCAGCCAATTCTTGTTCAACTTGTCTTCTGCCACGGTCAGATTGTTCCAATAAAGTTCTGGATTCTTCCAGTTCGTTTTGTAATGCATTTGCTCGTCTTTCAGAAATTCCCAATTGTTCTCTGGCATCTTCTCTAGCTCTAGATTCTTCTTCAAGAGCAGTTTGCACATCCTTCAATTGTTGTTGATACCGTTTAATGTTCTTTTGGGCTTCAGCATTGGCTTTGTTGGCGTGGTCTAAAGCGATTTCAAGTTCATTGATGTCAGCTTCCAATTTCTTCTTCATTCTAAGAGCTTCAGCCTTTCCTTTAGCTTCAGCTTCTAAGCTAGCTTGCATAGAGTCTAAAGCACGTTGGTGGTTTTTCCTAAAATAATATATTTCATGAGTCATGTGAATTCAATAATTGTATAGTTGGGATATAAAACAAAAATTATCCTTGATTCACTAGTAAATGATAGTTCATTTATTATTTAGTCCTATTTTTTTTATGCATGCAATAAAGATTAAAATTAAAATTTATAGAGATGTATAATATCATTTTTAAATTACTTTATTAGATATACTCGTATTTTAATAATTTTTATTTTACCTGGTGTTTTCGAATTCCTCTTCCTTCTCTTGGATACGTCTGTCGATTTCTTGTCTGACTTGAGACAGTTCCAATTGTGCCCTCAACACTTTGTTCTCTTCCTGTTCTAATGCTGCTTCAGCTTCTTCTAATGCAGCTTGGAGTTCATCTTTTTCAACTTCCAATCGTTTGCGTTGTTTTTCAATTTCGTGAATGTTTCTGCCACCTTCACCAATTTGGTCAAGAAGATCCTTGACTTCATCTGTTAAAATCCAAACAATATTAATATTATATTACATATTACACATTTATGTAATATAATATTTAACTTACCAGCTAGATTCTTATTTTCACGTCTAACTCCTTCCAATTGTTCTTGAGCTTCTTCATAGGCTCCTTTAAGACGGAAGAGTTCAGTGGAATAGTTTCTGCATTCTTTCTGGCTTGCATCTAATTCAGCTGCTAAGTCGTCAACCTTGAGTTTCCATTCTCCAATGATCTTGTCAATGGCCTTAGCCTTCTTTTCAGCAGCATTAGCAATTGCTGTTGCTCTATCGACTTCCAATTGTAAGTCTTCGACTTCAGTTGCCAAACGTTGTTTGGTTTTTTCTAGAGCAATAACCTTTTGGTTAAGTGACTCAATGGTCTCTTCGGCTTCAGCAAGACGAGCTTGTAATTTACGCCTAAGGAAAAAAATTATGCAATTAGTACATATTAGATGTGGAAATATTATTGTGATGTTTTACATAAGTATTAAATGTATTAAATACATTTTTTGTATAATGTTATTAGAACACTTACTTAGCTTCTTCGAGTTCTTCAACCCTGGCAATACCTTCAGATTCATATTTGGTACGCCACAATTGAACTTCAGCATTAGCTTTGCTCAATTGTCTTTGGATGTCAGCCTTAGCTTCAGCTTCTTCTTCCAATTGTTCACGAATGTTATCAATATCGTGTTCCAAGTTTCTGAATTTACCCAAAAGAGTAGCACGTTCCTGAATGAAATTAAATAATATTGATTTGTATTATAAGTGAAGCAACATTAAGTTTTTATAAACAAATATTTACCCTTCCTTCTTCATCAGCCAATCTCTTAGTATCTTCGAGTTGGGTGGTGAGAGAAATTTTGATCTTGGCCAATTGAGAAACCTGTGATTCAGCTTCTTCCAATTGACGAAGTAAGTCAGAGTTTTCAATGCTCAACTTCTTCTTGGCAGCATCAAAGTCGTTCAATGTGCGGTTGGTTTCATCAAGTTTACCTTGAACTTCGTTCAATTGGTGTTGTACTTGTTTGTAGATCTTTTCAGTCTGGGCCTATTATTTTAAATCCAAAATAAATTAGAATCCAATCATACATTATTAAGAATAAAAATAAACACAAACACGAAACAATTATTTGAACACGTTTTACAAGTATTAGTACATATTGGAAATAAGACACCATTATACATTTATAACACACACATAAATTCTAAGTTATTTCATCCTCACACAAAACATATTATTCAGCACGTTTCAATTGGTACATAGGTAAGAATTTTAAACAGTTATAACTAAATTATATGTTGATAAAATATATTAGTAATAACTCAGGATGAAAACATTGTATTATTTTGACTATTTATAATGTAATATTATAATATTTGCCTGCTAATAATGACGACTTTTAAGACTTGAAAAACGAAGCTTCTATTATATAATATACATCAAGTTAAGTGCAAAAATAAATATACAGAATTATTAATGAGAAGCAATTTTTAATTTTTTTTCAATTATTATATAGATGTTTTTTTGCCAAAGCAGTACACCATTTGTTTTTAAAACCAACCTTTTCGTTAGAAATGTGGTCTAAGCTTGCACGTGTGTCATTCAATTCACACAAGAACTGGCATTTATCCTTTTCAGCTCTAATAATCAACACAATATTATTTTTATTTAAATTTTAGACTATCGTTGAATATAAATATTATATTTATATTTTAATTTATTTCAGAGACATAACTTTAAACTGGCTAAATAATGTATTTAATAATTTTCTCTGTACGGTAACGAGTGCACGTCTTACCAAATCAAAACCTTAATATATTAATTAAATAATTTATCTAAACGAATATATTTTTAGCGGAAATATGTTAACATGCCTTCGAAGTTTATTTTCATTAATTTACAAATAAGGGTATAAGTAAAACATGATCATGCAACATATATAAACACTGAACCTCAGTGTTTTTTCTACCTTTTCTCTAGATATTAAATCAACAGCAGCTCTAGTGTTGTTTAAGTCATTGGCAAGATAATGCGAATGGTGCTCAGCCCTAATTTGATAAAATATACATTATTTTTAATTGTTTATACAAAAATTATTTACATTAAATGTATAATATCAATTTTTAAATTAGTAATATAATAATAAATAACAAACTTACTTATTTCAATTATTTTGTATAAAATTTAATTTAATAAATCCTATTAAGTATAGTACTTGGAAATTTATTTATTAAAATAATTTATGGATAAAGTGCTCATATTTAATTGAATCATATCAGTATATAATATATACTATATTAACTTTTATAAAATTTGTTTTATTATCTGATACCTATATAAATTATTTTTCAATCTTTGTAAAATATATTGAAAAAAATAATTATACGAAACTTACTTGGTCTTGAGTTTGTTCAATTGGTCGATTTGGTCACCCATCTCTGCAACAGCATCATTGTGCTTCTTGCGTAAGTTAGCTAAGGTAGCTTCGTGTTGAATGTTAGCTTCCTCCAAATCACGACGGAGTTTGCTCATCTCAGCTTCACGTTTCTTGTTCAACTCAATTTGAGCGGAAGTAGCACCACCAGCTTCTTCAAGGCGTTCACCCAACTCTTCCAATTCACGAGCAAGATCAGCGCGTTGCTTCTCAGCCTATTAACATTATAAATTTATATTAGTAAGTAAAAATGTGTGATTTATATAAAATCGTAAAACAAAATAGCAAAATGTTAGAATTTTTTCCCAATTTGTCAATAGTTATAAGTTATTACCTTAGCACGAGCTTGTCGTTCAGCTTCAACTTCTTCTTCGAGTTCTTCAATTCTTGACTGAAACGGGAATTACGAGTGTTAATTAAAGTAAAAAGTAAACCTTAAAAATAATATTTTATGTATATATCATATATATGTATGCGTTTGTGTGTGTGTGTATTACTTTTCAAAATATAAAATAATATATTAAATCACTTACTTGAAGTTCTTTGATTTGTTTTTGTTGTTTGCCAACTAAAGCTTGTTCATCTTCTAGTTTAGCAGTAAGGGAAGCCAATTCCTTGTCTTTCCTTTGAATTGTTTGTTCAAGTTCTTTTTTGTTGCGTTCCAAATCAGAAACTGCTTCTTGGGTAAGTTTCAAGTCTCCTTCGGTCTTCCTCTTACCCTTTTCAATATCACCTCTTAATTTCTTTTCGCGCTCTAACGAATCTTCCAACTCGTCCAAAGTCTGTTCCAACTTGTTCTTAACTTTGTTAAGGTGGTTGATTTTGTCTTCAGCCGCCTGTAATCAAATAGATAATGATAACTTAGTTAAATATATTTGTATTAAAAATATATTATGAATCATATTTTATGATTCTAAAAAGTTTAAGCTGACCTGCAATTCTTCGGCAGTTTTCTGGGCGGTTTCTCCAGATAATTTCTTTTCTTTGTTTAATTTGTTGATGAGCTCGTCTTGGTGAGCGATTTCATCGTTCAAGTTACGAATTTGGTGGTCTTTAGATGCCTTATCTTGATCGGACTTTTGAATAGATAGTTCCAAATCTTCGACATCTTTTTTGAGTCCAGCATTTTCTTGTTCCAATTTCTTTTTCTGTTGGAACAGTTGGTTACGCGCATCTTCTTCTTGGGTTAACCTCTCTTGAGTTTCCTATATAGATCATAAATATTTGAGTTAAAGCGTTAATTATAATACTTATATAAATTGCCTAACTAAAATCAAAGAATAAGTCATACATTTATGTTATTTATATGCTTACTGCATAATATGTAATTATATATGCTTTTATTTAAATAAAATTAGTTTTCAGAGGGTATAAAAAATATAAAATAATTATTTGGAAGATTTCATAAAATGAAATATGTTATATAAACTTATAGAAAATATATATTTAAAAATTTATGATTTGTTTTGAATGTTTGCCAATTCTAATTAAAAGAAGAAATACTTCGAGTAATACTAGCAATTTGAATACTCATCAGTGCATGTCAAAATTACGTGGGTATAAATTATATTAAAATTAAACAGGTTAATGAAATATATTATGTTTAAATAATTTTACTCGATGAATGCCGTTTATACATAAACCAATGTTATCCAGATGTTTTTATAATGACCTAACAGTCAACGCGTTTGATTTAATCATTTATTTTGGGAATATTTTCAACATATATAGAGGTCGGTATGTTGGCATTTTTACTAAAATAACGATGAAATCAGATTACGAAACCTATATAGTATACATCTGTATACATGTATACGTATATTATGTTCAACATTTTAAACACTAACTTTTTTAATGAAAACCATAATCGTGTTAAAAAAAAAAAATACTATTTAGAATTTAAGTAGGTAATTCTATGACAATTAATGAATTAGATTAAATTATTTTAATTTTTCGGTTATCGAAACTTAACTATAATACAGTTAATTTTAACTCTTTTTAAGGTACATTAAAATAAAATAATTAAAAATTAACTAAATGTAATATTATGTAAGTATTTTTTTTAACTAAAATTGATAAAAACTATAAATGGAGATGTATGAACTATTGAATAAAAGTATCTATAAAGCCGCGTTTATTTTTAATATTTTTAAATGAAATCAAATACTATAATATAGAAATAGAAATTTAAAATTCCTGATTACAAACGCTATAAAAAAACAACGTCGGATGATTTCTTTATTTTCAGAATTCTTTAATTTTGCATATTATATTAAAAACAAAAAATATGCAATAAATAACATTTTTTGTTTTCATATATAATATTAATCTATTTCCAGGTACATTGCGTGTGGGCACGTGTTATCACGTCAGGATTTATGAATCTTTTCGTTGCCAGCGAATTTTTCCAACATGTAGTGAAATCTATGTTATGAAAGAGGGAGAGAGATATCCGATGTTTCACGGTAATATTAATATGGAGGCGTTGGAACTAGGATTATTCATCAAACTTTAAAATAGACCACCGCTAGCGTGTCTCGTGGGATATTCTTTCACGCCACTTATGTTGCGTGGACTATTCATGGATAATTATATGTAACATAATATTAACATTTTTTTAAAGTTTATATTCTGCAAAATTTGTAATCGTTATGGGCTATTTTAAAACTGGAAATCGTTGTAAAAATGTAATATACGATTGATGTCAGGTCGTTAAAATTTAAGTTAAAATAATATGTATTTTAACTTAAAGTTAGCTTCAGCATTTTTTTAATATTTAAATTATTATTCACTTATCTAATAGTTAAGTATTTTCTTTTTTTAGTTTTATATTTAATAATTATTAAATATTAGTTAACATGCTTGAGTTGTAAAATTGCATAAATGAGTATTAGAGTTCTTTAGTTTAGAAAATGTATCTTTTTTAAAGATATATTTTAGTTATTTGTAAAGCATGTTAACCATTAAGTGTATTATTAATTATTGAAATTCCTTGTTTAAATATTTGATTTTAACTTAAGTTAGTATAAAATAATAATATATAAATAATATCATTTACGGTTTTTAGAATTTTATTTTCTAAAGTTTTGAATTTTTTCACACTTTAAAAACCTACTTAAGATTTAATAATAAGTAATGATTATAAAATAAAAATTCTTATTTATGCGTTATTATTGCTATATTTATAATACTTGTATTATGGTTAAGGTAACTAATAAGAATTATTCAAATATATATTTGAATATCAATATCTTTTAAATGATTTCAGTTGCGAATCTTTTTAACTGCTTTAAAGTTTTAATAATAACGTTAAATAATACGTTCAGAAGCCTAAGTATAGTTTTAAAATGATTAAATATTTTAAATTTTATTGTAATCAACTGTAATTTAAATTATTAAAATACTGTAAGACATATTTACCTCTGTGTGTATGAAATAAAATTAAAAAATTAAAATAATTGAAACACTCACCGAAAGTTGAGATTCCAAATCGCTCTTTTGTGCCGCCAATTTAGCTGCTCTTTCTTGGATGCTGGATGAACTTCCTCTTTCACCTTCCAATGATTGAAGAAGCTGTGTCTTCTCCGCCAACAGTTTCGTGTTGAGGGCTTCGAGTTCTTTGCGAAGTTTTTCTTCACGTTCGAATGCAACAGTGACTTTTTCAACTTCTTCTTCCAATCTCTGTTTAGAATTTTCCATATCTTTTAGTAACTCCATGGCGGCACTGGGTTGTTATAGTTAGGCTAGCACTCGAGAAGGCAAGTGATGTGTCTAATGTACCAAGTAGTCGATGGTGCCGAAGAAAGCGGCTATGTGGGTGGACCAGTAACGCGAGAATATATTTGGTGGGGGTACTATATTGTGTAGAGTGCATATTTGGATGCGACATGGGTGGTGATATTTATATAAATTCTTTTTAATATATTTATAATAATAGTATAATAAGAGAATAATTTTTATTCTAGTATCATACTAATAATGATTATTTAAACATTTTTATTTTATTTGAAACATGTATAAATACTAAAAATATCAAATCCCAATGATATTAATATGGTTAAAACAAATACAAATTAAAAAAAAAAAATCTATATTTAAATCAAAGATTTTATAAACACATTCGTTTTCAAAACGAAATATGTTGGTATATGTTACAAGATTTTTTTTTATAAATACAATATAAATTAAATAGGATTTAAAAATAGAAACCTTAGTCAGTTTTTTTGTTAAATCGATCTGTTTAATTTTAGGTTTGGTAGTTTTTCATTTATTATTATAAACTATTCAAATGAGGGTAAATTTATATATGGTATTGATATTGATGTTATTTTTAAGTAAATATGATTACATTTTTCAGAACTATGAATAATTATTATGTGTATATAAATAGTTGATATAAATGTCACATGTAAAAATATTTGTTAAAAAATTATTTTTACGTTTACATGATTCATGTTTATGAGCTTAGAAATTAGATTAAGTATATATTTTTATAAAGAATTTATATCATGTTATACCATAAATAATTGAACATAATATTATATTACAAATATAAAAGGATTTTAAAGCATAAGATATCTAAATTTAATTATGATGTATTATTTGATTTCAAGGAACCTAAAAATGGTTTCTACTTTTTTGTGATATTTTAAACTTGAAATCCTGTTAAGGAGATAATAGCTGTGATTTGATTGCAAATTCCATATAGAAATTCATGAGATAAAATAAACATAGTACATTATACATTAATTAATATTTTTTTGTATGTATTTAAAATTAAAAAAATACAGATATATATATATATAATACTTACTCTTAATTCGTCTTCAATGTTAGCCACATTGAGCAATGGCTTAACACGAGACCACATCTTCCACCATGGCCACGACCTCAATTTCATGTATTTCCTTAGGCTTCTCTGGATAACCAATAGAGCCAATCTATCCAAAATTAAAAACGCTTATTAGAAAAATTTACGAATTGAATATAAAACAATTTTTAGAATCGATAATACGATATGTTAGAAGTTTTAATATAAACATTTAAATAGAAATCATAAGAATTTATAAACCATAATTTTTTTATTCAGTTTCAGCCTATAATGCAATTTTTAGAAAGCGATATATCTATATCTATGCCATAAATAACGTAAGTGTATTTTTACAAATTGTGAATACTATTACGCCAACGTAACGGCCACTACGCATAATATATTATATATATATAAGTGAATATACTTGTATTTATAAATATACTCGTAAAACATTTTTCATTTAACTATTTATTGTTAGTATTTTCATATTTTTATTGAACGTGGCAAGTTTACTAACCTCTGGTCTTGTAATTTCTTGAATTCTTTTCTGGCAATATAACCACGGATGTATGATTGCAACCATCCAATGATTTTACTTAGTCGTTCATCACGTAATTCTTCCATCTGACCTAATACTCCAGCACGGAAGAATACCTATTGAATTCAATGAAAAATTCAAAGGAAATGAAGTTAGATTAATGAACGAAAAATAACTTCATATTTTAGTCTCGACAAATGACAGTCAAACAATTTTGAACGAGTATTTTTCAGCATAAAATGAAGTTTATTTCTCTTTGTATCACATTTAAACAAAAAATATAATACAAATATACAATCAACGTATCTATTGGAAAAAAGAAATTAACTAATAAACTTCATTTTATGTAGTACTAATTAATGTGTTCATAATTACAAATTGTACTACTTGTCAAAGCTATAAAGTATGAGTTAAAAAAAAAATGAAGCTTAATGTTAGTATTAAATGATAACAATAATAAAAAGCGGAATTTCTCATGCATGATGAATAAATAAACAAATTATTTGTTTACATAATTATTATATCCTAGATTATCGTTTTTACCTTATGAATTTAAATTTTAATATATTTTGATAAAATAATTAAAAATAACGACATTCACAATATTATGACGAAATATACGTGAAATGCATATGAAATGAAATGTTCTAAAAATATTGGACATTGACCACGACCTACATACATATGAGTCTATGAAATGAATGGACGTATACAAAATATTTCTTAACCTGTTAGTCTATTATTTCCTATTAATGGCGTAATTCCGGACTATAAAACTTTGTTATACATTTACATGTACCTAATATGCAATTGCGTGATATTTATTCAGGAGACAAAAAATTAGAAATAGGTACTCTATATAATTGGTACCAGATACTTTATCCATGATATTTTTTTTAGCGTAACATATTATCATGTTTTATTAGATCGTAATAAGAACTTCAAATAAAAAATAATATGCCTACAAATCAGTTCAAATTTTAGTAAAAAATTGGGATATTTATAAATATTCTATTGAAAATTTATTTTTGTGACATAAAATTTAAAGATCCTAGCATTTTTAATGTTTAATGACATTTTTAACATTTTGTTCATTAAAAATTATAAATAAGTATTAAACAGTTTTAAATATAAACAACGTGATTAATGGTTTGGTGTATATGCCGTAACTTATATTTAAATAAATTGATTTTGAAACTTAATTAGCCTTGAAAATATTATTAAATCTGACAATTGGAATTTTCGAAATGAAATTTATAAACTTAATATTGAAACAGATACAATAAATTCTATTTTGTCTACTTTAAGACCAAAATTACGCCAGATGATAATATTATATGTATGAATTAAATTAATATAGTGACATCAAATAAACATATTTTCCCAAAAGTATACCTTAGTGTTACCCAAACGGTATTGTTCTGGGTCGAGTTCGATTCCTTCCAAAATCGTTTTTGTCGCTTCTTCGGGCGACATTGAGTCTTTCACACCTTTCGGATACAGTATTTTGTATCTTTATTTGTGTGATAACGCAAGGTATTTTTAAATATAAGCAGTGGAACATGAAAAAACCAAAAAACAAGCAAGGATAAAACAAAATGATTTTGTTTTTGTTTGCATTATAAATATACATTGGTATACAAAAGTCTAAAAGAATCGCATAATAATGTATCTATTCATTTGTAGGTTTATTTAATAGTATTATACTAGACTACGCACTACGTATAAACTACAGTACTAAGGTCTAAGTGGGCACATGCTACAGCGGCTATTCTAATATTAGTAAAACATCGATGAGCGTCATTGAAGTAGATAAACAACTTTTTTTTTGTATTCGGCCAGCTTAACATTAAATAATCCTAGAGCCCAATATTGAATAGCGAAAACCTTCAGCAAAAAGTTTATGTATAATGAAGCAAAATGGCGCAAATTAAGAAATTTCGCAAACGAAAATTCCTATTGATTTTGTTTTTTGAACATGCCTTAGTGTGGCCAAGCCTGAATTTATCTGGGTCCAACCCGACGTTTTCCAAAATGACACCAGCGCATTTCTTTAAGTCAGTCTCCTTTTCCGCCGCAGCAGGAGCTAAGATCTTGTATCTATTGATTTGTTTATCGGTTTAAATAGAAATTAATAATTATAATAAAAATAATAAAAATTTAAATTATTATATGTTAAATTTTCATTTTAACTACACTGTTACATGTTGTAACATGTGTATTACTACATTGACGCTTAACATATTGCAAGGTGTTTGGTATGGGATACAAAGTAGGTTTGATCGTGCTACGTGCCAAAAATAATAATTATTAATATTAAAAAGGGTTCACTCGAGGGTGTCTAAATTACTAAATTTGGGTATTCTAATGGAAAATATTGATAGTTTTCGATGACTAGCCTTGGTATGCCCGATACGGTAACTCTCTGGATCTAATTGGATTTCTTGGAGACATTTAGCTGCTGATGTTTTAGGATCAGGTTCAGCTGCCATAGTTGCGGGCGCTAAGATCATGTATCTTTTTATCAAATAAAATTAATTAATTATAATAATTGTTTATATAAATCACTTTAAACATAGGATGGTATAAGTATATTTCATATATTTTGACTTTGCAGGCTACCCTAAATTATATTTGAAGGTGATTTATCAATTTGATGTTCACTGTTTAGAAATAAATCTATTTAAAATATGTATTATGAATTATGTATTTTTTGAATTCATAATTGCACGTTATGATATAAAATAAAAATTAAATAAGTGATGATGCTTACCGCAATTTGAAGTCGGGGTATACCATTCTGTTGGGGAAACCTTTACGGCAAATACGGATACCTTCAAGTACACCGTTACATGTCAGCTGGTGCATTACCAAGTGAGAGTCAATCACACCTAAATAAATAAGATTTCATGAGTTTTCGTCAGTTAATGATTAAATAAAATACAATTTAAAATTTAATATAAATGATAATATAAGACCAGAAAATTAAAACTTACCGGGCTGTTTCAATTCATTGGGAATAATACAACGTACGAAATGAGGCTGAGTGCTCTTCAATGTTGTCATCAAGTTGTTCAATTGTTCCTATGATATAAATACAAATATTAATTAATATATCTATAAAAAAGACAACAAAACTCAACAAAAAAACGATCAGAGAAGACGAAAATATCTTTGTTATCATTGTATAAAACACGTTAAAATATAAAGTTACAGCTGAAAATTTTGATTTTTAAGTTAAATTATAAACCAAAAAATCTTTGTTATAACATTATATTTCTGCATACAAATAAAAAAAAATGCAGACGGATACGTGGAGCTTGAAGGTTAAGTATTCTCCCTTGTTACGCTAACCAACACATTTTATAACACAACATAAAGCAATAACGTACGCCATTGCATTTTAAAAACAATACTGAACGTAACTTGATTTAATATAATGTTAATGAAAACCTTAAAAGACCTCAATTTTAGATGATTGGATTAAAATTTGATTAAAATTGAATGAATATAATACTGATCAACATTATATTAAAAATGTATATTTTAATATTGTGGAAACTTTTTTTTTAGTAAATTTGAAGATCAAATAAAACTAATAGGTATTATTTTAAACATAACGTAATGCTTAAATTAATTAACGAGTTTCTTAGATTTAAAAAAAGTAATAAAATAATGCAAACTAATGTTTTCAAATTTATGGATTGAACAAGATTTTGTTGCGTGATATCTGTTGGGATTGTAGGAAAGCAATTTTTTTTTTACCATCTTAGAGAAATGGTTAAATGATTATATAACTTATTTCCGTTTAGTATTGTTTCAAATATTTAATATATAGAAGAACATATGTATAAAACGTTTAGAACACTCTTCTTTTTGAAGGGGGAAGGTGTTCGTGTTTTATTAGATAGGTACTAAAAAACTACATTAAAATTTCGCTTAAAATCTTAAATAAAAATGTTGTTATTCAAAATACAATATAATCAAAATGCAGTAGTATTCTATTGTTAATAGCAATATCACACAATTATTAACACTTGCATATTATTATGCACTAATCTTTTTTTTTGTTTTAGTTCGTATTTATATACGTGAGCAACACATTCAGATATATCCGGTTCAAACGGTATTTGCAAATTGGCTAATTAATTAAATATTAATACTAATTGGCTTATGCCTAAGTAATGGTCTATAGGGCAAAATACAATAAACTAGATCTAATTCTAATTCTACTTTGAGGAATACACAAAAAAAAAATATGCCGAATTTGTAGAGTTTATTTTGCGTCCTTATCAAAACAACTCAATTCGTTGGTGTGATTTTTCAAAATCGGCATTTATTTGGATTTAAAAACAAAAACCAAGGGCGATGTAATTATTATTACTGATGATATACCTTATAGGATGATGACACAGTGGCGAAACCACCACCCTTCTTTCCACGACCTCCTGTTTATTTGTACAAATATTTTAAAATTGACAAAAATAATAAAATATAATTACTATCGATTATAGATGTTGTTTTTTTTTAAAAAATAATAAGTGTTGGTTTTATAAATGACGTGTATATATATATTTCAAGTGTTGTTTAGTGTTAAAATAACATAACAATTAGAAGACATAAGATATCGTAGTAATATAGTAAATAATTATTGTAATAACGTAATATTTGCGAAGCAGTTTTATACTATCACATAAAACACGATTTTGTGTAACACTTTGGTAAAATTACCCTGTGTAATGTAGATACTGTCATGAAAGCCGAACCTTTTGTCCGTTTACCACCTGCATTATATAAAATTCATCATAAATCATAATTAAGTTAATATTAATTTAAAATGTCGATTATTTCATTTTTACTTGATACCAATTCTTTTAATACGACGATTCTAAATATTAATGTAGATACAAAAATTATATTGCTGTATATGTATTCAAAAAATATGTATTAATTACTAAATGATTTGTGCAGCTTTAAAGTTATAATAGAAAACATTTTTCATTAAGATACTAAATTATATGGTATTTGATTTGGAAATATTTCTATACCTACCTTAAATTAAAAAAAAATGTAATATTTTACTTTGATGTATCGTTAGATATTGAAAAATTATTTTAAATGTGTATGTGTAAGTAAGTGTGTGTGTGTGTGTGTGTGTGTGTGTGTGTGTGTGTGTTCTGTAGTATTAAATAGTATTCATAAGTAATGTTTACACAATATATAATTAAATTATATAATTATTATTAATAAGACATTTTAATTAATACAAGAAATATTACCTTTGCCGCCACCATCAGCTGGACCACCTGATTGACCTGGATGGTCAGCGAAGATCTCTACCAACAGTTTGTTTGTTCCCTTTTTGAATTGGTCAACAACGGTGTCGTTCAATGGATCCTTGTTCTTTTCTAACCAACCAGTGATGTTGTATGATACCTAAACACATTACATACAAATAATTAAGTACGAAAACGTGTATTGAAATCAGAAAAAATTGATCAATTTATTTTTAATATTCGATAACTTACAACACCGGCGTAATGGGCAAGTGCGAAATGTCCAGCTTGGCAACCTGGTTTTGGAATAGCTGGTTTCCTGAAGTTGGGTGATTTTCCCAAGTGATTGGTGATCAATTTATCTTCAAAAGTCTTATCCGTGGCTTTGGGGAACATAGATTCTTCTTCAAGAATTGACAAGATACCCATGGGCTATATTATGTAAAGACAAATTAAATTAGATATTTATGTGTCTAAAAACATAGATTTATAATGTACACGCATTGAAAAAACTTTTTAAAATATAATAAATTAGAGTTTATAATTTTAATTTGAAAAAATAATTATGAATAATTATGTATTCTATCTCAATTAAAATGTTATTATTATCATTTATATAAGACTTTAATTAATATTGTTTTTATTTTATTTTTGAATGTAGAAATGTATTAATAACAAGAAAAAATCTTCTTTAATATTTTAATTGAGAGTAATTATTTAACATGTTAAACATTTTATAGTATAAAATGTAAAAATTTGCTCAATTTTTATAAAACTTTTTACAGTTTTTTTATATCATAATTGTTATTTGAAGATAAGATATTATAGACGACTATTAAAATAGCCTCATTGATATAACTAGTATGATTAAAAAATTAAAATTTTTTTTATTAAGACAAAGTAATTTGAATGCGTTTTAGTACATTATTAAGTTTTTTTTTTTTTTAAATTCACAAATAAAAACCAAATTGTATCATGTCTTGTGTTGTACAATTATCTGGATAAAAAAAAAAACATGCAAACATTCTACTCTACAAATCTATTTTTTTTATATGATCAACGTTTTTGATTTCTAAAGATACCTGCTTTACAATAGTTGAGAGTCAAATCTCCTTGATTTTGAACTACTCAATGGCTGTTTTTGGTATAGTTACCGTTTATTGGCTTCTTGACGATTAGTTTTTAATTTAATTTATATTGATATAAATAATGAAAGGGTTTTTTTCAACATTTTTTCATACAAACCTTTTCAATAAGATCTATGCATTGTTGCAAATCCATTCCAAAGTCAATAAATGTCCATTCAATACCTTCACGTTTGTATTCTTCTTGTTCTAATACAAACATGTGATGGTTGAAAAACTGTTGCAGTTTTTCGTTGGTGAAATTAATGCAAAGCTGTTCGAACCCGTTGAACTACATAACACAAACGGATGGGAAAAAACAAGCAAATACAGTTAGCATGCATAAATTATGAGTATTAAAATACAACATTTAAACTAAAAAAAACTATAATACTATAATGAGTAAGAACTATACTAATTCGACGTGTCTTTCATGGCACGTTTTGGAAAACTACTAAAATACTTATGCTATACAATTTCCTCGTTTGTCATATGGAGGATCGATCTAATTACTGAGCAGAATCTCAACTCTAACACTCAACCGCCTGCTTCAATACGGGTTACCTTTTCAATAAGTTCAATACAGGCGGCTAAGTCCATTCCGAAATCGATAAAAGCCCATTCAATACCCTCACGTTGGTACTCTTCTTGTTCAAGTACAAACATGTGATGGTTGAAAAATTGTTGTAACTTTTCATTGGTGAAGTTGATGCAAAGTTGCTCGAAACCGTTGTACTTTAAATTAGGTAGCAAACAACAAACATGTTAAATGGATGTGATATGTAAAATAAAATATTAAACTGGTCTGAATACGGTGGACTGTGGAATGTATATTAAATGAACATAATAGGGTTTAATCAGTGTTATTATAAGAGGTATATAACATTAATCGGTAGGTAATAACTAATATGATGCTACAAAATACGTAAAGGGTAATAATATTATTAATAGCTATAAGACAATTATATAGATGTGGTTCAGAATAGTAATATCTACCATAAATAAAATATTCTTACCGACGTTTCTCGAAATATTTTCTCGTTGTAAATTGAAGTATAACACATAACTAAAATTCTGAGGACTCAATTGAGGATTGGAAATCAAACAAAAATGCACATCTAAGTCATGCTATCCGATTATATCGAAGTACCTTTTCGATCAAGTCGATACAAGCTAATAAATCCATTCCAAAATCAATGAAAGCCCAATTGATACCCTCTTTTTTGTATTCTTCTTGTTCCAACACAAACATGTGATGGTTGAAGAACTGCTGAAGTCTCTCGTTGGTGAAATTAATACACAATTGTTCGAAACCATTGAACTGTGTTTATTAAATTCAGAATTTAAAATATTAAATCATCATAATAAATAATAGTTATCAGAATTAAACGAAAACTATATTGTTTTTTAAATGTTACTACTAAAAACTATTTATCCAAGGGTATAGTAAGAATCAAAGTATATCAAACAATCCTAAAAATTTAAATTACAGTAAAAAATATGTTTTGAAAAAATGTTACCTATATACCAGTTCCATACATAGTATAATAAATTATACATATAGCTACAATAATATATGAAATGTAAATAATTTACTTTAATAATAAAAATTATAATATACTTTATTACAATTTATAATACAACAGTATTTATTGCATTTCGAATTGTAATAAAGTATAAATATAATTATACTCACGTCGAAAATTTCAAAACCAGCAATATCCAATACACCAATGAAATGTTGACGTTTTTGTTGTGTGTCCAAAGTTTCATTACATTTTTTCACCAAGAATTTGAAAAGTCTGTCAAACATACCTTTAGACATAGCACCAACAGAGTATGCGACCTATAACAATGCAAGAATATACAGTTAGCATATATTTTGGTAATAAAAAATAATAGCACAGTGTTAATAATTATTAATTTATAAGTCATATATCTGGCGAAGGTACTATGAAAAAAAATGACACACTTACTTGGTCTTTGTTACGACCTTGTGTAACAAACTCATTTCCTACTTTGATTCTGGGTTTCAACAAATTCTTATACAAATCATCACAGTCGACACCCAACAATTTTGCGACACGTGCACCTTCCTATAATCAGAAAAAAAGTATGTATTTTACAAATATTATATTTAAAAATATATTTTGACATGATTACTTCAGTGCCGTCAGCTTCAGCCTGTTCCTCACGACCACGTTGTTTGAATTTCATGCCTCCCATGTGCATAACAGCGGCGGTAATCTTGTAAATGTCATTCTTTTCTTCTTCAGTAAATCCAAGGACATCAAAAGCTTGCTATATTGTTATAAATAAAGTAATATGAAATTAACAAAAGAACAAAACTAAAAAAATCAAATTAGTGTACTTCACTTTAATTGAGATACTTGAAAAAAATATGAAAATGTTAACGTGATTTAAAAAATACTTTTAATGAAAATTTACTTTTTTTTTGTATTTAAAAAATAAAAATAAAAAAATAATCAAAAAGGAATTAATTTTGAATAAAGGAAAAATTGAAGGTTGTCTTAGACTTGAGTCAAAAAGCAAATTTTAGTCCAAGTCGACAAGTTTGTACAAGAAGCAAAATACAAAAACCTAAGCAGGGAAACACAAAAGCTTATAACAAAGCTAAATAAAAATATATATTTGATATTAACTTACCCTCACTCAATCAAAATACAAAATAAAAGTGAGGAACGTACAACAATTTTCACTAAATTTTAATAACTATATGAAGATGAAATAAAATAAAATATAATAATATAAATAACAAATTTACTGTAATAATAAAGAATTTAATGTATGTGTTAAAATAAGCTAAGCAATGAAAGCTCCCCAAAATTTAACGAAATATTTACTTTTTTGATTGTGATGAAGTCAAAAATTAAAAAAAATTCATTAATCATTAAATAAGATTTGTTTACATAAATATATTATAACATTTATAACTATTAAGGCATGAGACTCACATCGGTAAGTTGAAATTCCTCTCCGTCGTCCATTCCGGGAATGGAGATTTTTCCTTGAGATACATTGACGTAATCATAGATGTTATTAGATAACATACACATGTCTGCCAAAGCAAGCGATTTCAGTTAAGCATGTAATGATTAATTATATTTAATTCGAAGACAATTTTATTTATACACAAAATACATATTTCTATATTATTATAAGATATAATATAAAATTAACAATCAACATACTATTAAAAAAATGTTTGTTAAAAATATATTTTATTTTGAATATTTTTTAAAATTACATTTGTTATTTACAACAAACATAATTTCATATAGTTTCATATGATACTATTATACGCTTGCTAACATACACAATAAAATAAATTTCGGACAATACAATAAAGCATTTAACAATACAATATTCAGTCATATAAATAACTAAATACAATAAAACAATATCAGTAAAAATAGACATTATATGCAACCAAAATATAAAATGAATACCTTTTTTTATTTATATATATATGTGTGTAATGTATGGTTTTAAATGATAACAATTTTTTCCCCCGGAAACCTATAAAGATCGCATTTATTGGCTTGTAAGATATGCCTAATAGCATAATATGAATTTATGATATATTTAAAGCAAAGAATGAGATTACGAAGCACCCGTTGAGTTGCACTTACATCAGTTATTTGAAATTCTTCACCATCATTTACTCCAGGTATTCGAGTTTTACCTTGGCTAATGTAATAGTAGTCTGAGATTCGATTACTCAAATAAGTCATTTCTGCGTGCAAAGTGCATAAAACAGTTATTATCACAAAATCATACATGTCCAAAACAACAACAAAAAAAAAAAAAATCATGATAATATGCTAGTATATATTGTGAAGGTATTCCAAGTTGCATATAAGTTTTGCGATTGACTTGAGTTTTAACACATATTATTAAATACATTGCTGATAGTCACAATAGAGTTTAGCCAAAACAATCAAGCCGCTTGGTATTCAAAGATTACACATTGACGGTAGGAGAGATTCAAAAGGATATTCGTTTAGAATGCTCATTTATTATTTTATTCACTGTAGTTTTGTGTTGGTTGTAAGTATTGAGATAATTTTTTTTATTTACTTAAAAGGTTATTATGAGATTGAAATGAGCATACTTGAAAACGAAAATAGGAATAGACAGGAAAAGACTTACATCAGTAATTCTGAACTCTTCTCCGTCATCTACACCAGGTATACTAGTCTTTCCTTGGCTGACGAAATGGTAATCGTTTACATTGTTGGACAGGAGACACATTTCTGGTTAAAAAAACAAACCCCATTTGTCATGCATTGGGTTTAACGAGTAAAGTTGATATAAGAGATAATCTCATATATCTCATTTACTAAACACATTCGGGTTTAAATCAAAACTGTTGTCGATACACAAAGAATAAAAAATTCCAGAAATACAACGCACGAAGAACCATTAAAATTAACTTTCTCAATAAGTGTTTGTGTTTAATTTTTAAAATCATTTGATCGATTGAAAATTAAAATTAAAATTAAAACATGCGATTTCTGGAATAAATATTCTATTGTGTAAAAATAGTAAAAATATTTAAAATATTGTTCAAAAATCAAAAAATCTCCCATACTCGCAATCAGTAGTGTATAAGATTTTTTCGTAGAAACATAATAGGTGGTATGAATTAAGTTAAAAATATATCATAAAAAAATAATTAAAAATGTCAATGATCAAAATTCAAAAATCATTTATACATTACGAGTTAAAATGGTTTTTACTTATTATAACCATGTACACTACGATTCCATATTCTAAAACTAAGTTTTTTAATGTTAAAATTAAAAAAAAAATGTATTTACACGACTACAGTTAATGTCATAAAATCTGTTGGTCTGTTCTATTTATAATACACTATACATTTATATCAAAATAAAAATCACACATTTGGCGGTTGGAGACTACGTCGATCATCAATGTACATATTATGATATCGCGTAATATAGTTAGGGATATATTTTGTAGTCATATCTTATGTAGATATTACGCCTGTACTAGTTTTGTAATGTACGGCTAGTTTATTTACATTATTGTATACACTCGTAGATTTTCTATACATATAAAAAAAATGCATCTATACTACGTCATCTACGTTTGCTAAGACGCCCAGCACTTCGACGAATATCAATATGAGGAGAATTCATAAATAGGTAGGTAGTATATGGAATAAAAAAAAAATAGTTCAAGGAAAAGTAGTAATGAGGATAAGACCGATTTGTAGGCTCTTACGTCGGTCAGTTGGAATTCTTCTCCGTCATCCATACCGGGGATAGTAGTTTTTCCCTGTGACACGTAGTAATAATCGTGGATGTCTTGACTCAGCATGCACATGTCTGTGTTTAACAACCAATCAGTGTTATTCGGATTCAAAAGTGGTAGTTAGTAACGATCGAAAAGACTACGATTTCATTCGCCAACGTTTTACCGCAATGATTTTATCGTAAAATATTATTATCTATATTACCTCCCATGACTTATAACCACCGCCCCCTTTACTGTGTATGAGAGCATTAATACAATTTAAAAAACAATTAAATTTTAAAGAATTAAAAAATATGTTTCTTATTGTATTATATTTATATATAATATTACCTTTAACGCCTTTTACGGATCCAGACATAATTTGGTAGAAAATGTGGTAAGATCTTTCAAGAGATTGCTGAGAGATGACACGAGCTTTTTCCAATAGATCTATAGTGGTAAAATATTACAAAATTATAGATTAGTTCAAATTATTATATTTTATTCTAATCAGTAATCGTTATTCACGAACACGGGGTACATCAGTTTTAATATAGGTACAGTATTTTCTATTGAGATTTACTTACAAGTTTCGATATCAGCTCCGGCCAATTTTCCAGAGGGACCGAAATGAATACGGATGAATTTACCCTAAGCATTACCACAAAATATAAGAACATCGTACGATTTACATAAAATATTCGTATTATAGATTGTAAACTTACGAAACGAGAGGAGTTGTCATTACGGACAGTCTTAGCGTTACCAAAGGCTTCCAATACCGGGTTAGTTTGTACAACTTGATCTTCCAAGGAACCCTATTAAATAGAAAACATATTTATTAAAATAGGTTTACTTATTATCGTGGTAAGTATTCTCAATTACCTTCTTCTTGACACCACCAGCAGCTTCTTCTTCTTTCTTGGTGCTAGCACCAACAGTGGCAAAGTACGCAATTACCTTCTTCGTGTTTTCAGTTTTTCCAGCTCCAGATTCTCCTCTGTATAATAAAATATAAAATAAAAACATAATAAAAAATCTGGTATTAATCTTAAGTATTATCTTACGTGATCAACATAGATTGATTTTCTTTGTCTGAAAAAAAAATAAAATAAAAGCTTTCGTTAAAAATATATTTTTATAGTAATTATTTATTTAAAAATATAAAAATATAAATACATTTGAATAAATTATTTTTGATAATGCTTAACAAAATTAGCTCATCTCTAATTAAAAATTCAATTCAATATACTAACTTGTAAGCATGTTAACATAGGCGCCGTCAGAAATGGCAAAAATGTGGGGTGGAACTTCATTCCTCCTCTTGCCTCTGTACAATTTAGCGCAACGGTTGGTATACACAGGGAATCGTTTATAAGGATTGATAGCAACGCAGAACAATCCGGAGTAGGTCTAAACATATTATGAATGTTTTCAAAATTAATTAAAAAAACAAAAATATAATCAACGTTACAATAGACACTTATATTAATTATGTGGATATTGAATTTTTAAATAAATCTTTATTTGCATACATATGCAATTCAATTCATATGAATTTCTAGTTAAAATGTCTTTTTTTATGTATGAACAATCATGAAATTATTAGTTAAGTGTCTCTTGTAAGAATATAAAATATAAATTGTACAAAAATGTCTAATCTAATCAAATGTCATTCAAAACAATCTACTTCTATAATTTGTACACATCTAAGAAACTAATAAAACAAACAAATTGTACTCTATATGTGAAGCCAATAGGTGTTGTTCTCTTGAACAGGGTTCACCTAGAACTGTCGATCCAATGTCATTTTACGGCCGACAGTAATAGCAAAACAACGAACACACAGGATAGGTAGGTACTTGATTTTTACTGTAGACATGGAATATTTATGTCTCTATAAATCTAGATAAGATAATATATTTTAATAAGGATAGAAATCGAAAAGATTTTAAAACAATATTTTACGTTAATTTGGATACTATAACATTAATATAAATAAATTTAATATTATATATTATATTATAAATATAAATTATTTATTTTTAATCATTGGCATTGAAAGAAACAAAATATTTACAATTTGCATTTAAAATGCAATTATGCAATGAAAATTTAAAAAGAAATAACGAAGTGGTCAGGTAATTAAAAGGAACTTACGGTAACACTATTTCAAAAATAGGAATTCAGGGTTTAATAAATAAAGTATTTACTCGTATAAACTAAATGTAAAGAAAGTTGGCTGATTAAAGTAAAACATGAAAAGTAATGTATTTTACGAAGGTTATTTCAGGAATTGGATTACACAGGATGTTCCAAACAGGTTTCAAAATCCAAAAGCATGGTACACGTAGACTCCTTCATTGGCTATCCCAACACTTACGTAAATGAGCTTATGGTAATATCTTTCTTTCAAATTATACAATACAGACGCATCGTTCAAATATGTCAAGTTTGACATATCCTCGCATTTTTCATATTTCGGTGGGTTCACTTGGCCCACTTGATCCTTTTTGAAATCTTTTACCTGACATACCATAGAAAATGTATATTAGTAAAATTGGAATTGGTACTTACGTAAATCAATTTGCAATAGTATCGCTGCCTCAAGTTGTGCAACACACTGGCATCGTTCAGGTAAGTCATGTCAGCCATATCTTCGGCTTTCTCGAATTTTGGCGGGTTCACAGGATACACATTATCTTTTTTCAACGATTTTTCCTATGCGATCCAAAACACAGTGTGTAACATTGAAATGCAACATATTTTATACACCCATTAAAAACTTATCTGCCTTTTACTTTGGTCCTCCATAATGTGGTACATCAGGTTTTATTTTTACTGATTTAAATTCTCATCGATGTATTTTAGAACAAAGTTTAAAAGCAATGATTACCTATACTTATTAACATTAACTTTATAAAAATGAATTTTTTCATAATATTATTTATAATTATTTCTATTTATCAGTAAGATTTAAATATATCTAAAACCAAACTATTTAAATTAAAATCGAGAAAATACTTATATTATATCCAGATAGGTATAAGTTATAAAATGGTTATCTTAAGTATATTTAAATTTTAAAAAAATTTTTTGTTCAATATACTATTGCTAAAAAAAAAATTATCGAAATTTTTAATTTTTATTGTAATATAAATAATAATTATGATAAATAATATAAAATTTTTTAAATAATTAATAATTAAAATAAATTTCGGTTGAATATTATCACCCCCTCCTTTTTATAGGATATTTAAAATATTTGTAATATTTAATGTAATCTGAAGTCTATCTTTCCGATTCATCAATCAAACAATTTAAAAGTAAATAATATCCACTTCGCTGCAATATTATTTACTTTTCACTACTAAATACGTTATTTATTTCATATAATACTATAATTTTTAACTATAAATATGTTCATGTTATCGGAAAATCGGCTTTGAATATTATTCCGCAGTTATTACTTATTATTTTAAGTTATAACATAAACAAAATGTATCCTGAAATTTATATTAAACGCTATCGTTTAATTTTAAGAAAATTGTTAAGCACAGCGTATATTTAAAAATGTACTTAAAACGTTCTGTAATGACTTACTTCTCCATTAGGCAAAGCGACGGTGACTAAATCACCCTTGGTTCCTCGGATTTCTCCCTGGAGGAAACCGCTCTCTTCATCGGGCACCCAGCAAGCCTTTTTCGCATCGTAGGGTTTGGTCTGATCGATTCTCTTCTGTTCAAGAGATACGAACAAGTATGGGGTTGGATCTGGGTCATCACCTTCTTGTTTAACTACACGCGGCATTTTTGTAGTTTAAAGAGAAAAGGCAAAAAAACGGATTGTTGCACGTCGTCACACACCTCTTTTATTATTTATGGTGTTATTTGCGACACACCTAAAAAAAAAATAATTCGCGATAAATTAAATAAGTACGTTGTTTAGATCACTATTTTATATACACGCGCACACTTATATATAGTGTTATTGATGTTTATTAATGCAAGTTAAGTATTGCTGATATTTAAATTGTAAAAACTAAAAAAAAAAAAATGTAATTTAAATGAAAAAAATAAAAATTTATTTTCTAAATTAAAAAAAAAAAAATTGTACAAAAGAATCGTTAATTAAAAAATTAAACAGCAAAACCGTTCATTGATTATTCAACAATTCGTTAAAATAAATTTCAGCAAACCCGAACTCGTCAATAATAACTTCGCGGTAATGGACGCACAGTATAAATAACACACACAACAGGCACAACCGATGTTAGGTGACACGTTTTTTTTTTTTTTAAATCGAAAAGCTCTTTATCGCATATTTGAGGTGCCTGGAGCTATACATGGCGAGTATATTATTAGAAACTTGGAAGTCGGAGCCAAATAATGCAGACCCGGGTGGACACTATACGGACCGAAATAGATCGAACGGAAATGAACGTTAATGTACGGTATCGGTGTTCGACAATAGCGAGTAGGGTTTAATGGTTGTTAGTATTCACAATGCACAAATAGATCATAACAGTGTTCGAATGCATAAATAATATGTACTAAAAGAATTATATGTGCACTGAAAGATGTAGCTGTTAAACGATTCATCCAAATGTGTTTGAACTTTTGAACAGCTCTACAGTGCGGCTGCTAACGTGCATACGTTACAACAATTCTGTGATATTTGAGAGATAATAAGATTATCATCAGAGAGATTGAAGCACGATAAATTATTCTCTATAAATGATCAAGAATTTAAATCGGTAAGTTGGTATGTCCCGAAACAGTAGCGCGTCTGACAGACCGAACGAATTCTGCGCGTACCTATTATGGCAAATGTGTCAATTTCGGTGCTCGGAACGTTGAGATCGTAAAATATTATAAATAATTAACTATTGGCCGGTGTCCAGAATTCTTGGGCGTATGTATGAAATACGACACGCGGCGGCCTACATTTCGCGGAGGAAGAGAAAACAACAAAAATAATTCTATTATTAGACCAGCTCGAGCCGGCAAAAAACTTCAAACGATTTTCCCGAGGATCCTAAGTGGTTATGGTAAACCTTTTAAGGTCACGATTACGCGGACGGGTAAAACGGTAAGCTGATGGGTACAATACTGGTAAGCAGGTGTCGGTATATTATGTTTATGCGATGCATACGTGGATATTACCAGGGAACACGGTCGGGTCGGATTGATCGCAAACGAATAAATGATATAAACAAATTTTTAAATTATACCAGAGAGATCGATGTCCGTTGGTTATTTGGCGAACACTGCCGTGTTTGGTTAGACGGCAAACAAAACAAAACAAAATCTGCGCACAAAAACAGCCGCCGACACTATGTATATTTTATAAGCATATAATATGATCACCGACGCGGCGAATTCGATTTGCGACGAATTAACACGTATTACGTCGTAGCACTAAAAAAAAAAAAAAAAACAAAAAAATAAAATAAAATCACGACTTCACAAAAAAAGAAAAACACACACACTTCGTTGAAATATATAATATACTACTCAACAGCAGAGCACTATATAAAAAATAAAGATATAATTATATATTAAAATAAAATATTAATTATTTAAAATATTTTCAGCGGTTAACATTATAATACAATATTATATAATAATATAATATATTTACGAACTCTAAAAGCACACTGCCAGTAGTCTTATTATTATATTATATATGTATATATATTGTATGTATATATATAAATATATGATATTATAATATTTTTTAATGTTATCTACACAACAATAAGCGAATAGTGTCCGAGGTGCGTATATTATTATTATATTAGATAGTACCTACTCGGCGGTTGAGACGTAGAATGAATGGGATTGTCCCGGAGTTTCAGCACGTGAAAAACCCTAGTCTCCCCACCACGGTGGACCCACACCCCCACCACCCGCTGTTCGCAACAGTTTCCGCGGCGGCTGTGTTTTATTATTTTTTTCTATTTCGGTCCGCGGGCGGCCGTCTGCAACGCGATCCCGGTGCCAGTCACAAACTCCATGATTGGTCAAATGGCGGTCATCCGCCGCGGCTATGCCGCCGGGGCCGTCGGGCAGGGTCCATTTTTAGAAGGACCGCCAGCACTTCGCTCGTCTGTCCGCCACTGCCGCCGCCACGCAATCCGTCATAAACGGTGGACGACGAAGGGATTTCATTTCAAATCATATTACCTACCTATGTTAAACTATTATTTATAATAATTAATAACTATATTTCATTTTTTTTTTTTTTGCTTTCGTTTATTACCTTTTTTCTTTCGGTAAACTTTCGATTTTTGTCCCTCCCTTTTTTTTTTCTTACGCGAAATCTTTGTTATCCGTGAACCATCAGTCCACCACTACCATCGACCACACATAACAGCACCGCTCCCACCACCACCACAACCACTAGCGTCAACTACCACACATGAACCGCACTTGAACCACGTACGCCATGACCGCGACTTAGCGCTTTAGAATGGGGCCGTTATTCTTCTATATCCTACAACCCGCAACACGCGTTCCATCAACCCAAAAGTCGTTTTTACTTTCTGTGGGCATTGCACTTAATAAAATTGACCTATGTCGTTTTCGTTTTTATATATTAACATACTCAGTTATTATTTTGTATATTTACCAATTATAACCGTTTCGTTGTATGATACGTCTCTAAGTTATATCAATATATAACTATTTATTATGCGATACGCCTTTATTATGTATACGGTTCTCAGACGATAGGTCATACTTTGTATAGAATGCGAAAGGATCGTCTTCTATCGCATTATTATTTTCTTTTGACCCAAGTTATAACTCTTGGCCGAAATCAGAATGATATTCGTGCCAGACATTAGTAATAACTGTAATAAGTAATAACATTTAAAATATTTAAAAAAAAACCATCGGCGACTGTAACATTTTCATTTTATTGCTGTCTGGGACATTATTATACTACGTGGGACGTATAGTATGTATTATTCATATTTCATATAAAAGTGAGGATTGCATATATTTTAGAGGTATGACTTTTTTCATGACTAATTAAGTTTAATCATTTTTGTACAATTTTAACTTAGGTACATGCCATTTACAAATTGTTTTTATAATAATTATTTTAAAAAGAAAATATTCTTTTATAATATATATTATAATAAGCTATACACCAACTTATTATGCAAAATCATAAAATGATACACATTAAAATAGTTTTTGAACCTAGCTAATAGAACAAATACATTAATATAAGTATTAATAATTAGTATTAATATATATTTGCTCTATTAGCTAGTTTTAAAAACTATTTTAATGTGTATCATTTAATGATTTTGCATGTAGGTATATTATTAAGTTTAACACAAATTGTGTAAGATTTATTATAACACAAACCTATAAAACGATTCCACACACCAACTCCCACGTAGGTATGCGTTGCTTTCATCTTATAATAACGTATCATTAACAAATTTGCGTACCTACAACTGTACAACAATATACTAATTTAGTGTTGTTAATTTGATTATTTATATGAATTAACTTACTGCAGTACCTAACACATGTTGTCTGAAATCTGGTTTTTTAAAATATTTGCATTATTTAACGTATTAAGATTATATTTTTAATATTATAATTATCTTATATGTTCGATTAATTTAGAAAAAATTGAAATATCATAAAGAAATCAACGATCAACGTACCTATAAATATAGATAATATTTTTACCATTCAATTTGATTATACACAGCCACATAGGTCATACATTATATGATATGATATATTATGAAGTAATCCAACAACACTCATTAAGTTCGTTGAACGCATATTTGCTATCTTGTATACGTTTGTTTGAGACAGAGAAATATAAATGCGTGACGTCTTATTTTTTATCGCAACCAAATATTTATTTTATTCTTTTTAAATTGGTTATTGTTTCTAATTTAATATTATGAAGTAAAACGTTGTATTCATCTAATAAATAAATTATTAAACTATAAAATCAAAAAAAAATATTTTCATTTTTATTAATTATTTTTTTACTTATTTGATTTATTTTAATCACTTCGATAATTGGATTCCATAATATATATATGTATATACATAATATATTATATTAACTACATTAGACATATTTTATTTTAAAAATTATTATTTATATACAGACAGCTATTAGGTGGAAAAAAATGTCTGAAAGAGTAATGAGTTAGTAATATATTTTTATTATGTTTTCTTGAGAATAATAATGATATTTTGAGGTGTTAGTATATCGCAGTATTATATATATTTGTATGTTTTAAAATTTAAACTATAATTTTCATAGTTATTTAAATATTTATTAAAACAAAAACCGAACCTAAAACTTGTTTTAGGTTTTAATTACATGATTAGATGCGCTCATAAAATAAAACTATTGATAATAATTTATGTTAATGTATGTTGTACATTTGTAATTAACTATCGTTTTCTAACTAAAAAATGTATTAAACATTGCATGTACCTAATACTAATAAATTTTAAATATCAATTGATTTTAACTTTGGCCAGAATCTATAACTATTCAATAAATAAAATAATTCTACTAAAAACGTTGGTATATTTAAGCATTTATAGCTGTCAGTTGTATTTACGTGTGAATAGAGTTAATTTATCATTATTTATAAAATGTATTATATACATTAAATTAAACAATTTGTATGTGGTTTGTTTAAAATATTTTGACTTGCATAAAATACAATCATTCTATACCTATATTACTTTGAATAATTTAACATGAAGATTCATCATATACCAAGTAAATTCAATTATTTACAAAATGCAATGCTTATAGTAATATAATTTTTTTTCAACTATGACTTTGTTTTCAAACTGTGTTATGAAAAAATAAATTTTACAAAAGTACGAAATTTGCAATATTGCAATGTCAAATGTTATTTAATTTCTATACTCAATTAAAGTGAGTATAATTTAGATTTAGTTAGATTTGTGTAAAATAATTTGTGTGTTTACCAATAATTATTACATTAAATTTAAAGAAAATATTTCAAAACCTAAAAAGACCAGCGGACACTGCAACAACGTATAATAAGTAAATATATAACATGTTGTTCGTCGTATTTGAGATGAAAACGTTAAATGGAAAACATTATGACAGCAAATTTCAGACAGCCATTTAATGTGTTTCATGACTGCTGGAGACTAAAATTAATATTGTAAACTTCTGCGGGATTTATATCTATTTCCGTATGTGTACGACGATATGCAACATTAAAGAAAATAGTTGTTGAGGCAATTCTTGGAGTTTTATACTAAGCTAATTTAAAAAATATATATTTAAATAGATTTTTTTTTAACTAATGGATTTTTATTTTATAATTTAATTAGGCACATGTTCTTTACACTATACATTTTTATTATATTAGATATCTACCTATTTAAGCATTTAGTTTTATCTAAAGTTTAGTTTGAAGATAATTTGCTCATATTATAGGTAGATCAACTTTTTAAGATATAATTTAATATCCAAAGAGTCAACATAAATAAAACATGTATATTATATATATATATATATAATTAGTAATTACCATGCATTACACAGAATAAGTAAATAACTTAATTAAAATTATTATATTAATCTAATAGTATAATTCATAGAAGTTTAATTTTAATGTTATAAATTGTAATAACAGTTAATATAGTAATATAATTGTATAAAATATTATACAACGATTATAAATTATACATTATTAAAAATCAACTAGTTCCAATTTGATATACAATTTTATTGTTAAATATGAGATAGTAACTTTAATTTATGCTGTAATATAAATAAATTTACCTCAAACTTAAAAATTCTAATTTGTGGTAAAATCTTAAGATATGCGTAATAAAAGTAATGTGTAATATACTTTAAATAGGTACCTATTTATCATAAACAAAAATGATAAATATTTAAATTTAAAAATATTGTCTTTCAATTAAAATGCATATTTACTTTTTTATTTTTTAATAAATAGAGTTGTATAAAAGGCAAGTTTAATAATGTAACATTAAATCAGTTTTAAATTGATATAAGAATATTTACGATAAACGAATGGTCTAAAAACAGAATACTTGGAGACCTTGCAGATTCTAATAAAAGGGTGTCTAAAATTTAACATATATGTCTATACCTCTCCAATCAGCAATAAGACATGCACTTTAATTAGAGTCGACATGACCTTGTAAATTCCTTGTGAATCAGTACGTATACAGAGTAAAATACAAGAATTTAAACTTTTATGGAAGGGAATAGATATATTATATTTATAATTGAATTCAACCAGCCATTACCTACACTTTGATGTTGGTTATTTTTTTTTTCAAACTACGGCAATACGACTCATTTTTTTCTGTCGTAAAATATATATTATAATTTAGCTCTAAAATTAAAACTATAATTTTAAACCATGGACTGGAATTAACCTACTTAAATTTAATTCAAATTAATAATGAAATATTTTAGAACATTTATCTAACTTTAATTAAATTTACAATTTATGTATATAAAAAAAAACTATAATAATAAAAACTAGTTTCCATAATACTATGTAATTATGTTAATAATATCTACTTAAAATTGTATTCATGACTTGAAAAGAATCTTAACGATTAAATGTGCCTCTAAAAGTCTGAACTCAGACTGGCCAATTTCTTTGCACAATGGACCGTCAATATGAAATGATATCACAAATCACAATATATTATGCATTAAGTATAGTACCTAAATAGAAACCCTAGAAAAGAGTCAACTATATATATTAATATTATCTAGCTCATTAAACCGTTTCGATCTTATGCAACGGAATACTTGTAATAGAAGCCCTATAACCGTATTAAATAGTCCGACATTTTAATAAATTTACGGTTTAAAGCCGTCTAGAAATGCTTGAACAAACGCGGAATTTGCGAAATAAATTTAGCGCAGGCCACAAACGTACTAAAAATATATTTTACATTCCCGCTATAATAAGATAACTGACGTATTTGTTTTTAAATTACTGTCAAATATTTGATTTTGAATGCAGATAGGTATTGCATGTATAATATCATTAACAACACAATTGACAAAATCACCTCAAGTTACTATCTTACCCAGTCATTATACTGTAATAAAATTATAGGTATGGTTAATTATTTGAACTTTTAAACGTGTGAAATATATAATTTTGCGTTTAAAAGGACACAAAAGCTCGAAGTGAACGTTTGCGCTAGTGTGCGGTAGTTGAAATGGGCGCATATAATTGAAGCGTAAATAGTATTTTCAATTAGCTCATGAATCGAAAAACAGATTTTATGTAGGTACTGTACATAGATACAAATAAATCTCCGCGGTGACTTCAGGATTTGGACTGTTGCCGTACGCCACCGGAGAGGTGTCGCGGTCAATTATATTATAATCAAGATTTAATTGAACGTTATTAATAGTGGATTCCGATAAAAATCATCGGAGGTGGTATTCGGCTAAATCGTTGTCAGTGGGGCTGAAGGGAGGATTGATATAAGAGAGCGCGTCCGACCGACGCACCTGGGCGGCCGCCAGATTATCGTTCCGTGTAAACGCGTACATATTTGTTCGTAATTAATTCGATTTGTCTTGTTACCATACGATTTATTAGAGGGACAATCATTTTCATCAGTAAATTCTTGTTTGTTTTTATTTAAATATACAGTTCCATCGGTTAAAAAATATATTAGGTATAGTGTTTTTATTTTTCAATTTCCTCCACTAATAATATTTAGACTTTTAAATAATGTAGTTATCAGTAAATGTCAATATAGATAAACCGATATAGCAGTATATTATAATAATATGATGGTTAAAAGTTTTGTTAAGTGAAATATATAATAAAAAATAAGGGGTAACTCGCGATATTATCTCCATAATAATTAAATATATATAGGTATATATGTTCATCAAAACAAATAAAATGCTATCAAATATGTATACTGTTGGTTTAATGTACCATATTTTTGATTGGCTGTACAGAAAAATCATCAGTAAAATATTTAGAAAGTGAAATTAAAAATATATAAATCACTGATTAAAAGAAAATAATAATCATGACGAAAATGATTTTAATCATAAATGTAAATCTTATAAAAAAACAATTTTATCAATTTCGATTAGAACAAACTAATTAAAAAAAAAAAAAGTATAAGATAGAAAACGAGTGACATAGCACGTTCAAAAAGTTTAAAATTCATATAATTCGGCAGATTGGGTATAATAGATATACGGGGATAGCACCAGCTGTTGTCGCTGCCGCGCGATCATCTAATTTTATTCGTCGCCTCGATTAAATAATTTTCTCCCTCTCACTCACCCTCTCATGCTCACGCTCTCTCTCTTTAGCATTATTTTGTTCACTCTGAGCTGTCTAGTTGTAGATCGTATCAGAATGGCGACAATCGGAACGCGTTGCCAAAACGGCGCGCAGTTCGGGCGGTAACGAGTACCTACAGCGAAAAATAATAATATATTGCCAAGCACCTCCTAATAACCACATCATTATCCATAATCATATTATTATTATTATTATTATATTACCATGAAGCACCTCCTCAGAAGAAAACGATAATACGATCGGAAAAACATTTAACTTCCCTGGTTGCTGCAGCGCTAGCACTTTGGTCGACAACTTTTACAAAACACGCTGCCGGTTAGTATAGCAAATATTTATAATAATAAATTAAAATCCTTATAATATCACGATCAAGCTTAATAAAATAAATATTAATTAATATACGGGAATATTTATATATGAATTTCTTTGTAAATGTATAATTCGATAAAAGCCAATATAAGTGCTTATAATGTGTAGTTGAATTCATTATTATACACAAATTTAACCCGGTATGAAAAAAAACCAGGAAAGTTACTCCGATGTATTGTATACGTTTTGAATGTACCTCGTCATTGAGTAGGTCACTGTATAATGGTTGTGTTAATTATGAATTCAATGATTAATCAAAATATAATATGTTATTATTTATGCCGAAAATATCAAATTTATTATATTATTAATTATTAATTATTATAATATTATAATATAATTTTTATAATTATTAAATTGTTTAATGAACTGTATGAATAAGTTCAATGTTATATATATTTTGAAAATCATATTTTGTTTAGGTTTAGAAATTTATAATATATGTAATTTTGAAAAGTTCCAAGTCTTACAATTTTTAAACAAGATATTTTTAATTTTTTTTTTTATTTGGATATTTTGACCTAGATTCAAAAATGTATTTGTGTACATCGAAATTGATAACTCGAGTAATATTAAAATGTCTACCATTAATTTTATTTTTTGTATTACAATAAAATAACAACCATTGAATAATAATCATGTGTGAAGAATTCAATATTTTGCGTATGAATATATTATCACATTTAGTAAAATCAGTACATTTATCGCTCCATTAAAAATTTCTGATTAAAATCATTAAAAAGTCTTATCATTTTTTAAATTTTTATGTCATATTATGAGAGTGTTATTTTTTTTATGAAATTTTTACTAACTTTTTCTTTACAAAAATCACTTATACATCAATATAAAATATAAATACATATCAATATAAACTGTAAAATATAATTCAAAAATAAAAAACAATTTTAAAATTGCTTTTCAGACGTACCACAGTGTACACTTTAATCAGTTTAATCAAATCACGAACCGACCTCTCGAAGATCCGCTCTACATGCCCCTTACTAATTACTACCTCACCGCGACCCTTCCCTTCCTCTTCAATCACACGAGCTGTAAAATGTATTTTCACAAAACATCCGCCGCACGAGTATTATGACGCATCCAGGTTTAAATTTATGGTTGTGTTTATTCGACTGCCAGTGAGTTCTGAACCCGCACAGAAATTCGTTGCAAAAATAGCTGTCTAACTTTCGGGACAAAATAATATATAGTTCAGAAACTGGCCCGTTATTATTGGTTAGTTATACTTTAATATGAGATTATTGTACATTTTATACATATTATGACTCTCTCATTTTTAGGTTAAGAATAAAGTTAATAGGTGAATGGAAAACCTATCGTCACTTAAAGAACTACTAATAATTTGTAGAAAATAATATGTTTAATAAAACAAATGTAATATTTTAAAATAATATCCATATAATAAGAATCAAAATTACTTCAACCCTTGTAGAATAAATTTACCCGAATCCCTCATGCACTGAAAAATTATGCCTATCTAGCAATCTAATCTTTTCAATTTGTACATATACCTATTTACAATATAATCTTAACTTACTAGTTAATACAAATATATATTAACCTAATGGTTAATATTTATTAACTATAGTTATCACTAATTTTAAGATATGTAATAAAATATAACAGTCAATGATCATATAGCCGCCGTGATTTTCTTAAAAAAAAAAACAACAACAATATGGATTTAAAATTTAAAAAGTATAAGTTAGTTCAATATATATCTTTATTTATAATATTATATGATTATTCTAAAGGAAAAATAGTTAATATGAAGAAGTTGTCAATATTATATTATAAAATATATTTTAAATAGAAATTTAATTAAATGAAAATTTTTATCTATATTTTAAAAGTTTTAAAATTAAATAGTTGAGAGTACCTTTATAGCCAGAGCGAATACAGTATTATGACTTATGAGGGAAACCTAACTAAATATTAAAACGTCATTTTATGATAATACCTACTTAAAGAAAGGAGCCGCACTTGAGTTTTCTGCTTATATGTTGTGTAATTTTTAAATTGGCATTAAAACAATAACCATATCAAATTCGTAATAATATTTATAGCCTAAATATAATGTATAAATTACCTAAATGTACAACAAAATTAATAACACATATTGACTACTGATAAATGTTTTTAAAAGTGTTACATCTTTTGTATTCTAGGTCAATCGATCAATACATGGTAAACACAGTGCCTTGCGATTGCCAGAATAATCTTAAATTTTCAAATAATATTAACAAAACATTATACTGAAATTGGTTATAATAAACTTGAATAAGCAAATAGACTTTTACCAAGTAGTATCCGTGAAAACATAGGTGGCTAACCCATTATTTAAGGTTTCATATTTCGAATTGTTTTCGACAGTTTTTTTTCAAACGAATTATTTAAAACAATGCATCTTTAAAAATATGTTCGACGTTTTGAAGATATAATAAAAATTAAATAATAAATTTATAATTCAAAAGTAATTAAAGATTGTACAGTTGTACAAACTATTTTATTTAATGTCTTATATAATATTAGAACTAAACCGAAAATAAATAGGTGTCTACCCAAATACCTAATAGTGTAAATAGTGTCGATATAGTAAAATCTCTTGTTAAATCGGTCCATCAAACACCAAATTATGTGTAATCTATTCACATGAATTAAAATCTAATGTAAAATATTTTTGTGATATGTTTTGAATAGTTATGACCATGAATGCTACTACTTTACTAAATTTAACAATTCAATATCATTAGAATGAAAGTTGTGAAAAAGTATTAATAAATACATAATATGAAACTTATTGAAAAATACGCCGGTACCTAGTGTCCTAGTACTAATATAGTATATTAATGTTTGGCGTAACTATGAATGGATTTAGCTGCCAATAATTTACATAAAAATAAACGTTTCCATACATGAAAATATAAAATATGATTAGTCCTTTTTTTTGTTTGAGGAAAATTAAAACTTACATGAGATCGATGTCACAAAATTAATTCAGTTATCTAACCACAATATCAACATATTATGAAAAGAGAATAATATTTTATAATAGCCTGTTGACAATAAATTTATTCAAACTTGATTTACTGGGAATCGAACCTATATTACTCCATAACTAAAAAATCCTAAGTACACTCGCGTTAGCTTATATTTATAAATATGCAAGCATGGTACCTAGTTAATTGTTTTCGTAAAATAAAATATTTTAAAATTAGGATATTATTTATTAACATTTTTCAAAATTTAAATTTATACTAATTTTATCATAATCGTATTTATGTATACACTGTGTACATACGTAACATTAAGTAATTTAAATTTAATTTAACGCGTCGTATACACTTAATTTAATAACGCTATGAGATATATAATATAATAATAACTATTTATAATTTGTATTTAAATTAAAAACCATAGATCTATAGAATAATTTAACGGCATACGTCAACGCTTCACCTTCATCGACTAATCGTTATATAAAACCACATGTGCCTGATTCATTATCTTTAATAATCGCCAATCGCATTACGTAGTATTATGCCAACAAATAATAATTTCGAATTGTATATGCAATATTAATATATGATAATGCAAAATAATTATATATTTTAAAATAATATTTTTTATTCAGGTTTCGGTTTTGTTTCTTGTTATACTAGTACCTAGGATTTTTATCGGTCCGAAATTTGTAAAGTGGAAAATGTATCGAATCGTGCGTAATGAATAGCAAAAAAAAAATAATAATAATAATATAAAATAATTCTGTAGCTATAAACATTATACTTTACACAAAGTCGTATACATTATACATACAGGTGCCCAAATTAATTCGATTCCATTAATTAGTTTCCTTTCAAGTTATCGTCAGCACTGAGCAAACTTTCGGTTGAATAAAAACTATTTTGATAGATAGTTTATTATTTATGATGTATCTGAATTATAGTAATTAAATGATGAATATCTGTTCAAATATTTTAATGATGATAATATAATTAAAATACTGCGTACTTTTATTTATTAATTTATTAATTATAACTAAATATATATTTTATTTTAACTCCTGTAATAATGTATTTTATATACTTACCTAAATTAATAAATATTAATATCGAAAATTAGAATTTAATATATTCCATAAATAACAAAAAAAAGACAAAATGTATACCTAATTACCTAATATGAAATATTAGTGTCACCAATAGAGACCTATAATTGTTTATATTTTAATAATTTTATGTCTGTATCATTCATCCATTATTTGATATTAATTAGATTAATTTAGATTGAAATCTCATTTATTTTATTCCTACATACATCTAGTAAAATTTCCGTAATGGATATTATAATGGGATGATGTATAGTACAATTGGGAAGTATAATAAAATAAAGTTACCAAATCATATCATCGAATAACGAATAATACGTTATAGATAAGGTATTTTATCATAATATTAATTTAATCGACTTACAATCTGATTGTAATGATGATCATTATAGGGCTCGGATTTTAAAGCATAATAAGCAACTAAAAAAGCACACAATTGTTTTAAAAAGTAAAAAAGAAGCATGAACTAGTTATAAAAATAAATTAAAAAATGTCAAACATTCATTAAAAAAAGCGTGGTCAAGTGGATCCGCTCTGCTGTACATTGGTCATTATTATATTTTATGGGTCAAATTTGAATCCAATGATAGGTATCAATGTATCATTGTATACCGAAAACGATTCTAAACGGAGATGATTTGTCAGCCTAGGATATATTTTCCAGTGGGTGATGAAAAATGTGGCTTATGTTTAAATAACCTGAATACCTCAAAATTTAAGTTCTTTTATATAGCATATGTTTAAAAATCCGAGCCCTAATGATCAACAATGAAGAAAATAAACAATAAAATCACAAAAAAAATGAATACGAATGATTTCTGTAAAAAACCTGTTAGATACCAATTTTTATAGATAAAATTACTTCATAAACTATAAATGGTATGCATAGTAAATCGCAGATTATTTTTATATTTAAATATTTAATTGACTATAGAATTTAAAGTATAAAACCTACATAATATTTTAATCGACAATAGTTGTAATAAAATATCTAAGATAGCAAAATCAATCAATTGTTGAAAAATTCATAAAATTATAATTTCACTTTACTTAGGTTTAACAAACACTTATAGATATCATCATATTTAAAAAGTAAAAAAAAAAAAAATATATGAACATGAAAAAAGAAACAGAATGCATTTTTAATTCAAAATCATTTCAATTATTTCAAAAAATACTTTCAAATCAATACAACTATTTGTTTTTGTGAAAAATAAGTTTATTTATCCACTTTTTACAGCAAAAACCTTTATGAATACAGCTGATAAATTTTGCTTGACAAATAAATTCATATATAGAGTATTACGAGTGTAAAATAAGATGGTTTCTTGTACCGCTGGGAATACAATACAAGAGAAACCTTGCAATGTGCATTTTAATATACATTTTATGATATATTGTGTATTATTGATCACCTTGATAAGCTAAGTATCTAACTTTTAGAAAAAATAGAAACATTCGCTCGTCATGTTGAGTTTATAGTTCGATAAATCATATAGCGGACCGATGAAAATCAAATATTGGGATAATTAGGACTGATTACGACTATAATACAACTAAAAAATGTCATATAAAAACATCACTAGGTAATATAATAATATCAGTGCCTAATCAGTGGGATATTTTAGAAGTTATGAGAAGTCTTATAATCCTCCCAAATATTATTTTTAACCACAAATTTTTTGAGATATGTAATACATTATACAATATTATCCAACATCTAACGAATAATGATTATACAGCTACCTACCTATTATACATTCTGTTGTTGTAAATAAAGAAAAATACAAATTTATGTAATTTACTGGTAATAATCATAAACATTCTTTTTTAGTAAATTATTAAGTTAATCACCGGGAATTTACGATAAAAAATGGTACAAATGCGGTTATTGATACTTATATCTATATCATTATGTATAATATAATTAAATTGATTTGTAGTAGAGAGTTAAAAGCGTTATGTAAAGACATCAAGTTAGTTTCGAAATTAATCCTCTTTTCGGAGTGGATAATTTTTTTGACAGTTTACTCAAAGATTTAAATACACTATTATTGTTTCATTTATAACATTAACATTACAATATTTCATTTAAGGTCAGCGCTACTTCGATTTCTTCTACCGAGGTCAATTGCGGAATGAGTCAAATGGAGAATATCAAATAAATTATAGTTTGTCACTTAGTAAAGTACGGTATCATTAACTAGAGGTTTAATGAGTTTATCTTTTCCATTAACAGTTAAAATATCGAACTTAAGTTCCATTATATAATCGTTTATTATTTTATTTTTATCAATCGTATTTAAAGCCAAATTTGATGATCTTAATTGATCTACACGACAGTTTTATTTTACTTTATGATCGATTACTTGTACTTTTACTCTATGATTAAAGGATGTGTGTTCCACGAAAACTTATTTATAGATATTAGAAACTTACCAATATAAAAAAGTGCCATGGAAAAACAAAAAAAAATGTATTATAGTCGAATTTTATTATTATACGCCAATTTCTTTAGAGAATATCGCAATTAATCAATAAATATCGAAATTTTTCATTTTTCATACATGTTTAATATGACAATTTCTGGTTGATTACGTAATTTTCATGTTTTACGTAATTTACCGCAACAAATAATCTATAAAACCAATATCATACATACATTTTAATATACCATGACACTGGCCCATCTAAGGGAAGTGTGCATCCTGTGAAAGGAAAATTAATGTGCACTCTTCTCTAGTTTAGCCAATTTAGGTTAGGTATATAACAGCTATGGATTTTCTAGAGATAACTTTTAATTTTTTCTATACATTATTGTTGATAATTTGTCGTGAATTATTAAACAGAAAATTATTATCAAAAATTTAATATCTGAACTTGGTTGCCCACCTCGTCGACCCCTTAGAACAGCCCTGGATGATCCTATTTATAGATATTACTCATAGACTCAGACATGACTTATGGATCTAGCCAATTACTTTATCGGATGAAAACTGATAAGTAGTTGAAAAAAAATCACAATGCTTTTATTATCACCATCTAAAATGTGCATTATATCTCAAACGTTTATTCAAATATTTCGTTAATCTCAATAAAATATTATAATATTATTTTATATAATATTACTTGCTGTTGTTTTAATTAAGAATTATTGATGTGTGTAGATTCTACACAGTAAAACGATATAAGCTAAAAATAAGTTTGTGTTATAAATTGTTTAAATTAATTTAAATATTTTGAAAATTTATCGTGTACACTGTATAGTAAATCATAATACATTCAATAATGAAAAGTATCAAGTTTCTACCTTTCATATAATTTAAATTGCAAAAAAATAACTAAAATTGTTATTTTTCATTTAAATTACTAATTTCATACAAATGTGACTATGTGAGTAGTGTTGTGATACAATTGAAATCGTATTGTCTACCAAAAAAATTCACGTGACACTATATCTATACTATAATATAATAGTTATTAAAAATATTAGTTACGTTTTACCGAGAAGGATTATGAAATAGAAACTTATTTAAATGCATTTTTTTCCACCCCTACATTGTAACTGTATTATTGAATTTTATTTTATTTTTAAATCTGTTAAAAAATTACGATGTATTATTATTATTTATAAACACCTTTTTAAATTAATTTTTTTTCAAGTAGATATATCAAAAAATTTCCAAAAAAAATAAATAAAATATTTTAACAATCATTATTATTATACATACACTTTTTACAGCTCGTAGTAGACTTTAATGCGTTTTTCATGTTACTATTTAAAATGTTTAATTTATTCGTCTTTTTTATGTTATTCGTGACCCATTAAATTATTATTATTGGTTATATACTTCTATTTTGTATATACTACCCATAAGAGTACTATATCAAATGGAAACTCTATTATTTACTTGTAGTTTTACTCAACAAGTTTAAAATTCTAAGAATAGGTACGCTATTAAAATGCAAATAAAGAAACAAAACTCCGATGATGCTATTTACAGATTACAATATTACTGATACGAAAATACACATATCACTTTAAAACGGAGGTCTTGTAAAAACGTTATTTGTTTTCTAAAATGAACGACTCAGACTTAATAATTAACAAACAAAAATATTATTATTTATATAGAGAGTACCGTTTTATATAAGTCTATAAAAATCAAAGATTCAATTGAAGATAACACGGCG
Organism: Aphis gossypii; assembly: GCF_020184175.1. Classification (NCBI taxonomy): domain Eukaryota; kingdom Metazoa; phylum Arthropoda; class Insecta; order Hemiptera; family Aphididae; genus Aphis; species Aphis gossypii. The sequence goes on along the minus strand of NC_065530.1, from coordinate 13,489,602 downwards.
TGTTGTATAGGCAAAACAGGTAGCGGTTGTACCCTAACTAAAGAATATTACTAATATCAGATTTGGTTATACCCGTAGTGTGCGTCTTTAATCCATTTTCTAATTTAGAGTGCATTATTTTAAATTTATGTAACAAGCATATTATCTTAATTCTATTAATCGAATTTATTATTTTACTAATCAAATACATAAACCATGCTAAAACTATATCATATCAATAAAAATAAAAATTAATTAATCAATATTTAGGTAAAAGAAAAAAATGAGAATAATATCCCTTGAAAAAATTGTATATACTTTCTAGTTTCTATAGTTGAAAAACAAAAACTAATATGTAAAATAAAAAATCAAGAAATATTGTAAGAACACTTTATTTAATGCGCCTTTGCTTTATAGTATAATAACATAGCCTGTCGCCTTAACATTAACTGATTTTTAAATACAACAGTTATTGCCGTATTATTAATGCGTATTAAAATATTTAAAACATATAAAAATGTTTTTAAATTTGTATTTTTTTCAAGAGTTTTTATTTCAACGATTTGTATTGATTAATAAAATTATGTGTTGTAGTTTTGCATTATTTTTACGTTTATTTTTGCTTTTCCGTATTTTTTTATTGCATTTTTTATTTATTATTTTTTGTAATACATATTTATTTTTATTTATTAATAACTTACTAGAACTGAAGTTGCGTTTAATTAATATATTTTTTAGTTTTAATTTAATTGAGCTTATAATAGTTTAATAAAGATACAATTCAATTTAATTAAAATGTTAAATGAGTCTCTATTTTTAAGAGTGTAATACGTATCATGGTTTTATTGTGTGGATATACATACATAAATTACTGAACAAATTTTGTACAACTAAATTTCTGTATCCGTTTAGTGAAAAGTTATTCATGATATAATGATGTGTAATTATGCGATGTGTAAAAAATGAAGTTTAATCAGATGAAATGAATGAATTTTCTATCCAATTAATGATACAAAACAGGACGATAAATGAATGTAACATAATATATATAAAAATGTTACCACAATTATAAATTTATACTATACTATAAATATTAAATATATATATTATACATATGGGGAATCAATAGTCAATATAATATATATTTGAATATTATTATAGTATTTTTTTAATAAATTATCTCTTTTCTAAAATTACATAATATATAAATACATTTACATTAATTGCATGTTAGATTTAGAACCTACATTAATATGATTTTTAATTTGATCCGTGATTATTCTAAATATTACAATAGTAAGATTTCTTTTTTCATTTTTATTTGCTGTTACATTTTCAGTAGGTCTACCTACCCATACTCTCTTCAAAATTTAAAACTAAATTCAAACCTACTTTTCTCCTAAAAAATAAAGTTTGTTGCTAAATGATTGGTTAATTAATTGTTTCTGATTTTTAATTGTTATTATTATTTTTTTTTTAATAATTGAATTATTTTTACATAATTATTAGGTAATTTAGATAAGTAGGTAGATATATATGTATCTGTATATTGTATATTAAAACAAAAATAATATAACATATATTAATAAATTATGCAATAATAAATAAAACCTAGATAGTTAAAACATTACACTTGCTGCATAAATTATTTAATAATATGCTGCAAGTCAGTTAAAGATGCACACAATGGGATTTAACCAGATTCTGTGAATGTAGCTCAGTTAAGGTATGTAAATACTAAATACTCAACTGGGTAATCCATGGGTTTGAGTGAACCAACGGTGATAATTTTACAAATTTAACAAAATATTATTTTATAAGCATTTACTAAAATTGTTTTAACTTATTGGTTTGATGTTTGATTTCTCTGTTAACATTTTACTGACAAACATAATTGACTGTTATGACTTGGAACCTACGCACTCTAGTGTTATTTCCATGAATTGTAACAACAGGAACGATATTATTACCACCCATAGCGCATTATATGCACGCTACTTTGAGAACTTTGAAGTTCTTTCAGTGGGAGGATATTTCATTCCGTGAAACATACCTACTTTATATTTTTTTAGTATTTTTGCTTATACGATCTGCTACCACATATTTTTATATTTTATTGAAATATGAATAAATAATAAGAATATAATAATATAATATAACTAAATAATAGTATTTATAATTAAAAAAAGTATACACTTATATATATATATATATATAGTATAACACCATTAATAATATATAAAACTTTAACGCACACGCATATTTTTTACATTATTAATATTTACGTACTTAAAAAATATTATAGTTAAATAAAGTCATTCAAAAGCAGCTACTAAAGTATACCATAATTCGTCCAGTCATAGGTACACTGTATGACTTTACTCACAGTTAATTTTCCTATATAGTATTTTTTTTGTGGTATTCCTAGACTTTAATAATAAGCCAATTTTAACATTTGTGATAATGATAAGCCACTATAATATTACATTTACTTTTTTATCATTGTACAATGTACATGAACGTATAGTGGTATAGCTTTATGGATGGACTACGTTATTTGGGAAGCTTTTTTTGTATATCATATCACAGTTCGGTATTTTATCCATTCTTTGATTAATAAACTTTTTAAAATTTTGAATAATTTTAAATATATAAGTACGATTTAAGTATCGGGTACTAAAAAGAAATACGAACTAAAAAAGGTACCTATTATATAATAAGGTTATATTATCATACTATTAAATAAATTTAACATTATATTTTTATAAATACTATAAAACATTAAAAGTAGTTCCACAGTATAAATAAATAAAAATATCTTAAAATAAATCAAAACATTATCACGTACAGTAAAATTCATAGTAATATAATAAAAATAAAAGATGTTAAGTATAATGTTTTTAAGCTAAAAAAATAAAAAATAATACCTAAAATAATAAATATTTTAATATTTTAATTATACCTAACGGAATAATTAACATTTTCTTTATCGCTTAAATGTTATCTAAATTTTAATTTAAAAATGCCTATAAAAAATAGGTAACTATTTTTACATATTTATTAGATTTTATGATCTACATATAAATTACTTAAGAAGAATCGTATACTAACTTACTAAATATTGAAAATCTAGATACCAACGATAATGTTTATTGTTTTTAACTACAAAATAGTTAGATATTTTCTGTGATTTTAACGAATTTCAACACCAATGTATATTTAATATTTTTATACAAATATAAAAACTTATAATACATTGTTGATCTTGTATTAAATTTGCAAGTACTTTAATCCAGTGAATAAGTCTTTATCAACAATTATAGAAAATTAATCATTTCTATAAATAGCTCAAAAAAAGAAGAGGAAAGATTTTTGAAAATTGTATTATTTTAATTAAAATGATAATACAATCATTTGATAAAAATTTCAAGTACCTATCTAGAAGAATAACTTTTTATCGATGAATTATTTTTATAATAAATGAATAAATTTGTATAAATTTGGAGTTGAAATGGTCATAAAAAATTAATTTAGCTCTTCGATAGAATTTCTTTTTATGAATAGATTAAAAATCTTTTAAAGAATCTTATTCGATTAAAAATTATTTGTGAGGTAGAAATTTTTGATAATGTAATTTAAAGCTCCTCATAAGTTGTCAATTTTTAAATTAAATACTTTCAAAAATTTATAATCACGATATGTTTTTTATAAACCTTAAAAAGTTAGAATCTCGACAAAATTTATACAAATAGTGAAAATAATAATTCTTTTGTAGTTAGAAATTCATAAGCATTTTTTTAATATAATTAAGATTTACAAATTAATTTGAGGTTCTTGATTATAGTTTTCAAACAATACATGGATAAAAAATTCTACCGAAAAGCCAAATTAATTTTTAATAAGCATTTATTTTTAATTCAAATATAAGAGTACATGACATTCAATATTATTAACCTGTTAAATAATTATTTCTCCTCAAACAATTTTTGATATTTTCTTGTAATTCAAATAAAAATTTAAAAGCATGGTCAAGTGGGTACCGTTTTGCAGTACATTAGGTATCATGTAGATCACTTTTATATATAAGAGTGTTAAATTTGAATCCAATGATTCTGAACAGAGATGATTTGTCAGCCAAGAATATATTATTATATATATTTTAAATTGGGTGATGAAAAAGATGTTTTATAATTTAATGAATAAGAGCAACTTATAAGGAACCTTGTATTTAATTTTCAAGTTATTTTATCGACGTTTCAGAAAGAAATCCTTAAAAATCGAAAATTTCAGTTATCTATAAATAACTCAAAAAAGTTAAAATATTTTGAAAATTTAACCATGTATAGATAACGCTAATATAAACATTTGGTTTTTAAAGTATTTACAGTAATTATTTTTTGAGTTACAAAAATATAAAATAAAGCGGGCAAGTGAGTACCACTCTGCTGTACATTAGGTGCCGTATGGATCATTATTATATATTATATGAGTGTTAAATTTGAATCCAATGATAGTTATCATTGTATACGAAAAACGATTCTGAACGAAGATGATTTGTCAGCCTAGGATATAATTTCTAGTGGTTGGTGAAAAAGGTGGTTTATGTTTTAATGGCCTGAATACAACAAAATTTAAGTTCTTTTATAAAAATTGTAAGCTAAACTTATGAAAAACCTTGTGTTAAATTTTCAACTCTTAGCTACTTATACAAAAATTTTTATGAAATATACCTACAAAATAATTTGCAAGTATTCATAGTTTTGACGAATTTTTGTCAATATTTGAACTTCAAATGCTAATAAAAAAAAATTGTGCCTATGTATTCTTATAATTTTTTAATCACTATAATAATAATTTATGAGGAACTTTGCATTAAATTTTCAAGTATTTTGATAGGGCCAAAAAGATTTTATCGACACTTCAAAAATATTTTTTCAGAAAAATTGAAAATTTCAGTTGTCTATAAATAGCTCAAAAAAAGTCAAAATATTTTGAAAATTAAATCACGTAAAGAAAACGTGAATCTTAATAACTGGTAAAATTTTCAAGTATCTACAACTTATACTTTTTGAATAATAACAAATATTTAAAATCGTTTGAGGATAAATCGTTATCGTTACGCTATTTCGTTAAAATTTAAAATTCAAACGCACTAAAAATTTTTCCTATAATGATGCTTCGAGTTTTCTCTATAGATACTTGAAGGTAAACTTATGAAAAACCTTATATTAAATTTTCAACTCTTACCTACTTATACAAAAATTTTTATGAAATATACTTACAAAATAATTTGCAAATATTCATGGTTTTGACGAATTTTTGTCAATATTTGAACTTCAAATGCTAATAAAAAAAAATTGTGCCTATGTATTCTTATAATTTTTTAATCACTATAAGAATAACATATGAGGAACTTTGTATTAAATTTTCAAGTATTTTGATAGGGCCAAAAAAATTTTATCGACACTTCAAAAATATTTTTTCAGAAAAATTGAAAATTTCAGTTGTCTATAAATAGCTCAAAAAAAGTCAAAATATTTTGAAATTTAAATCACGTAAAGAAAACGCGAATCTTAATAACTGGTAAAATTTTCAAGTATCTACGACTTATACTTTTTGAATAATAACAAATATCAAAAATCGTTTGAGGCTAAACTGTTATTTAACGCGGTTTTTGTAAAAATTTAAATTTCAAACACTCATAAAAATTTTTTGTCTGAATCCGGTAGTTTTTTTTACAGATATTCGAAGAAAAATGTATGGAGAACCTTGTACCAAATTTTCAAAACTTAGTTATAAAAGAAAAAAATTTTATGATTTTTCAACTTCAAAATTACTTGCAAATTTTCGCGTTTTCGACAGATTTCGTAAAAATTTGAACTAAAAACGCTTATAAAAAAAAATTGTGACTAACGATTTTTAATTTTTTTTATCTACATTAAAAACAACTCATAAGGAACCTTGTATTAAATTTTCAAAACTTTTTGGTCATCCAAAAATTTTTTATCGACACTTTAAAAAAAATTTCTCAAAAAAATCGAAAATTTCAGTGGTCTATAAATAACTCATAAAAAGTCAAAATTTTTTGAAAATTTTTGAAAACTGTTGGAAAATGTTAACTTTTTACCTCTATAATGCACCAAGGATATTCACTTTTACATCGGAAACCACCCCCATTGTTTGAAATTGGAGCATTATTTCGACTAGTTATGCTGTACACAGACACAAAAAAAAAAAAAAAAAACACACCATTGTAAAATCAATACATTCATCACTTCGTTCAGAATCTAAAAATCTATTGTGTTGAAAATTGGTTTTGCTTATAAATTCCAGTTTTTCCATCATCTTTTTTTATATTTTTCCCAATGTTTTTGAAAAATGTTGGAAAATTCTTACTTTTGATCTGTATAATGCACCAAGGATATTATTATCGGAAACCACCTGAAGTTTGAAATTGAAGCATTATTTCGACAAGTAATACTGTACAGACACAAAAAAAAAAAAATATTGTAAAATCAATACATTCATCACTTCGTTCATAATCTAAAAAAATAATAGATAATTTAAATTATCACCAAATGTTCATATTATCATTTCTATTATACGATAAAATTTTCAAAAAAGTTTTAACGCTTTTTGAGTTATTTATAGACATAAGAAATTTCAATTTTTTAGATTTCTTTATAAAATCGTCGAATAAACCTTATTTACTATAAATAAAAATGCTTGAAAATATAATACAAGATCCCATAAAAACTATTCTTATATCCATGTAAGTATATTAAAAATATATTGTGACACATTTTAGATTCCGAACGAAGTGAAGAATGTATTGATTTTACAATGGTGTGTGTTTTTTTTTTTTTTTTTTTTTTTTTTTGTGTCTGTGTACAGCATAACTAGTCGAAATAATGCTCCAATTTCAAACAATGGGGGTGGTTTCCGATGTAAAATTGAATATCTTTGTTGCATTAAAAGTTAACATTTTCAAACAATTTTCAAAAAAATCGAGAAAAACAAAAAAAAAAAAAACGGAAAAACGGCAATTTTTACGCAAAACCAGTTTTCGACCAAATCGATTTTTTTTTATGGTTGTAATTCAAAAACTAATCACTGAAAACACTTGAAATTTTCACCAAATGTTAATGTCAGTGGTATCCGTATATAGTTAAATTTTCAAAAAATTTTGACTTTTTTTGAGTTATTTATAGACCACTGAAATTTTCAATTTTTTTGAGAAATTTTTTTTAAAGTGTCGATAAAAAATTTTTGGATGACCAAAAAGTTTTGAAAATTTAATACAAGGTTTCTTATGAGTTGTTTTTAATGTAGCTAAAAAAAATTAAAAATCGTTAGTCACAATTTTTTTTTATAAGCGTTTTTAGTTCAAATTTTTACGAAATCTGTCGAAAACGCGAAAATTTGCAAGTAATTTTGAAGTTGAAAAATCATAAAATTTTTTTCTTTTATAACTAAGTTTTGAAAATTTGGTACAAGGTTCTCCATACATTTTTCTTCAAATATCTGTAAAAAAAACTCTACCGGATTCAGACAAAAAATTTTTATGAGTGTTTGAAATTTAAATTTTTACAAAACCGCGTTAAATTACGGTTTAGCGTCAAACGATTTTTGATATTTGTTATTATTCAAAAAGTATAAGTCGTAGATACTTGAAAATTTTACCAGTTATTAAGATTCGCGTTTTCTTTGCGTGATTTAAATTTCAAAATATTTTGACTTTTTTTGAGCTATTTATAGACAACTGAAATTTTCAATTTTTCTGAAAAAATATTTTTGAAGTGTCGATAAATTTTTTTTGGCCCTATCAAAATACTTGAAAATTTAATACAAAGTTCCTCATATGTTATTCTTATAGTGATTAAAAACTTATAAGAATACATAGGCACAATTTTTTTTTATTAGCATTTGAAGTTCAAATATATACAAAAATTCGTCAAAAGCATGAATATTTGCAAATTATTTGAAGTTAAAAAATCATAAAATTTTTTGTGTTTATAACTAAGGATTAAAAATACAACACTAAGTTTTCCATAAGTTTTCCTTCAAGTATCTATAGAGAAAACTCGAAGCATCATTATAGGAAAAATTTTAAGTGCGTTTGAATTTTAAATTTTAACGAAATCGCGTAACGATAACGATTTATCCTCAAACGATTTTAAATATTTGTTATTATTTAAAAAGTATAAGTTGTAGATACTTGAAAATTTTACCAGTTATTAAGATTCGCGTTTTCTTTACGTGATTTAATTTTCAAAATATTTTGACTTTTTTTGAGCTATTTATAGACAACTGAAATTTTCAATTTTTCTGAAAATTGTTTTTTTATGTGTCGATAAAATCTTTTTGGCCCTATCAAAATACTTGAAAATTTAATGCAAAGTTCCTCATAAGTTATTATTATAGTGATTAAAAAATTATAAGAATACATAGGCACAATTTTTTTTTATTAGCATTTGAAGTTCAAATATTGACAAAAATTCGTCAAAACCATGAATATTTGCAAATTATTTTGTAAGTATATTTCATAAAAATTTTTGTATAAGTAGGTAAGAGTTGAAAATTTAATATAAGGTTTTTCATAAGTTTAACTTACAATTATTATAAAAGAACTTAAATTTTGTTGTATTCAGGCCATTAAAACATAAACCACCTTTTTCACCAACCACTAGAAATTATATCCTAGGCTGACAAATCATCTTCGTTCAGAATCGTTTTTCGTATACAATGATAACTATCATTGGATTCAAATTTAACACTCCTATAATATATAATAATGATCCATACGGCACTTAATGTACAGCAGATCGGTACTCACTTGCCCGCTTATTTTTTTTTTTTTTTATATGCATTTTAACTTAGTGTTTTAATGAAATTCTTCAAAATCGAAAATAATTAAAAACTTTTTGTAATATAAAAATCATAAAAACTTTTTTTTTTGTGTCTAAGTTTTAAAAATTTAAAACGAAATTCCTTATAAGTTGTTTATATTAGAACCATAAAATCTAAAACATATTAAGGTCAATTATTTTTTATAGACATTTTAATTCACAATTTAGATGAAATTACTTATACAAACAATAAATAATGATAATGTTAATTATTTTGTTATAATTTAAAAGTATTATTCATGGAAATTTACACTTTTATGTATTTTATATGATTATAAATTTTACTATAGACAATATTTTTTTTAATTTTTTTTTTAAATATTATCTATTTTTATAGGTAGGTACTATTTATATATTTTTTCTATTTTACGGTATTTACAGAAAGATGTTGTTAAATTTTGAGTTCTATAAGTTTATATAATATAGTATAAATGTATATTATTATTATAATTAAGTACTTATATAATACAGGTAATTAACACATAATAATTTCGGTAAAAAAATTTTATTAACCTACTATAATATTAAAAGTAAAACAAATGATTTCAATAGGGTCGTATATCAAAAATTGTTATTACATGGCAACATAGGCTGGTTTAGATAGTTTCCGTTTAGAATTATTTTTCATATACAATGATATACCTTTCATTGAATTCAAATTTAACAGACCTATAATAATATAATAAAACCGAAGCATAGTACTTTATGAACTATTATTGTGTATACAAAAAAATTATATAATTGTAAAATCAATGCACGAATCGCTCCGTTAAGAATTAAAAATTAAGATTTTACACTAACATTAAAACAAAAATAAATTATTTTTATGCTTAAGTAAAATGTAAATAAATATCACAGATAATATTGTTAAAAATTGTTCATTCTTAATTAAATACCAATAAAATACAAAAATAATAAATTTAAATAGTGTAATACTATTTATTTTTTTCATAATATAAAATCTGTGTTATTTAAAAAACAAGAAACCTTAAAATTTATAATGATAAAAAATAATATATGTGATATGTATATATATTAAACGTAATGTTGTCATGATATTAAATTATGTAAAAATGTCATTAAATATTCATTAAGAATTTGCAGCTTAGCAATTAAAGAATTCCCATGTATACTTCACCTTCATATAGTTAGTTAGTTATTTTTTTTTAATATATTAAACAAATAGCTAATAAATAGGTTATAAAAATCGCAAAAAGATTCTCGTTTTTATACTCGTTATTATAATTTATATAGGATAAATATAAAAAATATAGGATCACCAATTGAAACAAATGGGTAAACTGCTGCAGTGTTTACAAATATACGAGTATTTAATTTTAAATTTAAATCGAGTCTAGTCCTCCTGCGGTCTCGATCGAATATCGAGATTCAAAAAAAGTAGACATTTTATCTTTATAGTATAGCATACTTTTAGTACTAATGATATACTATTCACTGATATGTTTATCTGCTTTTTTCCTACAACAATTCATTAAAGTTTTTTTTTAAATGATAAAAAAAATCTCCGTTTTACAAGACATAGATATAAACAATAAACAACTTTCCGAATAAACATAATTTAAATATTTAATATAAAGTTATATATATACAGTACCTATATTATATAAAATATGTGCCTATACTAACAGTTGTTTACCGTTTTAAGAGTGCGAATATCAATTAAGTGGTTATAAACGAATATACAATTTTTAATGTTTATAAAGTCAAAATTATTTTAAAATTAGAAAAAAAATACCGGGAAAGTATTTCTGCTGAATAATAATTAGTAAGTTTTGAGCATGTTTCGAACATTATTGTGTGAGTTACAGTAATGGATGTGTCAAATTTGAACTCAATGATAAATAATTGCACACAAAAACAATTCTGAGCGGAGACAGGCGTTCATTATTTTTAAAGGAATTTTATTATTTAGGTTTTATCTATTGTCATTGTACAGGTGTTATTTTAATACAATAATATTGTGTAACCACAAAAAAAAAACGTGTTTCTTTATTTTTATCATTCATTTTCACAATTTAAAATAATTTAAATACACAGATGTATCAACGAAAAAATCAATTATTTTAATAGTAATAATTATTTTTAATAACAATAAATGGCCATGATACTAATAAATTATTAATATTATTAAATTTAATATTTTTTTTTTTATATAGTAAGATCCTCTACTATCTCAGCTACTATATTACTAATATCAGTATGAACAGTATGATAGACTGGTTAACAAAATGATAATTTCATCTACTTTCAAAATAAATCAAATAATAAATTGACTCTTAGGCCTTTACTCTCAAATGAGCTCCATGAAATAATCAAAGTTGTAACTCTTTATAGCGAGAATGGTCAACTGTCGGCACGCGAGCGGCATGTAGCTCTCGTCATAGTCAGATGTGGTTTGTGTCTTGTTTTATGAAATCAAAATTTATTTATTATTATAACTATGAGTTTAAATTTTTTTGTAAATATTTGTAAAAATGTTTCAAATTATTTAAATTGTATTTAAACATTTTAACTCTTTACATCATTGTGTTTGACCATGTGGCTCAAGAACCCGTTAATGTTGACTACCCCTGCTCAATAGAATACTAAGATCACTTAAAGCATTCTCTAATAGTAAAATAGTTCAATAGGTAAATATAATTCTATATCGACATTTAATGTGAGCTCAAAAAATAAAACTTCAAAGATTTTTTAAATAACAATTAAGTAATATTGTAATAATGACCACTTTTTTTGTAAAAAACACTCAATTTGGATCTAAAAATGCAATCGTGGAGAATGCCAAAAAAAAAAAAGAAAAGATAAATAACTAGATAGTATAATTTCAATTTTAATCAATTAAGTACAATATATAATTTATAGGTATTATATACTATACAGTATACACATAGAGTCTATAGTAGACAGTCATTTTAAAATATTTTATAAACCATAAATTATAAACTAAGAATTATCTTAGTAAAATAAGTGATTAATATAAGCCACATTAAGCCAGGCAAATGAATCAAATGTGATAAAGTCGCAAAATTGTAATTATAATATAAAATATATGTCTGTTCCACCAGGATGTAGGTAGGAGTGTATCTGATGGTGTGAGAAGTGTGTCTTAATTTTAACAAAATGTTTTAGTGTATATTCATTATTTATTTCTAATTGCCGATTGATTTCAACTTAAAATAATACCTTTCTTACTATTTATTTGAAACCGATCTGACACAATTAATTACTGGTCTTTACTTTTTAGGAATTAAAAAAATAGTGAAGTAATCTTGTTATCGACCGTTTGAAACCTAACTGAACTTAACACTACACGTAGTTTTTTACTTTAGATTCTAAAGTAAATTAATTTACTTATTAAACTACTTTTTAGTTACAATAATAATTAATTTAAAAATAATAATTGTTTTATTACACTGGAAAAATTGTACTACATATTTTATTGTATAATAATTTAGACAGACAAGTGATCCAAATCTTTAAGGCATTAAGATTAAAAGAATTTAGTTTTTTTTTAATTTGGTAATTTTGGCTACAATAAATATACAATCTTAGTATCCCTAAAATTTATATAAATTGTCTACCCATGTTGAATAGGGGCGCCATTGATGGTATTAGAATGGTTCCTTTTTTTGGTTACCTCAAACGCTTAAAATGTCAAATACTTGTGTTTATTTATAAACGTTACGCCAATTAAGTAATTCTTAGAAGAACTTGACATTTTAAAAAGATCTCAACTATATGGTTATTGGAATCGTTATTATGATAAATATATGACGGAATGCATATAAAACTAGAAATTAAATTACCTTTGTAAGTTAATAACAAAATCAAAATTTAATAAATTACGTTTCACGAATTTATTACACATCTGAGTGACATAAATGAAAATATTTTGAAATTAAAAATTGTTTTAGGATTGGTTGGGTTATGTTTAACAATTTTTAATGCAGTTTTAACTACATATTATAATAAATTATGAAATACCCACTCATATTTATGATATAATATAATATTTTATTTTACTTTTTACTCCAATTGAATCAAACATTTCCAGGATAAGGACAAGTGTGGAATTTTGGCCTGAAGTCCTACTATCGCATATCATAAATTTCTATAATTTGGCTCATACAATTTACATTTTTAGTCAATTTTTGCAATTTTGCCAACACTTTCTCTCTTTTAATAACATTCTTTCATCTGCTATTTAACACAGGGTGTCTTTTTTTAATGTTTCAAACTAGTACCAGAGTACCTATACATTTCAAATAATATTTTTTATTTTTTTATATTTCATTTTGGAAACTAAACAGCTGAGTATTTATTTAATATCAAACTTGTTACGTATTAATTAAAATTAGTTGGTTTCTGAAGACTGACGAAACAGAAAATAATGGATAGATCTAATAAATTATTAAATTATTCTTCAATAGGTAGTAGTATCTAATTATACAACTAAGTAAACCTATACAGTGTATTCCTCCATAAAAATATTTTCTTTGAGAACTTGAAAGTTAAAGATTACGTTGACGCTTGAAAATTATTTCAATAAATAAACGAAAATATACCATATATTTTTGCCTTTTATATTACACAGATACAATGAAAATAAGTTATCAGAGTCATTATCTAAGATGAATAGTTAAATTACCTAGCTAGGCTAGATCAATTTATTTTGATACAATTTAATGGTATAAATATATGTATTTATATTATAAATAACTATTATATATCCGATCTTAAAATATACAATTTGAACATAATATTAATACAGATTAGGTTAGATTATTTTTAAGTTATGTTATATCATAATACCAAAAACTTGAAAAAATCTTAATGATACACTTCCTGCACACCTTTCGCGTTGATATAGAAGTAAGTGAATGTAATAAAATTCTAATTTTAACAATTATGAAGCCTCTAAGTTGTATATACTTACACGAATAAAATAGGTTTATTTTTTTTTAATCCTATAATATAGGCTATTAATAAACAAATTTTATATAGTAACACAAATTCTAATGGTATTTTCAAGATTTGAGCTCATGATTACTTTTTGGGTTAAAGTTTAAAAACAGTTTCAAACAAATAATTGTGTGGTAAGCATCAAAATCAATTTTTTAAATCACAGTAATAAATTAATATAATAACTATAAATATTGGAATATTTAATGTATATGATTATAGTTTATAAATTAAGTAGGTAGTAACATTATGTCCGATTTTAAATCCATGTAATATAATAATATATAATTATGCACCTATCATATCTGGTACAGTATTTAATATTTATGAACTTGTTTGACATATAATTAAAATAAAATAAATGCTTATCTATAAATTTAATTAAAAAGTTAAGCAGCATTTATTTTTATCTAGATTTAGATAGGCATTTTTTTTTATATTTATCTAGAGCTTTTAAAACGAACTTATCATTACCTATATTAAACTACTTGTAACTGATAAATTATACTTTATAAGTGTAATTTTTAGTTTCTGAGAAAAATTAAATTTAAATCATGAACATCGTTTTAAAAGTATCATCCTATACGTGATAATATGATAATGTTTATATACAATATACTATATTAACGAGAATATATTTCAAAAGCAGTCTTTTTTTAAATGTAAAATAATTTTTAATTGTCAACTAAAACACTTTTAGTCATGTTGTTGTTAACGATGTGATGAGAAATAGTAGGCAGTATAACACCTATCATTGCCCACAATTCAAATTTAAATTTAAAATTGACTTGAAAATGGTGTTGTTTAAACGATTATTATATATATTCCTACTTATATAATAACATCCAAACATTGAAAAAAAATATCCTCGTAATACTATGCATATATACATAATATACTTATAAGTTTTAATATTATTTTATATTATCATACTTGATAAATCACAATTATATATATTATATTATACAATATACCCCCCCTGTACATGTATATAGGTACTATAATTAAATAACACAAATTCAAGCACTGCAACATTTTAATAGACACAGGTGTGAACATACAAGTAGATCAAGGATTATAACCTATAAGTGAATATTAGATTAGTGGTCTATTAAATAATAATAGTTAAAGATTTAAGGTATATAGTTTTAACCGATGTTTCGCGGAACATGGATGTTCTGTCAACTTAGATAAAGTGTTGTAAATTTGAAAATCAGTGAAAAATTAAAAGTACTATAATACAATTATATTATTTTCTATTGAGTGATAAATATAAACTGTTATGTATGCTTTGTTTAAGATAGATTAAGCAATTCATAATATATATTATAATATATTAAGTTTACTATTTTAATACTTGGTAATCATTCGCAAAAAATCTTAAAAAAATATGTTCTGTGATTTTAAAAATATTGAGAGCCACTGCTTTATGTAGTGGGGCTAGTGGAGGATTTACACTAATTTTTCCATAATAATTAATAACTAGCCATTACGCCAAATGTTAACTGTTCACAATCATTCTCTGCATTGAAATTCAATTATTTCGATTGTAATATTTTAAACTTTTTATCACTCAATTGACTTTTACTCTATGATTATCATACGTGTGTATTATTTATTTCAGTTGATAAGATCATATTTTTAAAAGCCGTCGTGTACCTAATAAGTAATAATTAGTGAATAACTAATATCATTAAAACTGAACGACTTCCCATACATAAAAAAAAGTTATTGCTCAACTATTTGTTATCCAAATACATAATGATGTATTGAAATAAGTGGAAATTATGTTATAAATGCAAACATGATTTTAGGCTGTCATTACCATCGTCGACGACGGTCACCACTATGGTGTTTCGATAGAGATAATAACAACGTACCTACTAATATAATGTAATATTATTATTGCGCCCAATCACCCGAAGTTTTATAGTTATAGGTATACATACATCACACAATGCGTCTTCTAATAATATTATTTTGTATATAGGTCTGACCCATTGACATTTTCACGATCGAGCGTCGGTGGACGGTCGTATTATAATATACACGCATTACCCGGTAACACGATCACAGTTGACACGGTTTTTCGCGCCCGTTTATTTTTAAACGTCCGCGTTATTGGCAACGACCGGTACGCTGACAATTATATAGTGCGCCACGCTCGGCATATATGGAATATTACGATATATGATGTAGTGTGATGCATTACGCCATTAATACAAGTCATAATACATAATATTCATCATATACAGGTACATATTATATTTTTAATTATATAGGATTATTAGGCACTTATGCCGGTACAGTTGATATACAAACATAGTGTCTCTCTGTCCTAGATAAAAAAAAACAATCTACTTGATCAAAGTAAATAAGGACACTATATGCATCACAAACCGTGTCGAACAAAAAACTTTTGATTTGCAGTAATATGTACAATTGTAAGACAAAAATCAAAAATTCGTTGGTATTTTAAAAAAAAAAACTGACAGTTTAAACAATTCTAACTGTGCAAAACTCAATTTTTTCAATTTTTGGTTTAGGTACCCTTCTATCGCCTACTCGCCCGCGACCATCAATAATATGCTTATTCGTTCTTCGATAGTTAGGTTTACTTAAATATTATATTATTACATAATATAAACTAACTGTATACCTCCGGGACCTCCCATAGTACAATATTATAGACTATAATAATTAGTAATTATTACCAATTAGAAATTTTATGATATCAAACAATTTAAAAGCTAAAGACAGCAGATCAAAATTTAAAAAATGACAGATTTAGATTAAATTTCTTAGATTATGGTTTTTAAATGATTAACGTTTTGTAAAAAAAACATATTAAAATATATACAAAAGTATAGTGGGTTCGTTATTTGGATTCCTGTAAGTTCTAAGGGTTCTAATGTTCTAAGAAATAACTACAACGAACAGCCGCGTACGAACTATTAGGCGAACCGTGACAAACTGACAAATATTACAATCGAAATGTTGACTTGTAATAATGAGAAAATATCCCGAAATATTTATTACATATTTATAAATATGTTACACATGGTGGGGCAAAATCGTGTCAACCTTGTCAAAAAAACTGTGTCATCGTTATATTATTATTATTATTAAAACTGGCTTAAATAGTATACCCACGTCCCACTTTAACCAATAAACACAAAAATGAGGTTAGGTTTACAACTTTTTTTATATAAATGTGTACATAAATTATTTTTTAAGACCGATTATCTCTTGATTACAACTGTATCTTTCATATCATGAGGACGCCCACAATTTATGATGTTAATATTATAATAATATGATAAAATATGCTAATGCATTACTATATGTTTATTCTAGATTTCAGTCATATACCTATCACTGCAGTGCGATAACCTATGTGTATGTTATTGTCCGCACGGTACGGTTTTGGCAGACGAAATAAAAACTGTAAAAACGAAACTGCCCTTAAACGACGATTAGCAGTTATAGCGAAGTGCATGTGAATTAATGCTTTAAATTTAGTGTTAAAAATGTACTTTTAGTATCTACTTAAGTTCGAACACCGTTGTTTTATAATATTAGGTAGGTTATAATAATACTATAATAATATGCACTCGCCAAGCAA
Organism: Aphis gossypii; assembly: GCF_020184175.1. Taxonomy (NCBI): domain Eukaryota; kingdom Metazoa; phylum Arthropoda; class Insecta; order Hemiptera; family Aphididae; genus Aphis; species Aphis gossypii. Next base: position 13,472,106 of record NC_065530.1, on the reverse strand, counting down.
TATGTATAAATTATTATGCAGACAACAATATTTAGGAAAAATACAGTATATGGCTGCGTCCTGTTGTATGCCGGAGATTTAGGCCGCCGTCGACGTAAAGATCTATTGTTAGCTTCCGCGACGAGAGCCAAGAATGCGGCGGCGGAACATTTCGATTGCCTTCCGGACGGACACTATAGATGCAGGGCGGGGACGAGTACGAGGACTTTTGCGTACAGTCCCACAAAATCTTCAACCCGATTTTTCACACGTCCCATGGTCACTAATGCCTACCCATTCCCTTTTTCATCTACAACTTAAGGCTATTTGGACGTTTAAAAAACTTAGTAACAATTTTCTTAAAACGCAAGCAAATACAATATCGACCTTCCTACAACGCACTAGTGATTTTTTTATTTTCATGGATTCGTATTATAGAGTGAAAATTCATATCGATATAATATTATTATGTATATTGTATATTCATAATATATTGTCACGGTTACGTCCTATTATTATATTATTATATTATTATTATTATATTCCTAGATTTAAATTTCCAGTGTTCTTATCATATACTACTACAGTATTATAGCACAGTAAACTGCTGTATTCATCAATATTTTTTTTTGCCTACATATTAATTTGTTGTCCATACTTAGTACTTACCTTATACTTTATAGCTTGTACTACTTTAATCTTATTGTAGATCCTTAAGAGGTGTTTTATTCGTATTTCTATTGTGGATAGCTTGATAGGTAATATTTAAGTGTAGGTATTGCTTGAACTTATTATTTTAATTTTAAAGCCACGCCAACCGATCGCTGTATCACATAAATAAAACAAACAACACAATTATAGTTTTCTTAAAATAAAAACAGATTTTTTTTTTTTTTTGGCTCGCAGCTGCAGGTATTTCTAGTTTGCCGTGGCCATCATCGCTGTTTGCGATATCCCACACCGTATAATAATCTATACTTATAAAATCCAAATACCACTCACTCACTGATCACTGTATCTCAAAAACTACTCAACGTACAGACTTGAAATTTAGAATAGGGGTTCTTCTCATATTTTCACCGTGCAATAAGAAAGGATTTTCAAAAATGTTGCGTTTTAGTGGAGTAATTAACAATTATAATTATTCACCGCCAATACGTATTGTGTGGCACGGCGGCCCGCGGGTTTCCAGCTACCTGCAACCTATCCTTTTTGTTCGTCATCTAGAATAATTGTTATTGTTCCCAGAAGTTTATCGATAAAAATAATCTCATGCATCGCGCGTACACCAATACTCCTATTTTATTATAATGAACAATAAAATAAACAATAACATAAACCAATACACATACAAATTCTATTTATTAGTAGACTATTTATTTATAGCACCGTCTCTCATGCGCATAATTTACGGTCAAGTGTCGTACAATACGTTTGTAACAATTGGCAACGGTTTGAACTGTACAGCATGATGCCGTGTAGTAATATTTACAGAAATATTAATGAATATCATGCTCACATGTCCCTTCCTACCACTTATGCCACCCCTTGTGAAATTCACGCTGCTTCTGAAATATACTCGTACCATTTAGTGATATACAGAGATGGCGATGTTATTTTACAGCCGGACGAGTACTTGGAAGAAAAGTTAATATTTCGTTTTAAGTGTAATGGTCCTATGACGAACGCACATTTTGAACCACTTATTCCTCTATATGCCCCTACTACTCCTTCAAATGTACTTACCGTCTGTACTTCATTTGTCTCAGACAGTACTGCCAAACCACATGCAAAATCTGAATGCCAACAGTTGCCATCAGACAACAGTTTTATAGTAATGTAGTAAATCAAAAATAGTTTACTACCCTCTCATGCATATATCTGTACACACATACAGATACATGCATTACAAGGAGTTTTATTATATAATGAATTATCTTACCTTAGCTTGACTGTAGACTTGACAGCAATTGAATGCAGCCAGTGTAGGAAAAGTGGATAGGTATGATGTTAACTCACTCAAATATAATATCAATTAAAATAAAACACAAGTGATACAATATTTACATTGAATTAGATAATAGGTTTATTGTTTTTAAATTAATACACTAATAAACATTTATTTTATATTTACACGAATTGGCTCTCGACGTATGTCCATCACCAAAGGCGCACACAGGGAGAGTGTCGTTGTGTCCCAGTGCCCGATGGTCGATGGGTTTCTCCTTGAGCCGGTGGTGTATTAAAATTGTATAATGGTCAAAGGACATAACAGTGTCTGACCACATATGTTTACCATCGAGTGAATAATTTACTGAACATATGTGCGACTATGTAGTGTAAGGGATTATGATGATGCCACTATATGTGGCCATCATTACAGTAATTAATGAAAAAAGTAGAAAAAGAAAATGCCGCCCAAGGGTAAATGACAGAATTAAGACACAAAAACATAGAGAAGCCGTAAAAAAGTATACAGATAAAAATCCTGAAGTTAATAGGAAGGCTGTTAAAAGATATAACAACACAAATCCTGATATAAATAGAGCTTCTGTTTCTAAGTATTAAAAAACAAAAGAATGCACAAAAAATAGCGATTTCTGTCGCTTCCTCTGGAATAGCAGCTACTTTGTTGGATGGTGGAAAGACCGCTCACTCTGCTTTTAAACTTCCTATCAACTTAAATTTTTCTGAAACTCCTTTATGCAACATTTCAAAGCAAAGTGATGCAGCACATGTACTTAAGGAATGCAAGTTAATTGTTTGGGATGAAGCTACAATGACTCACAAGGGAGGAGTAGAAGCATTGGATAGAACTCTCCAGGACATCAGGAGTAGTAATCGCCTAATGGGGGAGATGGCCGTCTTACTGGCTGGGGACTTCAGGCAAACACTACCTGTTGTTCCTCGAGGAACTCGTGCGGATGAGGTAAGGGCCTGCCTTAAATCATCCTACCTATGGCCTAAGATCCAAGTCAAATCCTTACGAGTCAACATGAGAGTATACCTTAGAGGCGATCCTGAGGCAGAGGATTTTTCCAACTTACTCCTTCAAATAGGAAATGGAGATTTACAAGAATATGATGATAGGAAAGTGAACATTCCAAACAATTTGTGTTCAGTCGTCAAGGATCTAAAAAGTTTGAGTGAGCAAATATATCCGAATTTAAATATTTTACATTCAGAAAACCTGACTTGGCTGAACAAAAGAGCCATTCTTATACCAAAGAATGACACTGCAGCAAGCATCAACGACTCCTTATTGGACCAGCTTCCTACTGAAATGGCGAAATATTCATCTGTAGACTCTGTTGTGGAGTTAGATGATGTAGTTAATTACCCTGTAGAGTTCCTTCACACTTTAAATCCACCAGGAATTCCACCTCACAATCTATGTTTAAAAATTGGAGCTCCAATAACGCTATTGCGTAACCTTATACCTCCAAAACTTTGTAATGGCACACGACTTCGGGTAGAGACCTTACATAAACATGTAATTGAAGCAACTATCTTTACAGGCTGCGGTAGGGGAGAAACAGTTTTTCTACCAAGAATACCTTTAATTCCATCTGACTACCACTTTCAATTCAAACGGCTACAGTTTCCCATAAAGGTATGTTTTGCCATGACAATTAATAAAGCTCAAGGACAGTCTTTGAAAGTGGCCGGAGTGGATTTAAGGAATGACTGCTTCTCCCATGGCCATTTATACGTAGCCTCTTCACGTGTAAGCTCTCCTGATAGTCTGGTAATACTGCTTCCCGAAGGAAGAACCAAAAATATTGTATACAATGAGGTACTATAAAAAATGCGAAAACAACTTTGCATAAAAAAATAGTTAGCACACAACAATGTTACCCATAACATTTTAAATATGAAAAAAATATACACACGGATGAAGTAGGATAATTATAAAAAAAAAGCAAAAACAATTGACTAAGCATAACAAATATATAGCACTCAACAATATCACCCATATAATTACACATGTGGCTACAAATTTAAATATTATATAATTTACATTTAAAAAGACAATCTTCTTTTCGACAACGCTTCCAGAGTGTTTTTCACCTCATAGGAGTTTTTTCGGGCAACGCCGGGTAATTCAGCGATATCCCACACCGTATAATAATATATTATATACCCGTGTTTACTTGTTGTACCTATAAGGTAATGCACGAAAAATACCATGACGAATTTTTTCAAAATCTAAATGATGATATATTTCAATAGATACCACAGTTTTCTTGTGTCATACATAGATATTTGGTTTGAGAAGATTTCCACCTCTACCCCTCAAAAAACACGTTTTTTTTTTTAAATGTAGTCATTGGATAATTATAATAAAACAATTAATTTACATTACATTTTATTAGAACCAGAGGTTAATTTCAATGGATACACTTTCACCCCCTGACATTATGTATAGCAGATGCAAAGTGTGCGTTGGTATCTGCTGAAACAAACTGAACTCAAAATTCAAATTCTATGAAAATATAATTATTAATTAATAATAATATATTATCCATGTAGAAATACCAATTTTTCAACTGATCCAGAACTAAGTCTCTGTCTAGTTTTCCTAAAATTGATTCCCGTTGCAATAAATAAGATAAAAAAAATAGCAGTTAATATAGGTACGCGGGCTCTAATAGTCTAATTATTCTTAAAAAGTCACAATCTATTTTTTTAAATAACTATTATTATGATGAGTTCTAGTAAAAAATCAGTATACTTAGTTAAAGTTAGTTTTCATATTTGTTTGTCATTGAATGAAAATAAATTAAGTGTGTGAGCGAGGCGAGCTTTGAATATGATTTTTTGATTGTTGGACCTATGATGAAAACTTTGCACCTGCTGAAATTTAATGGGATTATGTCATTTATTAGAACTCAACAGTTATTTTGATACTGTAGGATTTATATTTTATATTTTGATGTACGTGGGTTTTTCTGGTGATCGGCGTTATCGACCGTCGCTCGTATCTAGACCGGTCGATACGATATTTATATATTATTAATTAATTGTATTGTATATGTGTGTGCGTGTATGTCGATCGGCCAGACGACCCGCGTATAGATATGTTTTCATTATTATATTGTAGTTAGTCTCGAGATACGCGTCGCAATGAGCGTTTCTCTCTCAATAAAGAAAAATTAAAGTTATAAAGGAAAATATTTCTTTTGTTGGTTGATTATTGCGTTTTATACAGACCTCTCCTTACAGTTTTTCAGAAGTGGGATATGAATCGTACGCATATAAAAAAAAATTTTTTTTTTTTTGAATGTCAGTGTTAATTTGAATGCTTAATTATTAATTGTGAAAGTATAATTACGGAAATGCCGAATGCTAACAATACCGACGGTATGTGTACTCGTTCACGCGCAAGTGAAACCAAGAAGAATGGGGAACGTAATATAGGAAACTCGAACATCAACATAGGTACTGCAATACAGAACGAAAATGTACAGAGTGTCGAGGCACTGGTTAAGGAAAATTCACAGCATAATACGCCTATCAACGAGAAGGTACTAGGTGTACAAAATGATTCGGAAAAAACATCGCAAAATAAATCGAACGTCGAGAACGTGAATGTGGTCGATACAAACACTGTGCTCAATACGCTGATGGTGCAAAATAATATGCTTATGGAATTATTGAAATTGCAGCAAAATAAACCGCTCAACGATATAACCATTGCCCCAGATTTAAATAAGGCGATACCGACTTTTGATGGACTCAACACTGGTTATCAGGCGTTAGACTGGTTGCGGACCGTAAATGGAGTTGCTAATCTACATAGGTGGCCCGATAATTTTAAGCTACAATCCGTACGCGCAAACTTGGAAGGTGCTGCTCGACATTGGTATGCGTCACGTGACATCGAAAACTGGCTGGACTTCGAAAGACAATTCCACAAAACTTTCGTCGGTACCGTCATGACTGGTGACCGGTGGAAAGAAATGTCTCGCCGTATTCAAGTCCGCAACGAAAACATACTAGAATACTTCCACGAGAAAGTACACCTATGTAAGATGGTCGGAATGTCCTTTTACGAAATGAAAATACAAATATTGGAAGGTTTATACTCTAAAGATTTGTGTGTCTACTTGTTAAGTCGTAACCACGAGGACGAGGATGAACTGTTGAGCGACGTAGTCGAATATGGACGCTTGGATGCATCCCGGTCGAGTCGCATTCGTCATACATTGGATACCAAGGAAAAAGACATGCAAAAGTCAGGTGCAGCCCGACCGATGGCTGTAGCCATGCCAAAAAAGGATCAGATAAAAACCATGACCGGAGCACTAACTATGCGCTCGTGTTATAACTGCGGGTCGAAAGATCACATTTCGCCGTCATGTACGAAGCCGAGAAGGGAGAAAGGTGCGTGCTACGAATGCGCGGCCACGGATCATCAAGTAGGAGCCTGTCCGACACGGAAAATACGAGTTGGTGATGACGGAAAATGTAAGTCTGCTGGTTTGATGAACATCGACGTGGAGAGCGACAGCGGGCCAACACATGAGTACCCGATGCCGTACGAAGTTCAATGCGAATTCAATATACCAGTGGAGGAAGGGGAGGAGTGTCATGTCAGGTTCAACGCGGTGGTCGAGACAGGAAGCCCGGTAAGTTTACTTAAAAGCGAATTTATTCCGAATAATAATTTTGTACTTAAGTCCGCGGACGATTGTAATTTTTCGGGGATTAATGGCGCAAAAGTCGACGTTTTAGGGGTGTTTGAAACAAAATTGTTAGTAAATAATAACATGATAAATATTACATTCTACGTTGTATCAAATAATACTATGAGTACGAGCGCGATTTTAGGTAGAGACCTTTTAACAAAGCCAGGATATAAAATTGAATTTATAAATAATGAGATAAATATAATTAAGCTGAACGATGACGAGACTATGGAAGAGGCAAGTGATAATTGGAACGAAATATTATGTATCGATTTTAACCCAGATGTAAATGCGCGTAAAGATATAGTGAATGTAAATCCCGAATTATACTGCGATGTGAATAACGAATTTATTAAAATTTATAATGTCGAATACCTAGCGAGAATAAATGTAGAACCACAGAGTGATGATCATGACAATTTTGAAATGAAAATAGTTTTGAAGCACGAGCAACCTATTTCTTTCCGGCCGAGAAGATTGTCATACAGTGAGCAAGGCACTTTACGTAATATTATTGACGAGTTATTGGCCGAAAACATAATTAGACCAAGTAATAGCCCCTATAGTAGTCCGATCGTGCTAGTGAAAAAATCTAAAGGTTTTAGGTTGTGTGTAGATTACCGAGAATTAAACAAAATAACTGTGAAAGACAATTTTCCAGCGCCTTTAATAGATGACCAATTAGACCGTTTAAAAGGGAAAAAAATATTTACTTCGTTAGACCTGAAAAACGGATTCCATCATGTACGCATGAACGAAACCTCTATTCCATACGACCTTTGTCACGCCCATAGGACAATACGAATATTTAAGAATGCCATTTGGTTTGTCAAATTCGCCTCGAGTATTCAATCGGTATATTCAATTTATATTTCATGACCTAATTAGTCGGGGGGACTTGCTCGTATATTTAGACGACATGTTAATCGCAACACGGAGTTTCCCCGAACATTTTAAAATATTATCTGAAGTTTTCCGTTTAGCTGCAAAACATAAATTACATTTTAACTTTGATAAATGTTCCTTTGGTTACTGTGAGGTAGAGTATCTCGGATATATAGTAAATGAGCATGGTATACGACCTAGTACCAAACATATAGACGCAATGCTTACTTACCCGATTCCAAAAAATCAAAAACAGGTCAGGCAGTTTTTAGGCCTAGCTAGTTATTTTCGACGCTTTATTAATAATTTCTCGATAATAGCTAAACCCCTATATGATCTCGTTAAAAAAAATGTCGATTTTGTTTTCGGTGAACAAGAACAGGAAACATTTAAATATTTAACTTCAGTGTTAACAAAGGCACCCGTATTAGCCATATATTCGCCCACGGCGGAAACGGAGCTGCATTGCGATGCGAGTTTGTCCGGTTTTGGGGCAATTTTACTTCAAAAACAGCCCGATAACAAATTTAAACCCGTGTTTTACTTTAGTCAACGCACATCTCCCGTTGAATCAAAATATCATAGTTTCGAGCTAGAGTGTCTGGCGGTCGTATATGCGATAAAACGTTTCCATGTATACCTATGTATACTATACGGTATATCGTTTAAAGTAATGACGGATTGCGATAGTTTCAGATTAACATTAAATAAACAGGACGTAAATACTCGAATTTCCCGGTGGGCTTTATTTTTGGAAAATTACGATTTCAGTATTTTCCACCGTCCTAATAAAAATATGCAACACGTCGACGCATTTAGCCGTTGCCATGCAATTCTCGTTTTAGAATCAAATACATTTGAACAGGTACTTGCCGTTCGACAAAGCACGGACGACGATATTATACATATTAAAGATAAATTGCTAACGAGCGATAACAAATTTTATGAATTACGTAATGGTTTGATTTATCGCAAAGAAAACAAGCGCATTAGATTTTATGTTCCGAAATCAATGGAGAATAATGTAATACGTACATGTCATGACGATATGGCCCATGTAGGTTTACGGAAAGTTATTGAAAATATATCTCTCGTGTATTGGTTTCCTGATATGAAAAATAAAGTACGGCGATACATAGATAACTGTTTAAAATGTATCGAATTTTCTAAACCTTGTGGAAGAAAAGAAGGTTTTTTATTCAGTATCCCGAAAGGAGACAAACCATTTGTTACCTTACATAGAGACCATTTAGGCCCATTAGAAAAAACAAGTTATAAAAATAAATTCATTCTTGTGATAATCGATGCTTTTAGTAAATTCGTACGCCTTTATCCGTGTCGCACTACCAAATCCGATGAAGTAATTAAACATTTGTCCAATTATTTCCAAACTTATTCCAAACCTTGGCAAATAATTAGCGATCGGGGTACATTTTTTACGGCTACTAATTTTAAAGAGTTTTTAAAAAACGAATCAGTGAAATTGACGTTGGTCGCATCAGGTACACCCAGAGCTAACGGTCAAGTAGAAATAGTGAATAAATCTATAGTACCAATGCTATAGTCCGTTTCACAACACTAGATATTCGATTGCAGCGCGACCCGTGGAAAATTTTCTTCAGGGTTTCCTAAAGTGTTCGAATAAAAGGGCGCCAAATTTAAAAAAAAATAAAAACACCTGTTATGTATACTTGACATTTTAGTTACCAATGTATATTTCAACACAGCAGCTGCTATTATATCCAAGCATTTTGCTTATAGTCAACTCACGTGCTCGTATATACGTCATACTGAGTTATACAAAACGGAAGAGGGCAGCTGCAGCTGTCGACTACAACCTTGATCCGTTGCGCATTGTTGTATTATAATACCTTATTTTTTTTTCACATTCTTCAATTCTAGTTTTCGAACTAACTTTGTGACGTACGCACGTATTCCCGCTCTGACTATCTGTGATTTGAATTTATTATTTAATCATTTTCACTGCAGTTTTCAGTTTTTTTTTTAAAAATTATTTTGCCATTTACTGTGAATAATTTATCATGTCTATTCGTCCTGACATTCACTCTCAAACTAAAAAAACAATTTTTAGTGTTTATAAATATTTTAAAAAATTGTCAAATGACAAATCGAATCCTGAAGTGGCTAATTTTTTTAAACAAGCTCAGCAAATTACTGCGGAGGCATGTGAAGTGAGTATTGCGACTGTGAGGCGTATAACTAGTGAGGCATCTAAGTCTTCATGTTCTGAATCCGAGTCAGAACCGAAATTTACGTCTCCCCGGAAAACATTCAAACGTGTGAAGTATGCGACTGATATTGACGATTTTGACGTGGATATTGTACGGAGGACTGTGCATGAGTTTTATGACAACCGTGAGTACCCAACTACACAAAAAATTGTAGCTTCATATAAAGAAAAAACGGGTTATAGTGGGTCTAGAACTTCAATGTGGCGAATTTTAAGATCATTAAATTTTAAATATAAAAAATGTAATGACGGCAGACGATTTCTCATGGAAAGGAATGATATTGTTGCTATGCGCGTTAAATTTTTACGTAAAATGTGTAACCTTCGTCAAAGTAATGACACTCGACCTGTAGTTTACTTGGACGAGACTTGGGTCAACCAAAATCATTCACGCGGTCAAATTTGGCAAAATGCCCAAAATACGGAAGGATTAAAGGTACCGACTGGGAAAGGAGGTCGATTGCTTATTTGTCATGCTGGTTCAAGTAAATTTGGTTTTGTAAATGGTTCTAAATTAGTATTACGCTGTAAATCAAGTGCTACACATCCAGATTACCACACCCAAATGAATGCCACTATATTTAAGAAATGGTTTATTGATATGTTAAATAATTTGGAAGAACCTTGCGTTATAGTAATGGATAATGCAAGTTACCATTCTGTTTATTCTGTCAATTATCCAAAATCAAATGCTATTAAATCAAGTGTTCAACAATGGCTCAGAGAAAACGGAGTAGATTTTTTTCCATTGGAAACACTGAGTGAATTACGTGAACGTGTTAAGTCATTAATACCTAAAGAAAAAAAATATGAACTTGATGAAATCGCACTTCAAATGGGCCATGAAGTTGTACGTTTGCCGCCATACCATTGCCAATATAATCCTATTGAGCTAATATGGGCACAGGTGAAAGGAGAAGTCGCTAAAAACAATACTACCTTTAAATTTGACGATGTCGAAAAATTGCTAAATGATGCATTGGACTCAGTAACTGTTGACAATTGGAAAAAATGTACCGATCACTGCCATAACCTACAAGAAGAAGATTTCATAAAAGAAGGTTTAAGAGACGAAATTTTGACACCAATAATACTGACAATCAATCCCGATGACAGTAGTGATAGCGAGAGCGACAGCGAAGAATTTTAATTTTTTTAAATTAAAAATGACTGAAAATATTTTGATTTATTATATAAAATAAATACTTTAGTTTACATTTATAATATTTTATCTACTTAATAAATTGTATTTTAATAAACTGTAAAAAAAAAAATGTGTTCGTTATTTAAGAAATAAATATAAAATATGATACTATTTTTTAAATTGGCGCACATTTGGGAAACAATGGTATGTCAAACCTAGTCCACGGGGCGCGCTGCAATCGAATATCTAGTGTTGTGAAACGGACTATAGCTAAATTGACGGAATTAGCAGGTAGATGGGATCGAGTGTTACAAAAGGTAGAATTCGCTATTAATAACACAATACACAGCTCCACGGGTCAAAGTCCTAGCATGTTATTGTTTGGTGTGCACCAAGTAGGCGAAATTAATGACGAAGTGCGAAGGATACTAGAAAATTCCATGACCGATAATCCGCGCGAAATGGAGGAACTGAGAGCTAAGGCGGCTGAACGAATAATTAGATCCCAAGAATCGAATGTAATCCAATATAATGCAAAGCGTAAGGAACCGACGATTTACAAGGAAGGCGACTATGTGATGATAACAAATGTGGATGTGACGGTAGGACAAAATAAAAAGTTAATACCAAAATTCCGAGGACCGTACGTGGTAAAGAAAGTGTTGGACCGAGATAGATACATAGTAGGTGATATAGAGGGGTTTCAATTAACTCAGCGTCCGTACGAAGGTATTGTTGGACCGGACCGGATGAGAATGTGGATTCGTGTTTGAAGTACATTATTTATTATTATGTTACTAGGTACATTTTTACATTTACTACAAATCTAATATAATATAATATATCAATTAATTTATTGTTTATTGTTACAATTTATTTCTTTTCTCGTTCATTTTTGGCACATGTAAACTATAATATACGAATGTATTTATAAAACAAATATTAATTTATGTTCGATGTAATTTTAATTTTATATAATGTTCCGCAATATTATACTGTTTATGTGTTGAATATCTTTATATCTGTGTATATTATTTTTTTTTTTTCTTCTGTTTGTATGAAGTTAAGAATTTAAGTTTGTCATTATATTACTATATATAAAAGAAAAAAAAAAAAAGAATTTTGTTCGAGACGAACAAAGGTCAGAATGGCCGAACTGTAGGATTTATATTTTATATTTTGATGTACGTGGGTTTTTCTGGTGATCGGCGTTATCGACCGTCGCTCGTATCTAGACCGGTCGATACGATATTTATATATTATTAATTAATTGTATTGTATATGTGTGTGCGGGTATGTCGATCGGCCAGACGACCCGCGTTTAGATATGTTTTCATTATTATATTGTAGTTAGTCTCGATATACGCGTCGCAATGAGCGTTTCTCTCTCAATAAAGAAAAATTAAAGTTATAAAGGAAAATATTTCTTTTGTTGGTTGATTATTGCGTTTTATACAGACCTATCCTTACAATACTATAATCTATACTTATAAAATCCAAATACCACTCACTCACTGATCACTGTATCTCAAAAACTACTCAACGTATAACAGACTTGAAATTTGGAATAGGGGTTCTTCTCATATTTTCACCGTGCAATAAGAAAGGATTTTTCAAAATCCACATTTTAAAGGGTTGCTCAAACGGAGATTTTGAGATTTACGATGGAAATTTTGTTTATAAATGGTTGCTATAACAACCTGATTTATGTGTTAACACATTTATCACTTTATTATTACAGCTTATTATTATGTATAAAAACATGATAACATGAAGTCGTAAAATACCCTACGCATTTACGCATACACGAGGACAAGGTGTTTTACTTATTATTTTCGAATATTAATTATTAATGCGTCTTCGTATACGCACCCCAGTTTAGGTACGGTTATTTCTAATTTTTATCTAAAATTGTTTAAATTCTTACAAATTAATAGGGTTGTGTCGAATGTGAGCTGGTGGCAGCCGGACAATTATTTTTGGTATTTATTGAGGTGTACCTCAATGATGAACTGTATGAAAAATTTGGATCAGAAAGGAACCAAGATTGCAAGTTAAAGCTCTGCACAAAAATGTAATAGACGCTATACTTATCACTGGGAAAGCTAGAGGAGATATAGTTTTAATCCCGAGAATAACGTTGAATCCAACTGATTATCCCTTTGAATTAAAAAGAATACAATTCTCACTCAAAGTTTGCTTTGTTATGACTATTAATAAGTCTCAAGGACAATCATTGAGCATGACAGGGATAGACTTGAGAGAAGAATGTTTTTCACATGGACAGTTCTATATCACATGTTCTAGAGTTAGCTCTGCCAGTAGTTTGGTTATTTTAGCCCCAAAAGGCAGTACCAAAAATACTGTTTATAAAGAGTTATTGAGATGAATAAAATATTTCAATATAAATATTTTTTTAACACCATAATGTAAAGTAATTTTTTTCCGACAAATTATAATATTACAATACAAGGGCAACCAAGGATAAACATAACATCTAAAAGCAGACTGTAATAAATATAAAAACTGATAAAATAAAAGTTATAGTAGGTAACACAAAAAAATGTACACGGGCAAAGCCGGGTTATTCAAGATTTTTGAGAATCAAAACCACAGGTAGATTGCCTACCTGATAATATGCTGCTGCGAATCAAAATTTTTATTCCATCGAATATTAAATAACGTATTGAACAAGGTCTGAGTCATATAGAATTGGTATTTTTAACGGGCAACGAAGTGCAAAACGAAGTAAGCAATACGAAGTCTGTCGGGTCAGCTATTATTATTATTAATATAATATAAAAAAATCTCGGTTTTCACTTAAGGTGATTTTTGCGCGGGCAACGCCGGGTGGGACAGCTAGTACCATAATAATATAATATATTATATAAGTAATATGCAAAAGCATTGCACGCAGATACACCAGCTAGGCCATTTATGATGACTAAAAATCAAGGAGACCGTCTTTATATTTATATTTATTGAAGTAATTATAATTTATTTACAAATATTTGTATGATATTTATAATATGAATAATATTATAAATATATAATTGTTAACTATTATTTAATACATTAATATTTTTCATATTTAAGTAATTATGTAAACATACCCAGTGGCGCCGAAGTACAAAATGGAATGTATGGCAAGGAACTTAAACAACCACCCCCCCCACCAAAAACTGACCCCTTCCTACTAATCAAATTTGAAACCTGTTACAAACAATTTGCCACAAATTTTATTTATATCTAATTATCTTTCTCCCTTTTCCAACCAATACATAAGTAATAATTAACACATTTAATTACCTGCAACAATAATATGTATAAGTATTTAAAGATAATATAAAATACAAAAATATAAACAAAATGCAACCTTTTATATTATATTACATAATATACAATATTATAAGTATTAAATAATGTACTAATAAATTTAATAAATCAAACATTTAGTTAGAACACTACTTTTAGCTGCAAATAACAAAATTACATTTTCATTATTAATAATTATATCTTGCTCACATGATATTTTCATCAAATTCTCGAGACGATCTTGGGACATAATTGTTCTTAGCTTTGTTTTTATAAGTTTCAATTTAGAAAATGTTCTCTCTACACTACAGCTGGTTACAGGTAATGTTATAGATAGTTTTAAAACTAAGTATAAATTTGGAAAAATATTAGCTAGTTTAGCCAAACAAAATAACTTAAATAGTTCCCTAGTACTTGCTATATTATGATTAACAATTTTTACAGAATCATCTTGCATACTATTATCACTATATGCGTTTAACTGTAGGGAATCATCATAATCAACTGTTACATTTTTGTTAAAATACTTAGGAAGTACAATACTGTTTTCTATTTCTGTAAAATTTTTAAATATAATTATAATTATAATTTAATCGTTTTTATCGATTTGTGTGTACATGGAACACAAAGCGTCAAAGGCATCACAAGGTACAATGTGTGGATTAGTTTGAACTTCTCGAATACGTATAGATGAAAGAAGAGATAAGTCTCTAAGGGGTCCTATGTTGGTGCTTTCAAAACGTTCACTTAATTCTGTTAATAGAATATCCATTATGACATTGTATATATCAATTTTAAATTTTTTCATTGGACATGATACAATTTCATCCCGAGATAGTTCACCTGAAATTAATATTATACTTTGTAATTTAGAACAAATAAACTTTCTTAATAATTATAAAAATAAATGATATTATTTTGAAAATATTATATACCTGATTTTCTTGGAACACGTTTCAGTCGACTAGATACAAGAGGTAAAAAGTCAACAATACTATTTTCAGCAAACTCATCTGTCCTTTTTAGTAATTTTTTAAATGAACAATCTAAGTTCTTTAATTTGGCAAATAATATTATCTAAAATATTTGTGGCCATAAGCATATCCATTTCTTGTGATTGTAGTTGGTGGGTAACAGGTTCAAGTATATCAAATATAGTTTTAAATACTAATGCTGTTAGAAGAAAACGTTGAGATGTAAGATATGATATCAAACCACTACAACTTGCTAACTATAACTACTACATCAGCAGTTCCTTCGGTATCTTTAATTTGGTTTAATGTTTTTAAAACCTCATTGTGAAATTTTAAAACTACATTTAATGCTGCTGAATAAGAACTCCATCGAGTTGTGCTAACTCTCTGAACAGCATGCAACGGATTTTTTTTACCTTCCATATTATTACATTCAATTTGAATTTCTCTGAAAATCGCTGCTCTTTTTTTTTGAACACCAAAGAAACACATAGAGTTTCTAAATTCCCAAATAAATCAACTGCGTTAGAGTTACAAGATACTGCTTGTTTTACTACTAAAGCCAAGCGATGGGAGTGACACCAAACAAATAACGCTCGCGGGTTTTCTGCTTTAATATGAGCTTAGAGACCTGTATAATTACCACCCATATTACTAGCTCCGTCATAAGATTGACCAACCAACTCTTCTTTCCAATTCAAATTTTCAGCTTCCATTACGTTTACAAAAATATCAAATAAATTTTTTCCAGATGTAACTGGTGATTCTTTTACTGCTAATAGCCTTTCATGAACCTCGCCAGTAACTTCATCAGCATTAATGTTTTTTCTTTTGGTGGTCGTTGAAGACTTTTGACCATTTCTTTTTTAGACTCAACACTGACACGAGAATCGAAAAAAGAAAGCCCAACTAAATGTTCGGAAAAATACCAGAGGTGGCGATGAAATGCTTTTGAAGCAGCGCTACCGATCGTTTGATTAGGATAATTTTTTATCTGTTGAATGAGATTGGCATCGTTCAGAGGGGCTCTTTCGGCTATTGGGGCTTCGTTCCAATAACGACAATATACGAGACTTACAAATAAGCTTATTTCAGTTACGCCCTTTTTCTCTGATTTAGTAAGAATAGTTTGGTCCTGGAACATATAAATTTTTAGGCAATAAATTGCCTTTGCCATCCAACGAGCTTGATGCAAGGCTCCTGGTGCACGAAATCGAACTTCAGTTTTTTCAGGTTTTCCGAGAAATATCTGACACAGTTTAAGCAATTCGAAGTAGTCGTCTCTAGGCTGTTGAGTTTTAATAGCATCAATGTAGTACTTTTGCATATCTTGGCGAAGTTTAAGAAGGTTTTTGGTATTAAAAAAGTTGTCGTGACCTATTATAAAATTTTCTTGATCTATTTCCAGCCATTTTTTGCCATCTATGCATTTAACTAATGTAACAGAAAACGCGCGCGTACGATACATCGCGCGTATGATACGCGTCCATGTGAAACGGGCCCATAGATATAAACGCGTGTCACATAAGTTCACTATTTATACGACAGCTAATAATGCCGATAAGATAAGGCAGATAAGTAAAATACAATACATTTCTGTTAAAATCACAGTATGTTATTGTAATGACAATTCATTATCGACGGTAATGTTGAAAACAACAATTATTATTGATAAATTTCACAAATTTTATTTTACTTACATATACTAGCGACCTCTAAATATACTTAAAATGGGCTAGTTTTTAGTATACATATTTCTTTTTGGTAAAGGAACAAAAAAGTGTTTGTGGAGAGCAAGCAAAAAACATTTTTTTTTAACCTATATGAATTGGACCACCCTAACGCACATACATAACAGCTTCACATACATTAAACCTTTTCAAACATACTTTGTCCATAACAAACCCATAATGAGGGATGTGGTATCCCTGTCACCAAGTCCGTTCCAAATACAAACCTGTACAGACCTGCAGAGTCATATTCCAGTATTGTCGATGAATAAAAAAGTAGTGCATGAAGCAAAATGAAATCAGTCCATGTACTACCCTTCAAGTGTCAAATCGTGTTGATTCAGAGTTCCTAAGTTCCTAACTATTTTAACATCGTAAGTATTTTTTTTCACAATAAAAATTTACAAATTTATTAGATAAAATATTCATAATCAAATTAATAATAAATAATACTATTTTCAGGTTCAAATATTATAATCCAACAACAACCAATCATAACCAAGCGAGAAATTCAAGATTTTTTTAAACCAGCTGAACAAATTTACGATTATGATGGTAAATATATTATTCATAACTTTATAATATATATAACATAGGTTCTTATTTTATTTTATAAAAAATAGAACAATTAATAAAATATACAAAGTTGTATAAAATCATGGAAAACATATAATAATTTAGATAAAATCCTGATAAATCCCATAATTATTATAGTTAATCCCGTTAAGACGATATATATATATGTTGAAAATGTTCATAAAATTGTTCAATAATTTTGATAAATTCATGTAGTCATATATTAATTGATAATATTTCCATACGATTATTATCATAACGCTATTAAAACATACATAAATAATTTTAATTTATTATATTTTTAAGTATAAACAGATATTTTAATAAATAGGTATATTTGATCATATTATACATAATATATAATAATAAAACATGAATATCTTATTTTTTGTGAAAAACATATACACATTTAATATATAATACCAATAAAAACATAAATAGGCATACTATTTATCTAAAGATCTTAATAAACCATTACGAACACACCAGCCTATATTACTACCTACTTCATTTTATTATGTATATTTTTAAAAATCGTATTTTCCATATGATAAACACATCACCAATATTTTATTTTTAAATTCTTTATTTTCTTCAGGTATTTTTACTAAAAACGTTTATATTTCTAACAACAATTTATCTTTTCTTTCTCATTAAAAACTTTATAGATTTTCAAACTGTTACATGCATTTCCATAGTTTTTAGCAATACAATAGTAATTTTTTTTCAGTTCAATCTCGCAATGGTCATAAGCGCTCATATCATAAGGAAAATTCAAACGAAGCAGCAAATGCTAAAAAAGCAAGTTTACTTCTTGTACACTCCCCAGGCTTTACCGAAATTTTGTCTTCTGCAAATAGAAAAGTTGTTTGGTATTACGTGAATATTTCGAAAATATTCAAAACTATATCGAATTTTTTAATTCGATTAAATCTGAATTAGCCGTGTTGCTAAAATCACTTGCTTCTAAACATCCGATCAAGTTTAATTTAAAGCTGGAAGCTACGTACAATATTCCGAATGTTGATAATTCAACAGAGAACCGTTCATTTAAGACCTCAGCCAGACCAATTTTTTCCGAAACTGGTGTACGGGAAATTGTTGAAGAAGGCATTATAAAATTAATGGCTGAGCACGACGAATATTTTAGCAAGGGAAGTGGTTATACGCTGCATTGTATTGACGGATTATTATTAGGAGTATATAAATATACGCATATGAGCGCTTCATCTTATATTCCGTTGACCGTTACCGGACTTCATCGAAAAGAAAAAAGCTGTAATCAACCCGCAAAACTCAGACCAACAGTACCACACAGCATAGAAATATTTAATAAAAGCCTATTGAATATTAAATATTGAATTAAGAAATATTAAATCAACATTTAAAATCTTTGAATAAATGTTTACTAAAGCTTAATTAAAGTTTAAATTTCATTGTTTAAACCCTTTTGTAATGTTGAACTAACTTTAAAAACTAAACTTTATTTAAAATTGCTTTGTAATACCTCAACAATATTATATTTTAATATTGCATTAAACATAGATCTTATAGATATGTATTCATTTATTGTATAGAAAATACAATATTATATTGTTATAAATACATATAATACTAACAAGTACCTTAGAAGGGGTTTTTGGGGTGCAAGCCCCCCTCAAAAATTTGTCTCGTATTATGCACTTGGAAATTATTTTTTTCATCGTTATTATTATTATACAGTATCCACCATTTATTAAGATTTGTATAACCCCCCCCCCCCCCCACTACCATACTGAACACTAATACATTATAATATTATAAATAAATATTTTACTAGAAAATTGAAGAGTTGGATTTAGGAATATACAATTATAATACTTTGATGTATGAACAATTTATTATATATTAATTATATACTCATGAATATAATAAAATTATAATAATATAAAAAGAAAAAACTGTAACTTATGGTATATTTGTTGCTAATATAAAATTATAAGATCAATGAAAAAAAAAGTTATTACAGAAAATACTGATAAACAACTAATTATATATTTCAATTATTTTGTCATTTAATCTTTTTACACTAAATGGAGCTTGTGCTAAATGGTATTTTAATCGTTCCTCCATTTCATTTTGGTCGACGTTCTTTACTTTGTTTTGATTTTTAACAGCATCTATAAGCAATTACAATTATCTGTAAGTTAAGTTATAATCTAGAACTGCTACCTCATCAACAGTGGTGTTGCATTAATAGATTTTAATGTTTAGTTCAAATTATATTATATATTAATAATTAGATACCTAACGGTATTATTCTTACCAAAAATAACTGAACATAAATTTAATTTACAAAACTTCTGTTTTCCCTTTTTGCCAGTAAATGAAAAATTGGATAGTAAGACATCAGTAAATAATTTATAAACTATTCTTTTTATAATAGCTTTTATAGAATTTCCTCCCAAATGTGACAAATCAATTACCTAAAACAAATATTTCATTGTTTATTTTTATGTATAAAAAATTTCAATTAATTATTTGCATACCAAATAGTTACGCATATCTTTATCTCTTATTTTTTCTTCAATAACTTCAAGATATCCAAGATCGTTTATTGGCCAGTTGAAGTCGTCTAAGAATTCATTGTTAGATGAACACTTAATGCTGTTTTTTAACATTGATTTACTATCTAATTTAGATAGAATTTCTTTTTGTTGCATACTTAGATCATTGATTAAATATACAAAGATAGCCCAAGTTAATGGGTATAATAGAAACTAGAAAATTAATAGCGTAATGTGTCAATAGAGAGCGGATAGTGTCACGATTTACCAATTTAATTAATATTAACCAAAAAAAGTAGACGTCAGTGGTCAGTCCAAAGTCCACTGTTCATTCGTGCAGTTCGTGGAAATCTCAGTTCGAGTAAAAATAATTTACGATAAGATACTATAATTATCGATTAAATAATTACTATATTTAATCAATGTTATAAGCTCAAATCATTATATATCGTTATATTTTGTTATTATTTGATATTTATTATATTATTAATTTTTATTTTTCGTAAAAATTGCAATTTAATAATTGGACTAAGATGATAATATCAATGCACTGTTTCTTTAATAAATGCATTTACGTAGAATCATTTTTAGAACTTCAGGGTTGGTTTCCGATGGCAAAGATAATATCTTTGATAATCCTTTATGGAGGTCAAAAGTAAGAATTTTCCAAAATCTTTGAAAAAAATCGGTAAAAACAAAAGAAAAGTGATGAAAAAACAGGAATTTTTACCAAAAATCAGTTTTCGACAAAATCAATTTTTTTGTATGGTTGTAACTCAAAAACGAATCACTATTAAATGCTTGGAATTTTCACCAAATATTTATATTAGTGTTTCATATATATTGCTAAATTTTCAAAATATTTTGCCTTTTTTGAGTTATTTATAGTATTTATAGACAACTAAAATTTTCGATTTTTCTAAGAATTTTTTTTCAAAGTATAGATAAAACAATTTTGGGAGCCCAAAAAAACTTGAAAATTTAATACGTTTCTTACAAGTTTTTAGATTCTGAACGAAGTGATGAATGTATTGATTTTACAATGATGTGTGTTTTTTTTTTTTTTTTTTTTTTTTATTTTTGTGTCTGTCACCACGTTTTGGAGCAGTAAAAGTGCTCCGATTTTAAAAAGTGGACCCTGTTTCGGATAGGAAAGTGAATGTAGTTTGTACTTTGGGGGGTCAAAAGTAAAAAATTTCCAATAGTTTTCAAAAGCGCCGGGAAAAACCAAAAAAAAATGACGGAAAAACGGGAATTTTTACGCAAAACCAGTTTTCGACCAAATCGATTTTTTTTTATGGTTGTAATTCAAAAACTAATCACTGAAAATACTTGAAATTTTCACCAAATGTTAATGTCAGTGGTATCCGTATATAGTTAAATTTTCAAAAAATTTTGACTTTTTTTGAGTTATTTATAGACCACTGAAATTTTCGATTTTTTTGAGAAATTTTTTTTAAAGTGTCGATAAAAAATTTTTGGATGACCAAAAAGTTTTGAAAATTTAATACAAGGTTCCTTATGAGTTGTTTTTATTGTAGCTAAAAAAAATTAAAAATCGTTAGTCATAATTTTTTTTTATAAGAGTTTATAGTTCAAATTTTTACGAAATCAGTCGAAAACGCGAAAATTTGCAAGTAATTTTGAAGTTGAAAAATCATAAAATTTTTTTCTTTTATAACTAAGTTTTGAAAATTTGGTACAAGGTTCTCCATACATTTTTCTTCAAATATCTGTAAAAAAAACTCTACCGGATTCAGACAAAAAATTTTTATGAGTGTTTGAAATTTAAATTTTTACAAAACCGCGCTAAATAACGGTTTAGCCTCAAACGATTTTTGATATTTGTTATAATTCAAAAAGTATAAGTCGTAGATACTTGAAAATTTTACCAGTTATTTAGATTGGCATTTTATTTACTTGATTTAATTTTCGAAATACTTTGAGTTTTTTTGAGCTATTTATAGACAACTGAAATTTTCAATTTTTCTGAAAAATTTTTTTTGAAGGGTCGATAAAATTTTTTTGGCCCTATCAAAATACTTGAAAATTTAATACAAAGTTACTCATAAGTTATTCTTATAGTGATTAAAAAATTATAAGAATACATAGGCACAATTTTTTTTTATTAGCATTTGAAGTTTAAATATTGACAAAAATTCGTCAAAACCATGAATATTTGCAAATTATTTTGTAAGTATATTTCATAAAAATTTTTGTATAAGTAGGTAAGAGTTGAAAATTTAATATAAGGTTTTTCATAAGTTTACCTTCAAGTATCTATAGAGAAAACTCGAAGCATCATTATAGGAAAAATTTTTAGTGCGTTTGAATTTTAAATTTTAACGAAATAGCGTAACGATTACGATTTATCCTCAAACGATTTTAAATATTTGTTATTATTCAAAAAGTATAAGTTGTAGATAGTTGAAAATTTTACCAATTATTAAGATTCGCGTTTTCTTTACGTGATTTAATTTTCAAAATATTTTTAATTTTTTTGAGCTATTTATAGACAACTGAAATTTTCAATTTTTCTGAAAATTGTTTTTTTATGTGTCGATAAAATCTTTTTGGCCCTATCAAAATACTTGAAAATTTAATGCAAAGTTCCTCATAAATTATTATTATAGTGATTAAAAAATTATAAGAATACATAGGCACAATTTTTTTTATTAGCATTTGAAGTTCAAATATTGACAAAAATTCGTCAAAACTATGAATACTTGCAAATTATTTTGTAGGTATATTTTATAAACATTTTTGTATAAGTAGCTAAGAAGTTGAAAATTTAATACAAGATTTTTCATAAGTTTAGCTTACAATTATTATAAAAGAACTTAAATTTTGTTGTATTCAGGCCATTAAAACATAAACCACCTTTTTCACCAACCACTAGGAATTATATCCTAGGCTGACAAATCATCTTCGTTCAGAATCGTTTTTCGTATACAATGATAACTATCATTGGATTCAAATTTAACACTCCTATAATATATAATAATGATCCATACGGCACCTAATGTACAGCAGAGCGGTACTCACTTGCCCGCTTTTTTTTTATTATAGTTAAAAAAATCAAAAATCGTCGCAAATTTTTTTTATAAGCATTTACGAAATATATCAAAATAGCAAAAATTTGCAAGTAATTTTGTAGTTGAAAATTCATAAAATTGTTTGTATTTATTTTCTTTCTAAGATTAAAAACACTAAGTTTTCTTTTAAATAGGTATAGAGAAAATTCTCTATAGGAAAAATGTTATGAGTGTTTGAATTTTAAATTTTTACGAAATCGCAGACCGATAACGATTTTCAATATTTGTTATAATTCAAAAACTATAAATCGTAGATACTTGAAATTACACCAGTTATTTAGATTGGCATATTCTTTACATAATTCAATTTTCAAAAAAATTCGCTTATTTGAAGTCTATTTAAAGGCACTTGAAATATTCGTTATTGTTTATTATTTTTTTTATAAATATTGATAAAAACACTACTATGTGTACCTAATAGTGACACACACAGCACCTAATGTACCATGTACAGCAAAGCGGTATTTACTT
This sequence comes from Aphis gossypii, assembly GCF_020184175.1. NCBI lineage: Eukaryota > Metazoa > Arthropoda > Insecta > Hemiptera > Aphididae > Aphis > Aphis gossypii. The sequence continues at coordinate 13,448,448 of NC_065530.1, read as the reverse complement.
GACCTCGCTTTTTTTTTTATATATTTGAGTTCTCTATGAGTAAAATTACCCATTACAAAAACGATTGAGAATATTTTTGAGGGTATGACATAATATCTATTTGTCTAAATATTGTCTCAAAACAATTTAAACACAATGAATTTACAAAAAATTAATTTTTATTTTTTATAATAACACATGACAAATATAGCATTTTAAAAGGAGTTATAATAATTTAATATTAATAAACATAAAATAATATAACTTAACAAATTAACATAATGTTTTACAATACTGATAAATCTACTAAATCTAGTGAAATTAATTATTCTTTAATATATTTAATTTACTTTTAGCTTTTTCCGCCCTTTTTGTTTTAAAGTTTTTGGATTTCCAGTTAAAATCTCTTAAAAGCTGTATATTTAATCAATGCTTAGATGTTTAATGTCAGTTTGAATATATACCATATTTCTTAGTATAGACTTCAATATTTTTTGAGTACCTATAACAAGTTTGAAGTTTAAAGTAATATAGTTCTAATTGCTAGTGGGTATTGATATATCTATTACGCTATAAACTAACCATTATCAACTGCTGAATTACTACAGTTTCGAGAACCACTGTCAATTATTGTTTGTAATAGTGTACAACCTATAATAATACAATTGAAAAATCACTATAATATCACTATAGAAAATCAGATATTTTTGTATGTAAAAAGTTAACTAGTATATATAACCACGGGCTTAGTAGATCTTATAAGGCCGTGAATATAACTTATTATAATATTCTTGTTTTTACTTTTTTTTCTGTCATTGGTATTGGACTTTGTAGATGTTTGTTCATAATTATTTGTAACTTTGCTTATAACTAGAAACAACAAATAAATAAATAATAATAATATTATATATCCAATAATTGATTTCAAATAATTCGCATAAACCTACATGGAGAATCTTTATTTTTCATAATTGATGTTTCAAAAGATTCTTCATCTGACAGCATGTCAAAATTTATTTTGTTGTTGTCTGTAAATTAAAAGAAAAATGTATATAGTAGGCACCTAAAGCTTATAATAATATATACAAATATACCACACTAATATATTTACATGATTTGTTTTTATCATCACCAAATTCAAGTTTTCTTGAAACTAAAAAGAAAATCAATTGAAATATTTAAACTATTTGCACACTTTGGTAGCTATAAATTGTTTATTGTTTAATACTGATATTTTGGAACATACCTGTACTGGAGATAACTTTTTTAGTACATGAATCAATTGTTTTTAATGATATTTTATCAATAGATGCACTTCTTATGTGGTCTATATTAATCAAAGTTAAAAGTTTAGTATCTATTTATAGAAAATTTATTTAGAAATGCTTATTAGCTATCATTTTATAATAAGTTACCTTTAGCAGCAGCTTTTAGAGGTGATGGTGACCAACCACTAATTGAAACAGGTGACTTATCAACTGAAGGCTGCTTGGAAGCTGCAAAATGTTGATGAACTTCAGTTTTGCATTTCTTTTTATTATTTCCAGGGAAATGTAGAGACTTTTCGGGCAGATTATCAGGGGCAATATAATTTTCTATAAATAATTAATCATACATACAGTATTATGATTTATTTTAGTAATTAAAATGCAGATAGTATAATTCATATTAGCAGGTATATTATATTGATATACATTAGAACACTATATAGCTATTTCAATAGATAGTATATAGATAACCTTGTACAAATGGATTATATATTATTATCTTAATAAATAATATTAGTTTATTATTTGCTATAATATTTACCTGAAAAAACAGGGCAATCAATTGACGATTTAAGTTTTTTTGTCTTAGGTTTAATTTCATCTTCATCAAGATCGGAAATGTACATTGCCTTTTTAGCCTTTTGTTTTGCTATTGCTAAAGATTCTAAACAAAATTAAAAATCACACATTCACACATAATATATTATAACTTAATACATTATATTTGTAATTACACAATTATTACCTATTCCTGAGCTCATTACTCTTGCTTCTAAATACTCATATTCAATTTTATTTGGTATGCTACACTGCTCGATCAATCTTTTGGTATTGTGAGGTTTTTTTGGCCATGCGCAAGTACCATTTTTATCTGAATACCAAAATCTTGGAACAGCTGCTACACTATTATCTCCAAAAAAAATGGACAACAGAAAATGTTGCCATTTTCAATGTTTGGGAAAACTAAAAACAACTTAAGTTATTTAAATTAACAAAAATAGTAGCAGGTATGAAAAATTAATCATATCAACTTTAAATAAAATTTAAAATTTTTAAATATAAATATTAGGAACAAATTAAAAATACCAATATCCTTTTAAAAAATTTAATGCTTAAAATAACAAAACATAATAAGTACCTATTCAAGTTCAACCACTTATAGGGTAATAAAGTATTTCATCATATTATAATTATTGGTATTGAAAATAATTTAATTACAATATTTAAAATTAAGAACATACATATTTACAAAAAGACTAAATTATATAATACAGACAATTAACTACAATGTCTTAATTAAAGTACTAATTATTTGATGAATGTAAAATAGGAAAAGCAACTTTACCAAGACTATTGTTTAGAATAATATATTTTGAAAAATTACATGTTTCTATATCAATTGTAATAAGGTGATTAGACAGTTCATTCACAATAGCAATACCTATTTTCATACTATTAATTGGTTTTTCATAAAACGGATGAATTGTGTTGAATGATTGAGCTACAAATACTTTTTTCTTACTACTTTTATGAACACATATATTAACAACTTTAAAAATATTAAGTTTGCCTCCAAAAGTATAACCTATGTAAGCATCAGAAAATGATTTTACATTAATTTTTATATTATCTTTTATAGCAATTTTAAATTCCGGTTTTATGCAGTCTTCGGGCAATGGTCCACCACTATATATTTTTAAATATTTTATATTGATACTAGACCTAGACCTTGTATTCAATTCATACTCACCAAACATTTGAAATTCATGGTATCGTTTTACAACCTGCTCCAATGGTTTCTCATGTTTTCGTATCATTTTTTTTAGAGTTTTCATATAGGTAGTTTTCAAATGGAAAACATGAGCAACTATCGAGGGAACCAAACTTTTTGTAGTCATCAACAATGTGCAATAAGTTGTGTACATTAAGTGATATAAATTCTTTACCATATATTTCACAAAATTTGTCAACAAAATATTTTAATATTTTTTCAACAAAATTAACAAGGTCTGTGCTAACATTTGGTGCTAAAAGAATTCGAAAACTAACATGTAAACATAGAAAATGTAAGTAGTATTCATTATTTAAAAAGGTTTGTAAGACAACTGGGCCTGTATAAAGTAGAAATTGCCTTCCACCTAACAACTTCATTCAGCTCCCGAAGAACTCTAGAAAAATCACTACATACTGAAAGTCTCAAAGCTAAAAGTTCTTTAGTAATATCATTGACTTTTTTACTCAGCAATCTAACCGAAACAGGAGAATTTTTAATGCAACCAAGCCACAACAAAATTAATTTTTTTGTAACTCCTAAGCAAACTAGATGCATGTAGTCAATGCTAATACTATTTACTATATCTATACCAGGTATTTCAGTTATGATAGAAACCTCATCAGTCATATGGAATTCTTCATCAGTTCTATTTAAAAAATCTATGAGTTCTCTTAGTAATGCAATCTGTACCGGGAAAACAGACTCTATGTTCAAAATAAAAACCACTTATTAAACACCTAGTACACGAATAATAACCAGTATGTCCTTTAGTTTTTAAGATGAAACTCTTTGCTGGTAAATCACAACATATAACATCTATAATTACTTGTTTTATACCAAATGCTGTTTGAAACCCTGTTTGATATAATTCTTGTGTTTCGTTCACAAATTCTAACAAAAAAGAATTGCAGTTTAGAGGCTTTTCTTTACCCCAGTACAACCCAATTAAAAAAAACGTGAGGTTTATAAACAGGATGACGAACATATCCAAGTATTGGCCAAAAACAGCTAGATGAACTTTTGGTCAAGGGCAGACCATCAATCCCTACAACTATTTTGATTTTATCTTCAACAAAATATTCATGGTCAGAGTTAGAAATACTCTTCAAACTATTATGTATTGAGAAATAATAAAAACTACCGGGTATCACTGTCTGTATTTGTAAAGGTTGGACAGATGATTTAGTTTTTAATATAGTTCTGGCATCTACAGGAAAATAATTATGACACTTATGTATTTTTAAAACCTTCAATAGCAACTCAAAGCAACTTGAGAAATATTATAAGATACAGCCCATTTAGCCAAATTATTTAAAATTGATGAATCCGTTTCATTATCTATGGAGTGATGTTCATTTGGATATTCATTAGTATTACTTATTTTATCCTCATCCTCAATATCAGAATTGGACGAAAAACTAATTGCATCATATTCATCATTACACATATTATTTATTGTACCATCAAGGTGGAGTAAATTATGAACCAGCAAAGAGTTTGATTCGGAATTTAGATCTAAACTGGCACTATAACTAGATACATTTGGTTGATCAATACTTTCTAGTTCACTATGAATACTTTCATTATCCAATTCTATTAATTCTAATTCCTCTAAATACCTTCTGCGCTTAGTAGATTTGCTAATGGTTGAGTATGACATAATAAAGTATAGAATATGCTTTAAAAAAAATACAATTAGAAGTTCTAATACAATGAATTTCAAATAAAACTATAAAAGTAATAGTGAATTAAGGAACATAGAATACAGAGTTCAATACCTAACAATCTGCAATTAGACTTAATAAAATACAAGCATAGCAGATATACCCAAAACATTTTAAAATATAATACAAAACTGATAAAATAGGTAATTATTATACTACCATGTTTAACATTAGATACCTACCTACATAATATTATAATTTAAAGTGTATAATACAAGTACAACTAAAAATGCCTATATTAAGTACTAACAGTATAATATATTTGAAAATCAAACTATTATAGGTTATAGGCAGGTATAAATAAATAAGCGTTTGCCAAAAATCAAAATACCTACATAAGTATTATAGGTACTGAATATACATTATATTATATAAGTATAATAGGTACTAGGTACTTATTACTTAATAACTGTAACTTACCGTATTTTCGATGATATAATTCCACAAAAAATAAAATAACGCACTGAACGCAGCATGTAATCACAACTCACAAATCCCAACGACGTAGTGAAATGAAAAAAAAACCGTTTATAGTGTTATAGTGTATATTATTATTATTATTGTATATTATAGTGTATAATGGAGTAATGGGCATCGCGCGCGGTATCATCGACATTTGAGGGTCGGGCCACACTACGGTATTTTCGCCGTTGAGAAAAAGCGGTTTCGCCGTCGGCGCTAGAAAAACCGTTCGAGTGGCTGCGCCACACTAGAACGGCAAAACCGTTTGGTGTTTCTGTTTTCGTTTTATTTCCATTTGGATTTTGGTGATGTACACACTTAATTTGTTTCTCATCTAAATAATCTAAATAGCTATCCTACAAATACAGTTTTTTATAGTTGATTAATACCTAAATTGATTTCAATTAAAAACAAAATGCAAAGTGGAAATAATATGTAAGTATTAAAAATATTATGGGTGTTACTTATTAATGTTATTATAGTTAATACTTATATTTAATTAGAATGAATTTTAAGCAAGCTGTTTACCATTACAATTTAATAAAAGTCATTGCGATTGCTGAAGCTTGTGGAGAACTTGATCCACCCAAGCAAGATAGGAAATACTGGGTACATCCGATAAATTCAGATCGCGAAGAAGCAAATAAATTCAATATGTTTTATGAAAATATAAGATGTTATTCAGATAAATTTTTTGAATATTACAGAATGACCATTAGTTCTTTTGATGAACTATTGGAAAAAATACGTCCATTTATAAAAAAAGAAAATACTGTATTTCGTAACGCCATAAGTCCAGAAGAACGACTCACCATTACATTGAGGTAATCAAAAGTAGATTAAAGCAATATTTATTTCAAAAAACTTTAATTAAACAAATATATTTAACTATAAAATGAAAAATATTATGTGTTATTTCTGAGTAAATAATGAGCTATTAAAAAATTTAACAAGGTAATTTCAGATAAAAGTAGATATATTTAAATATAATATAAAATATTGACAACTGGATTTAAATAAAATAAAAAAAAGCGGGCAAGTGGGTACCGCTCTGCTGTACATTAGGGGGTTGGGTGGACCTCGGACTAGGGTAGGTTAAATTTGAATGCAATGATAGGTATCATTGTATACGAAAAACGATTCTGAACGGAGATGATTTGTCAGTCTAGGATATATTATATTTAAAAATTGTCATATATTCTATTTTGAAACAAATATTTTATTTTTCAATTAGGTAGGACCAGGGGCGGACGCAGAAAATTTTTTTTTGGGGGGGGGGGGGGAGTTTGAACAAATTATTTTTTTTTGAAGATTTATTAGTGAGAATAACTACGTTTGAAATTAATCATCCATTCATTTCGGAGGGGTTTGAACCCCCCCCCCTCCGCGTCCGCCACTAGGTAGGACACATTTGCATAAGGCATGGTCACGGAATAAGATAAGTCCGTGGGCATTGTTAATCAATTTTTCCAATACATTGCATGTAGTTATCATATAATTCACATAAACGTCCTGGTATACAAGCATGATTGTAGCTAGGATTGTAGTTATCTCATATTATATTATATTATATATTATTATCTACAATCGTGGTTTACACAAAAAGGAATACCATAATATTATGTAGTTTGTATAGTACACGGAATTAGATATAATCACATATTATTATAATATTGTCATAGATAATAAAGATCTTTATTTTAATAAGAATCTTTATTATCTATGAATATTGTACAACAGCTGCCGATATAGATAATAAACTTTATCTATATCTGTGATATTTTATGTTTTGTTTACATTCCGTATGTTGACGTTGTTGGTTGATTACGGTTTTTAAAATGTTATTTCTATTATGAATTAACCATGTATTAATAATTGTAATCGTTTTAAATTAATATAATTCTACGTCGTGTTGATTTCTTGTGTAACAATTACATATTAACATCAAGACGAGCCATTTCCTAAAGATTTCATTAATGTAAGTTTAATAAGTACCTATCACATTAAATTACTTAATATTTACTTATAATTATGTATTTTGTTTATTGTTTAGATATTACTAATGGCTGAATTGTATCATCAAATGTGCATATTATTATAGTGTAACCAAGCTCAGCTGATGTTATACTCAGTGAATTGTAGTACAAATTGTTATTTGCCTCTCAACTGGTAGACTTTAGTATAGAGGTATTGCAAATAAATTTGACCAGATTACTATGGACTATTTACAATATTAATAATTCAAATTAAATCATTAAATAAAGAATTTTTTTTTTTATATATATTTTATTATATTTCATAAAATTAACAGTGGATTAATACATTTGTTTAATTTTAAGTTCAATAGATACAGAATTGTGTAAGAGTTTTGTATCACACAGCACATTGTGTAATAACAACGTGGTATAATATGGACCCAGATTAACGATTTCAAAAAAACTTACATCAATCGCATGACTGACCAATATTTTATTCTCAAACATAAATTATTATTAAGCAACTACCTACGTTGATAAATTAAACCAATCACTTGGTTATTTAGTATTCTAACTAACAATTTAAACAATATTATGTAATAAAAACAACTGCGGCGTAATTAATTAAAAAAAAAAAAAAAAAAAAAATAGAAGTTCAACTCACGAGGAATTAGAAAACAATACCTAATTACAGTTCCCCATTCGGTAATATAAAATATTATATAGTATGCAAGAAATGTGTTAACCTAACCTAACTTTTAACGTAAGTATTAATTGATAGTTGATAACATAGAAAAGAATAGTGAATGGTGAATACCAATGTTCTTTTTCTATTGTTGAAACCACGGACCAAGATAAACATATACATATATATATATATATCTTAGTCCGTGGTTGAAACTAGGGTCTATACATAGATATATAATATAAACTATATATTTATTATATATATCTATATATTTATTTATATTACATATTTATGGGTCTATACTCTATGTCTATAGTACATTCCTCCATATAATTATACAATATAATATTTTGGAATTAACGATTGTCAGCATAAACAAACTTGCTTGTTCCCTCGTTATCACTGCCCACTATCAGACATAACTCACATGGTTCCGGAGGGAAATTAAAGCGGCAATTCAAATATTCAAGATTCTAACTATACTCGCGGATTTTTAGACAATGAGTAAAAAAAAGAAAATTCAAACATTTAAGTAAAAGATTCAAGGTCCTACGATCAGTAAATTTTTAAAAATAACAAAAATCGAAAAATTTTTAGTAGTAAAAAGTTATTTGACACGTTAATTTTTGATTTCAAATTAAAACCTAACTTAACTTAAATTTAATCACTCCTAACATTTTTTTAATTGAATTATCCTCAAACTTTTTTATAATTGTTCTAAGCTTAACTTATGGACAGCATAGTATTACATTTTCAATTCTTAGCTTTTGATAGTAAGTAAAACATTTATAAATTTTTAACTACCAAATAGTTAACAAATATTCATGATTTCAAATTTCAGTTGTCTATAAATAGCTCAAAAAAAGTCAAAATATTTTGAAAATTAAATCACGTAAAGGAAATGCCAATCTTAATAACTGGTAAAATTTTTCAAGTATCTACGACTTATACTTTTTGAATTATAACAAATATCAAAAATCGTTTGAGGCTAAACCGTTATTTAACGCGGTTTTGTAAAAATTTAAATTTCAAACACTCATAAAAACTTTTTGTCTGAATTCGGTAGAGTTTTTTTTACAGATATTTGTAGAAAAATTTATGGAGAACCTTGTACCAGATTTTCAAAACTTAGTTATAAAAGAAAAAAATTTTATGATTTTTCAACTTCAAAATTACTTGAAATTTTCGCGTTTTCGACAGATTTCGTAAAAATTTGAACTATAAACGCTTATAAAAAAAAATTGTGACTAACGATTTTTAATTTTTTTTAACTACATTAAAAACAACTCATAAGGAACCTTGTATTAAATTTTCAAAACTTTTTGGTTATCCAAAAATTTTTTATCGACACTTTAAAAAAAATTTCTCAAAAAAATCGAAAATTTCAGTGGTCTATAAATAACTCAAAAAAAAGTCAAAATTTTTTGAAAATTTAACTATATACGGATACCACTGACATTAACATTTGGTGAAAATTCAAGTATTTTCAGTGATTAGTTTTTGAATTACAACCATAAAAAAAAATCGATTTGGTCGAAAACTGGTTTTGCGTAAAAATTCCCGTTTTTCCGTCATTTTTTTTTGGTTTTTCCCGGCGCTTTTGAAAACTATTGGAAATTTTTTACTTTTGACCCCCCAAAGTACAAACTACATTCACTTTCCTATCCGAAACAGGGTCCACTTTTTAAAATCGGAGCACTTTTACTGCTCCAAAACGTGGTGACAGACACAAAAATAAAAAAAAAAAAAAAAAAAAAAACACACATCATTGTAAAATCAATACATTCATCACTTCGTTCAGAATCTAAAAGTGAATACGTTTTTTAGATTCTGAACGAAGTGATGAATGTATTGATTTTACAATGGTGTGTGTTTTTTTGTTTTTGTGTCTGTGTACAGCATAACTAGTCGAAATAATGCTCCAATTTCAAACAATGGGGGTGGTTTCCGATGTAAAAGTGAATATCCTTGGTGCATTATAGAGGTAAAAAGTTAACATTTTCCAACAGTTTTCAAAAAAATCGAGAAAAACAAAAAAAAAATGACCGAAAAACGGCAATTTTTACGCAAAACCAGTTTTCGACCAAATCGATTTTTTTTTATGGTTGTAATTCAAAAACTAATCACTGAAAATACTTGAAATTTTCACCAAATGTTAATGTCAGTGGTATCCGTATATAGTTAAATTTTCAAAAAATTTTGACTTTTTTTGAGTTATTTATAGACCACTGAAATTTTCGATTTTTTTGAGAAATTTTTTTTAAAGTGTCGATAAAAAATTTTTGGATGACCAAAAAGTTTTGAAAATTTGGTACAAGGTTCTCCATACATTTTTCTTCAAATATCTGTAAAAAAAACTCTACCGGATTCAGACAAAAAATTTTTATGAGTGTTTGAAATTTAAATTTTTACAAAAACCGCGTTAAATAACAGTTTAGCCTCAAACGATTTTTGATATTTGTTATTATTCAAAAAGTATAAGTTGTAGATACTTGAAAATTTTACCAGTTATTAAGATTCACGTTTTCTTTACGTGATTTAATTTTCAAAATATTTTGACTTTTTTTGAGCTATTTATAGACAACTGAAATTTTCAATTTTTCTGAAAAAATATTTTTGAAGTGTCGATAAAATCTTTTTGTCCCTATCAAAATACTTGAAAATTTAATGCAAAGTTCCTCATAAGTTATTATTATAGTGATTAAAAAATTATAAGAATACATAGGCACAATTTTTTTTTATTAGCATTTGAAGTTTAAATATTGACAAAAATTCGTAAAAAGCATGAATATATGCAAATTATTTTGTAGGTATATTTCATAAAAATGTTTGTATAAGTAGCTAACAGTTGAAAATTTAATACAAGGTTTTTCATAAGTTTAGCTTACAATTATTAAAAGAACTTAAATTTTGTTGTATTCAGGCCATTAAAACATAAACCACCTTTTTTCACCAACCACTAGAAATTATATCCTAGGCTGACAAATCATCTTCGTTCAGAATCGTTTTTCGTATACAATGATAACTATCATTGGATTCAAATTTAACACTCCTATAATATATAATAATGATCCATACGGCACCTAATGTACAGCAGAACGGTACCCACTTGCCCACTTATTTTTTTAAAATTAAAAATATTTAACCATCTTTGAAATACTTACTAATACTATATAAAATGTCCGTACTTATATAAAAGTAAAAATAAAAAACAAAAAATATAACTATACATCATATTATATTATTAAGTATAGGTACCTAGGTATAAGTCAATCAGCCTTTGAAATGTACTTATAGTAGGAACGATAAGGCAGTTTATGGACATTTAATAAAAATTAAATTGATCGCTATTAGATTGCTCAAGACTTTGAGTTTGTGGTGATTGTGAGTATGCATTCTGAATAAGTGGTTCTGGAAATGCATATGTAGTTCTGGTGGGCGATCCTATAGATCTACTATAGTTGTAAGGATATGGAAAAGCTGGAGTCATACTATTTGAATTTGAAGGAATATTAAAGACGTTTTGATGTTGAGATGTAGATTGTGATATGCTTCTGAGGGATTGAAAAAATTGAAATTTTAATTCCATTTTTTGCTGATCATTTAATTTCTTAATATCAGGTAAGAATGAAAGTAAAAACGCTTTATCGGGGTCATCAACTTCAGGCGGTGTTTGAAAGTATAATGGAGGGTTTGTTATTGCGTCTAGTAGAGCATCCTGGAATGAAGTAGTTTGTACCTTTTTTTTTTTAGTGCTTGACGACAACTGCAGTTGTTTAGAAACAGTACTTTCCAATGATGAATTTTCTAAAATTAACGAATTACTTTCCACGTCAATATCGTTACTATTTGACGATACGTCTAATACGTCTAATAAATTGTCCATAGTATCATTTATAATTATATTCCCAGTAGTCCTAAAAACATATTATAAAATCAGACCTAGTAAATCTACATAGATAACAACGTATATAATTTTGATAATAATAATTTCGGAGGTGTTGCCCACTCCTTAGCATGTTGTATATTGTTTATGTTACCCACAATATGATATTATTAGCCATTAGGTGTGTGTGTGTGTGTTACATATGTACGGATTCATTTATATTTCAGTAAATATAAATCTGAACCATCATAAGGTTTTTGACATTCACACTCTCTCTTCAACAAGTTTTCGCAAAATGAATAAAACATAAAATACTGTTGCTGGAAAATTTAATTTTTTGAGTTCAGATTGTCATGAAAATGTGTAGTGAAATATTACAATATCTACTCTAGATACTAAATATTGGCTAAATAAAATATCCAACACTTAATTTTATGCACTACCGGTATATGTTGAAAATTTAAATTTAAAAATTGTAATTATTTATTAATAATATTACTAATAATTTTACTTATTTTAGGTACTTACTTTCTTTTTTTAACAACAGGACGTAAGAACGATAAAACGTCTGCACTCTGCATATGCGTATTTCTGTTTTTTTTTGGCGCTTCGGAGCCACTTACAATTCGTCTTGATTCATTTACATCCCTTGTATAATTATCCCGAATGTTTTTCCATTTTTTTTTTAACTCTTCAACTAAATTATAAATTATAAGCTAATAACTGTATTTTATTTAAGTTTTTTTTTTAAATTATTATCGATTATAAAAATTTTGCTCGGTCAAAATACATTACGATAAGACAGTAATTTTTAACAATATTTAGTGAAATATTTTGAAAATTAAATTATATAAAATAATATCAATATAAATAACTACAATATATACTTTTTGAATAATTACAAATATTGAAAATCAATTGAGGATAAATCGTTATCGTTACGTGATTTCGTAAAGGAAAACACAAAGAAAACTTAGTGTAGAATTTTAAATTTTCTAACCTTAGATATATATAAAAAAAAAATGTATGCATTTTCAACTACAAAAATACTTTTCTTAACTACAATAAGAAAAACTTATAAGAAACCTTGTATTAAATTTTCAAGTTTTTCAAAAAATTTTTACCGAAATTTTGAGTTAATATAATTCATATAGATGTCTTAATAATTAATAAACCTAACATTTGAAAATTGTATACTAAGTTACTTATAGTTCTAAATCTAAGAAATATATTGACACTTTTTTTTGCTATAGATATTTAAGTTTGAATAAATTGTGTTATATTACAGATTTTTGTCTGTTGGCCTGAATTTTGTTGCTCTGAAATATGAATTTTCACTTGGTAGAAGTACAATAAGTAAAATTATTAAAGAGACGTGTGAAGTAATTTGGAATATTCTGCAGACAGCTGAAATGCCAAAACCAAGTCCCGAACAGTGGCGTAATGTAGCAGACAAGTTTTTTACAAAAACCCAATTTCCCAACTGTGTGGGAGCTGTTGACGGAAAGCACATACGATGCGTTAATCCAAAAAATTCGGGATCAATTTATTTTAATTATAAAAAATTTTTCTCGATAGTTTTAATGGCAGTAGTGGATGCAGAATACTGCTTTATATCTATTGATGTAGGTGCATACGGACGAGAAAGCGATCCCACAGTTTTTAAGGAATCTCCCTTCGGAAAACTTTTATATTCGGAACAACTTGGATTACCGGCACCTGTTTGTTTGCTAAATACCAGTGACAACGCTCAGCCATTTGTTATAATTGGAGATGAAGCATTTGGTCTTCATAAAAATTTACTAAGGCCTTTTCCGGGACGTGGTATTGACCAAAGAAAACGAATTTTTAATTATAGATTGTCCAGAGCGAGAAGGTATGTAGAGTGTTCTTTTGGCATACTGGCAAATAAATGGCGAGTTTTACATACAGCAATAAATGTAGAACCGGATTTTGCCGATATAATTGTTAAAGCGTGTTGTATACTTCACAATTTTGTTAGAAGAAGAGACGGTGTTAATTTTGAAGATACGCTAAGCAATAGCTTAGGTGATTTAGAAGAGCATCAGAATGATACTGGAGGTCGTTCACAAGGCAAAGATGTGAGGGACTTTTGCAAATTATTTTTTAGAAGCTGCATCTGTTCCATTTCAGTACAGATTTGTATAATTATTTTAATCTTATATTTATTTTTAAATAATTTGTTTAAACAATAAAATTATAAAATTATAAAAAATATTATAAAATATTATTATATTATATTATATTATATTAAAATATTTTAATTATTATATATTAATACTATTATTATTATACCTATGTATTCTACCATGTCCAAAGTAAATGCGTTCGATGCGTCGACAAACAATAGCTTGTATTTCGCCTCATCGGACGCAATTTATTGAAACATGCTGTTTAGAATAGAATTCGCACGCATTGGATGCATTTATTTTGGGCACGGTGTTATTCAACTTACTTTTCTCTTCGTGTTCAGTTTTTGAAAATGTTTCCCAATTTTTATACATGTTAATTCCAACTTCAATCCATGATTTTCTTTTTACGTCCCTATCCATGAAAGCTTTGCTGGTGGTTTTCCAGAGACATTCATGCTTTTCGATCTCCACGATTAAACACTCCACGTCAATCATTTTGATGTAGTGTATTATTATAAATAAAATATAGAAAAAAAATGCACAATACAAAAATAAATATGCAAAAATAAGCAAATTTTTTTAGAAATTGAACATAAAATTGTATTCAAACCGTTGGAATGGCACCGCAGTGTGACACTTGTCATTTGAAATAGTGTAATATTTAAGGAAACGGCGCAACGGCATCGCCGTTCGACCGCTGCATGCAGCGGCATGCAACGGTGGCGAACGGCGACGAACGGCGAAACCGGTATCTATGGCGCGCTAAATTTAAACATGTATGTTTTTCATGAACGGTAAAACCGTTGCGGCAAAACCGTTCGCACTGAACGGCGAAAATACCGCAGTGTGGCCCGACCACACTACTTACATTTTCAAAAACGCGCCGCCGAGAAAAACAATTAATGGACATGGAAAAAGTCCTCGATACCGCAAATATAAACACGAAAGGAAAGTGGTTGTGGTGTGTAAAAATGTCCCAGAAGGCTAACCGGTCCTCGGACGTTGTTTTTTACATGCATAAATTGGCAGTGTGCGGTGACCCTATGACCAAGGATGAGGAAAAGTTGTTGGAGGCGGCGTACAAGCACTTGTTGGACACGTTACAGTCGTCCTGGAGGACGCTGATGACGATCAAACAAAAGGACGGCATCGCGTCCTGGAAGGCCACGATGGCCCGGGAGTATCGCGCGCACGTCGACGAAGACTTGCACTTGCTGTGCGTCAAGGCGCAGAACGTGTTCGAAGTGTGGTTAGCGTCCGACTGGTCGGACGCCTCGGACCCGGCCACCGCCGAGGACCAGACCGCGGCCAACGCCGAGGACCAGACCGCGGCCGTCGACGCCGGGACGGACGACCCGCAGAACGACCTCGATCGTCAACCATACATGCAGTACAACGCCGCCGAATGTGCGCTGAGGAGAAAATTGTACGTGGAAAAAGTGCTCGACGGCATATCAATAAAATCGAAGGAAGGCAGGTTGTGGAAGGTGAAAATGGCGCAGGAAGCGAACCGGTTCGAGGACGTGGCCCGGTACATGAGAGACGTGGCCGTGGGATGCCAAGGTACACTCAGGGAGCTCATGACCAAGGACGAGGACAGGATACTGGCGGCAGCACACAAGCACGTGATGGACATGAAACTGTCGTCCAGGCGAACGCTGATGACAATCGAGAAAAAGGACGGCATCGCGTCCTGGAAGGCCGCGATGGCCCGGCATTATCGCGCGCGCGTCGACCGCGAGTTGTGCGCGCTGTACACCGATTTGCTGAACGTGGTCGACTGGAGGATGACGCCCGAATTTACAGCCTCGAACCCGGCCACCGACGTGTTTTATTTGAAGCTGCGCGCCGACTACAACCGGTACAAGGCCGAGATCATCGACGACCCGGGCGAGCGGGCGGTCCTGTTGGCTGTGTCCAGGAATTCGTACAGATGGGGCGAATACTTAGGCCGCGGCGTGTTCCGGCCCATCGACCCGGTCTGGCTCGAGCACATACTCAACTACTCCGTGATCTTGTACCAAATGCGTGAGCAGCGCCAGCAGGGCATCGACCTGGCCAGGCGCGCGTACGACGAAGCCGTGGCCGAGATCGACGCCATCGACGATACTGTGTACGACGACTCGAAGCTCATCCTGCAGAACATCCGCGACAACCTGAACATATGGTTCCAAGAGAACTAACCACGCAGAACCCTCCGCCCCCTACGTTAAGTACTTTTACCCAACACCATCACCAGATCCTACACGTAACCGGCATATATTTTATACCTTCTCCTTCAAACCCCCTACCTTTTGAAGAAAAATAATATATATAATATTCTGATTTCGACTAAATATGACACCTGACCATCAAATATTTTTCCCCTTCCCAATCAATTATATTTCTTCCCCTTTTATTTACACACACACACATAACATATTTACCAACCCATACATACTAAACGCAATACACACACATATTACATAAGTAATCTTACATCACACACACACACACGCACACATACGTCATACATATATACATACACAACAACCAAACATATTATATATAGTTAATACATCGATACCAATTTTATTCATTTACGAATAAGCACCTAGCTAAATCATACGTTATGCATAGGAATGTTTCACACACACACACACACACACACACACACACACACACACACACACACACACACACACACACACACACACACACACACACACACACACACACACACACGCACGTCGCACATACATAACAGCTTCACATACATTAAACCTTTTCAAACATACTTTGTCCATAACAAACCCATAATGAGGGATGTGGTATCCCTGTCACCAAGTCCGTTCCAAATACAAACCTGTACAGACCTGCAGAGTCATATTCCAGTATTGTCGATGAAATATTGAAATATTAAAATATTGAAATCAAGTAGTGCATGAAGCAAAATGAAATCAGTCCATGTACTACCCTTCAAGTGTCAAATCGTGTTGATTCAGAGTTCCTAAGTTCCTAACTATTTTAACATCGTAATTATTTTGCTGCTTTTTTTCGCATATCTGTGTTTAGTGCTATGTATGGAGCCAGTCATGGCGATTGATTAAACTGAAGTACTCTATGAACCTATAATAAAAAATAATTATATTATAAATGTAAAATAAAATATTTATACATTTACTTTTTCAACTATGAGTCCATTGGCTATAGCTTGTTGGAGGTTTCGGTAATGAATAATATAGTTTTTTTTCGACTGAAGTGTTGCCATGAGTTTTTTAACTTTTGAACCAGCTGGGATACCGTTTTGTGGTAGGAAAGGTAAGTCGTTGTGTTTATCATGGAGTTCTTTCGGATAAGTAATGTCAACTTCATGTATCCGTCCGATGGGTGATGCATCGTTCAAATCATTCAACCCTTCTAGTTTAGGTTCAACCCACTTAAAACCACCATAGGGCATGTGTTGTGACATTGCCCAACCGTACAGATTATTACCTAAAAAAATAAATTAATATTAAAAAATAATTAAAATATATGTATATGTATACTTACAATCTTGATAAATTAACCATGATTTGGACTTTGTTGGATCATAATCTGGAGTCTTTTCATTATTAGCTTTAGCATACCTCATACTTGCTTGTGTCAAACCACCTCGAATTCCTATAAAAAATGTATATATTATGTATGTAAATTTTTATATATAATTATTATAATTACCCTTTTCAATCATCAACAGCATATCATACTCTGTGAGTAACTCTAATTTGACTCTGGTATATTTTAACATACAATCAAAGGAGAATCCTGATGCTGTATAGTAAAAAGATGGGTCCAAACAGTATGTGGTTAAACATAGGTCTCTGAAGTTCTCAAACACGTCAGCCAACAATAAAACATCAATTTTCAGATATAGATCACTGTATTCACCCAAAGTCTTGCATCCAAAGTGACTCCAAACAGTTTTTGCATGTTCATAATCTTCTTCTTGTATATTTGATTCTGTTAGTGTAGTGTAGAAATCTGCTTTCTCTGGTAAATTGGTTTGCTCCAGCTTGTTCCAACCATCCGTATACTCATAAGGGTAAACACCTTTACGAGTAACAAGTCTGCGGTATTAAAATGTTTAGCTGTTTCTCTAAACTTTTCGAACCCTGGTGTTAATAAATTTTCCGAGAGTGTTGATAAACTTGAAACCATAAATCTTAATGTGTCGATGAACCGTATTGAAAAGTTGTTGGAAACGTGTTTTGAAAATGAGATGAATTTTTCTTCACTGTTTGGTATTACAGAAATTCTTTTCACATCGAGACCGAGTTCAGTTACAATAAAATGTGCATCATAATTCGATAAATTGTGAAAAAAACATGGTACAAAATTTGGTGTTTGAAGCTTGAGGTTGCAGGTATTACACAATGTTTGTCGAAATTTACCCGATAAGTGACAGTGATCAGCAACTTTATGGTTTCCCACAGAGAAACCGTTTTTACATAAATTATGTGCTTGTTGTTGTTCTGTAGTAAAGGTTATTGGTATGTTGGTTTGTAGTAATTTTTCAATGTTTTCGGCTATTTCAACGATACTCTTCACAAAATGTTCACCCACATTCTGATTATCTTCATCGCCACGAAAAATTATAGGTGAAGTTGGAATATTAAATTGTTCAAGCAGTTCTGCGGGAACGTCGTTATTTGCTTTAACCATAAAACCATAACTCATGGCCTCGTGTTTTTGAATAGCTTTTGTATTGTTCCCACATTTTTCATCGGATTTTCTTAGTAGTGCTTCAAAATCAGCATATATAACTATCGAATGTCGTTGAGTTTTTTTCCATGCGGCGAATTCTAACATCGATCCGGGGGTAGGCATTCGAGGTAAAATTGGTTTGTGTGTTCCGCATATTAACTTGTGTTCTTCAAATCGTATGCGTTCATTTAATTCATACTTATTAATATTTAGAGGTTCGAACGATGTAAAGCACCGTTTACAAAATACAGCACGTCCATTATGTCGGGTTTTCTGTGATCGCACAAGTCGGGAAAAATTAGAGATGTAGGTAAAATGAGAATTTTCATCATCGGTTATTAGTAACAAGTCGAAATGATCTGTTTTTTCTTCATCTACCACCTTCAGTGGAAACACTTCATATTTTGGAAATTTTTGCGGTGGTTGGAAATGTTTTTCTAGTCCGTAAACATTGACAGTTACGTTAGGATTATTTTTTTCGAAAATGTTAACCTAATGTAATTTTGTTGGGAACGTGAGATCGGAAAAATTATATTTTTCTTCGTGAGTTGTATAATTTTCAGCCACTTGATTTTTGGTATTTCCCGAAACGTGTTTTGCTAATATAGCCCACTTGAAGCACTGTTGGTCTGAGTTTTGCGGGTTGATTACAGCTTTTTTCTTTTCGATGAAGTCCGGTAACGGAATATAAGATGAAGCGCTCATAGGCGTATATTTATATACACCTAATAATAATCCGTCAATACACTGCAGCGTATAACCACTTCCCTTGCTAAAATATTCGTCGTGCTCAGCCATTAATTTTATAATGCCTTCTTCAACAATTTCCCGTACACCAGTTTCGGAAAAAATTGGTCTGGCTGAGGTCTTAAATGAACGGTTCTCTGTTGAATTATCAACATTCGGAATATTGTACGTAGCTTCCAGCTTTAAATTAAACTTGATCGGATGTTTAGAAGCAAGTGATTTTAGCAACACGGCTAATTCAGATTTAATCGAATTAAAAAATTCGATATAGTTTTGAATATTTTCGAAATATTCACGTAATACCAAACAACTTTTCTATTTGCAGAAGACAAAATTTCGGTAAAGCCTGGGGAGTGTACAAGAAGTAAACGTGCTTTTTTAGCATTTGCTGCTTCGTTTGAATTTTCCTTATGATATGTTGTATTATATGTATGAATATTTTATAAGAGATGTTAGTACGTAAGAAATAAGTTAAGAAAAACCATAGATAATAAGTAAAACAGCAAAATTCAATAAGTTAAGCAATACTTAATTATTCACACAAATAGGTTAAAATAACAATTGTGCAATTCAGTGTCAGTAAACTTTATATTACAGTTAGCATAGTAAGCAAGATATAATAATAAGAAATGTAAATAAATTTGTTTAATAATTTATTAATCGGGTTAAAATAACAATTACATAATAATCATAGTGTCATAGTGTCTATTAACTGTAAATTTAACGTAGTAATAGAAAAATGTAAAACAATCGATAGTAATTCGATTGTAAGTGTAATATATAAGAGAGATGGGTAAGACAGCAAAGGGGAGTCAGTGGTGGTGATCGTGTGACTCGATCACCACAGGACGTCGTGTTTAAATAAAGTTCTTTTGCGTTATTTTGTGTTTAACTTTATTTTGTGTTGTATTAAGCAATACTGTAAATTCGTAGTCACGGCATATTGTAATAATATAAAAATTAGAACATAGGAAGTATTAACTATAAACATACACTACGTAAACATTTTTAAATAGACACTATTTTAAACAATAATTAACATAGGTATAAGAACAATAATTGTAATAACTTTTAGCATGTAAGCAATAAATATGTGTAAGTAGGTTAAGATATGGATATAATATATAGGGTTATGATTTTATGAATAAAGAGAGACCAGAGAGTGAGTGGTCGTGTGACTCGGCCACTGCTTAGGGCTTAGATTCTCTAAAGTGTAATATTGAATTCTGTGTGTGTTATGTCTATATGTACGATTTGATCGACGTATACGACAAAGTGGCGCCCAACTAAGGCTCGTTACCTACCGAAGTTTAAAAATGTGTGTGTTGGTGTGTGTGTTTTTACATTTTTGTGTGTACAATTGTCTGAACATACGAACATTTTATTTTCGTTATTTTACGAAACCAAGTCTGCGCGTATATAATTTGTGTATACGATTGACTGTATATATTGACTGTACGGATTTGAGAAGTTTTTTCGAAGTTGATTTTAAACAAAAACTAGGAAGAACGTTTTCTTATTCTAACACAGTCAATCAAGACAGTATTGAAGATTTGATGGAAAAGCAGAGATGGATATTAGGGGACCGGACCAAGGTGGGGAAAAGGAGAGGGAAGGTCGGTGACTGGCCTCTGCTTGGGAGATAGTTCTAATGAATGTGTGTACAAGTGACGGTAACCTACAAGGTTACCTACAAGGAAAATTTCGTGTTTTGGGAAATGGAAGAATGAGTATTTTACGAAACCAAGGGAGTAACGTGGTAGAAAGTGGAGAGGAGTTTCGAAGTGAAGACAGAGAATTTTTTCTTCTCTAACGATTATTGAGGGAAGGGAAGCAGAGGAAGTTCCCTGAATCCAGAACGCGGTCAATCTCGACAGCAACATCGTTCAGAGCGATATCGAGAACATCAACAGGGGTAAGTATACTCAATTTTACTTCAAAGAAAATTTTTTTTTGTTGTTGCACACATAATATTTTTTTTTATATATTAGAGTACCCATTATACTAGAAAAATAATTCCAAAAATTCTTCATACTGTAAAATTTTTTTTTTCGAATGGATAAAAATTTTAAATTTTAAAGGACATGAGCAAAAATAACATCTTAGAATTTTCAATAACAACGTTAACAGAGATTTACAATAAAAAAAAACCTGAGTTAATTGACATTTGTATATCACAAAATTTAAAATCAACAGGAACAGTTCGAGAATTGAGAGCTCGTTTATCAAAATATTTTAAAGGTAACATAGAACTTGACGATATTAGAGAAACTTTAACAGAAAGAGAAAAACAGGCTGTAATTAATATCTCAGTGGAAAATAGAATCAAAATAGAAGGTATTGAGCTTGAGGAAAATTCAGAGGAAGAGAATGACTATTATAACTTAAAAACGAAAGAGGAAGTAGAGAAATCAAAACAATTATATGAAAATATCAATACCAAAGCTCAGGACATAACTAATACAATCGAAAAAATTATAAATAACGATAAAAATCAATACATAAATAACTCTGACAACATATATGAATCATTAAATTTTAACGAACAAAACACAGAAGGAAACAGTAGTGACAATTTCGATAGGTTTAACATTTTAAATAAAAGTTTCCATAACAAAGATAAGAATATTCTCCCAGAAAATTCAGAAAAAGAAAACAATTTAAATACTTTAAAAATTAGCAATAATACTTGTGAAAATCATATTACTTCTGACAACAAAAAAAATAAAGAAGTGTCATTCGACGATATAAAAATAAAAAAAAACAATCATCTAACGAGTTAAAAATTTTACAAAACATGACCGACAGAAAAAGAAATTTACAAATGACACCCGACTATTTTACAGGCAATGAGGACGTAAAAAAATTCTTAAAACAATATTCTATGATAACTGACTTTAATAACTGGGACGAAAAAGATAAACTAAAATTTTTACCAATGTTTGTAAAAGGAACTGCGAGCAATTTCTTAGACAATTTAAATAATTTAAAAACAAACTGGACATGGAAAGAGATAGAGGATGCGTTTATTGATCAATATCTACCTATTGATTACACTACCATTTTAAAGACAAATTTAGAAAATAGGAGACAGGGAGAATCAGAGTCAGCAACAAGTTTCATGACTGAGATCGAAAGTTTGTGCAGACAAATTGAAACTCACATGAAAGAAGAGGATATATGCATTTACATTTTAAAAGGACTAAAAGAGAATATTTTACATACAATTTCTATGCAAGATAATACAACTTTAAAAAAATTAAAAGAAAATCTAAAAAAATACGAACTTATGCAACATAGAATTAATAACAGAGGCCCGACAATTAACAATTACACTGACTTACTAAATTTACAAGTGACTAAATTACAAGAGTTTCATAAAAATAAAGAAATAAAAAAGAACGAGGAACACACTGAAAACTTATTATTAAAAATAGAACAACTTACGGAAGAAGTTAAAAGAATGAATATGCTGGGAAAGAATACAAATAGATCTGTAGATTTTAGAGAAAATAGATATTATGACGATTATGAAGACAAGAGTTACTATAGAAATAATGAGACAAGAGGCCGTGATTATAATAGAAATAAAGATTACTATAGGAAACCAGAATATAGATACAAAAGTCCATACCCAGGAAGATCGCGAGAATCAAGCAGGGATTCAAGAAGATATAATAGAAACCGATCTTTTTCGAGAGATAATCAGCGTAGAAATAGAGATAGATCATATTCAAGAGAGAGACCAGACTCACGTGAACAAAGTTACACTAGAGAATCACAAAGAGATAATTATAAGAGACAAGATAGTCGAGATAGACAAAGCAGATCGAGGACACCGGAACAATATAGAAATAAAGATAAACAAAAAGAAATGAGAGGTGAAATGGAAAATATAACGTGTTATAAATGTGAGAGAAGAGGACACTATGCAACACAGTGTGATAATGTAAAAAATAAGAGAGACCGGGTTTGAAGCAAAAATCGGACAACAAACTCGGGAAGAAAAAAAAACAGTTTACTGAAATAGCAAATAAAGAAAAAGAACAACATATACTTTTTGTAAAAAACTGGTATGATAATATACAAATAGGTCACATAGAAAAATTAACCAATATAAAAAAGAACTTGAAAACAACCTCGGACAAAATAAAAATGAATTATTAACAAAATTAGATAACATTAAAAAGAAAAACCAGGTTTTATCCATAGAAATACAATTTCAAAATAAAAAAAAACAAGCAATAATAGACACAGGTTCAAATATATCTTGTATTGAGTATTCTTTCATAAAAAATAAAAATTTAATAACACCAGAAAAACAAACAACTATTACAGGAGCTGACAACTCTATTCTAGAAAATATGGGTACGACACAACTAAAAATAAACATATTAGGAACGGAATACGAAATTAAGGCTTACGTAATCAAAGGTTTAACATGCGAATTTTTATTAGGTAATAATTTTTGTTTGAAATATAATTTAGTTATAGACTTTGATAACAAAGCAATAAATTTTAAAACGGGAGATAGTATTAAAATGGACAAAATATGGGTTGAATACAATGGGATAACTAACATAGGAAAAGAAAGAGAAAATATAGTAGGAAAAATTATAGTAACTCAAGATATTTTAATTCCACCGAAAGTAATAACTAATATACAAATTAAAACGGATATAAAAATAGACAATGAACAAATGATTATAAATCCAGTGAATCGCTTAAGTCAAAAACATTATTTAAAATTAGAAAAAATAGTTTAAAGAAAAATGAAACAACTATTCCAATTTACAATTTTTCAAATTTATACACAAAAATATATGAAGGCACGGTAATAGGTGAAATACAACAAAATACTAACGTTTTTACAATAAATAATTTTCCAAATGAAATAACCGATAAACAAGGGACAGTAATACAAATATCAAACGATTTAACAAAAGAACAAAAGGCAAAAGTATTGATTTTAATATCCAAATATAAACATTTATTTACTTCTGATCAACTTGATTTAAATTGTGCAAAGGTAGAAGAATGTGAAGTAAAATTAAGTTCGGAAAATCCGACATTTCAGGCACCTTATAGAGTTTCACCCGCGCAAAGAGAAAAACTTAGACTTTTAATTGACGAAATGATTAGAGCCGATATAATAGAACCTAGCAAAAGTAATTATGCAGCGCCAGTTTTTCTTATACCCAAAAAACAAAAGGGAGAATATCGTTTTTTGGTAGACTTTAGGAAACTCAATGAACAAACAATAAGTGATAGACATCCAATACCACGCGCCCAAGATATATTTAGGGCGTTAGAAGGAGCAAAATATTTTTCCACAATAGACATGGCACAAGGCTATTTCCAAATTCCGGTAAAACAAGAAGACCGCTCAAAATTAGCTTTTACAACAGATTTCGGGTTATTTCAATTTAAACGGATACCACAAGGCTGGAAAAATTCAGCGCCTATTTTTCAAAGAATTATCAATCAAACTTTTAGCGAATATTTATATAGGTCTATTGTAGCATATTTAGATGATATATGTTGTTTTGCTGACGAATTCGAAAAAGCATTACATAATTTAGAACAAATGTTTATTAGACTAAATGAGACAGGTTTAAAATTAAAAACTAATAAATGTCATTTTTTTCAATCAGAAATAGAATTGTTAGGACACAAAATATCAAAAAACGGTTTAAAACCATTAGAACGAAATATAGAAGCCGTAAAATTATTTCCAAAACCAATAAAAATCAAGGACGTTAGAGCATTTATTGGACTCTGTTCATATTATAGGAAATATATTAAAAATTTTTCAAAAATAGCTAACCCACTCATAGAAATCACAAAAAAAGATGTAGGATTTAAATGGGAAAAAGAACAAGAACACGCTTTTGAGTATTTAAAACAAGCCATTACTTCGGCTCCGGTATTAGCACATTTTAAAGACGGGAGAGAAATTTTTATTACTACTGATGCATCATTAGAAGGACTAGGAGGCATTTTAGAACAAGAAGACGAAAACGGAAAAAAACACCCTATAGGATATACGTCAAGAAAATTAAAAGGAGGGGAAAAAAATTTTTCAACTACAGAATTAGAAATGGCAGCTGTAGTATTTGTAATAAATTATTTTAGAGAATACTTGTTAGGCAGAACATTTACAGTTTTTAGTGACCATTCTAGTTTACAATATTTTAAAAACATGAAAACTCCATCTTCTAGGATAACAAAAAGTATTTTTAAATTAATTGAATATGATTTTGTAATTAAACATAAACCAGGCTCAGCTAACTTAGCAGCAGATAGCTTATCTAGATTTCCCATACACCTAACAGAAATAGAAAAAATTGATAATAATGAAAAAGAAATGTCTATAGAAATTTTAAAAACTGAACAGTCTAAAGACGAATTCTGTTCAAATATTTTAAAAGGTCTTAAAAGTATAGGCAGTGACAAATATAAAAAAAAATCACGAAGATACTGTGTGATAGATAACGTACTTTATTATAAACAATGGAATAAAAATGAACTGATCAAACTTATAGTAATCCCAAAAAATTTAATTAATTCTATTTTAAAAGCCTATCACGAATCAATATTTAGCGGACATTTCGGTATTACAAAAACACTTGCAAAACTTAAATTAAAATACCATTGGAATAATATGATCAAAGACACTACAAAATTTATTAACTCTTGTGTTTCGTGTCAATTAGTAAAAAATCCGATAGGAAAAACTCCAGGATTATTACAGCCGATACCAATAGATTCAGGCAAACCATTACAACGGTTAACCTTTGACTATCTTGGACCACTTCCTCCATCTCATGGAAAAAAATACTTAATAGTAGCAACATGTAATGCAACAAAAATGGCTTTTGCAAAAGCCGTTGCAAACGCAACCGGGGGAGAAACAATAAAATTTTTAATGGAATTGATAACATCATATGGAGTTCCCAAATATTTTTGTAGTGATAGAGGCACTCACTTTAAAAATAAAGAAGTAGAAGAAACATGTAAACTTTTAGGTATTACACAAGTATTCTCAAGTGCTTACCACCCACAAACAAACGGTATGACCGAACTAATGAATAAAATAATATGTAATAGTCTTACACATTATGTTCATAAAAATCAAAAAGATTGGGTACTCTATTACAAAATGATTGTATTTGCATATAATACATGTCCAAGTTCTAGACTTAAAGTTAGTCCTTTTTATTTACTACACGGTATGGAAGCAAACCAACCAATAGATAATAAAATTATACCAACTAGTGACAATTTCAAAATTAACGATTCGTTAAGAAAACTACAAGAAATTCGTAAAGAAATACCAGAAATAATAAAAAAAGAACAGGAAAAACAAAAACTTGATTATGACAAAACCCATAGAACAATTACCTTTGAACCAGGTCAACAGGTATTAGTAAAATTTCATTTTCAGGAGCCAAATAAAACAAAAAAATTAGCTCATAAGTACAGAGGACCATTTAAAGTAGTAAAGAAAATATCGGATGTAAATTACAAAATAGAATTAATATTGAATGGAAAACAAACCACAGATATTATACATGTTCAAAGATTAAAACCATTCTCTAACTAACTAAAAAAACCAACTGTAAAATAAAAAAAAAAAAATATAAGTAAGAACTAACAATAATTATAGCATAATATAATAACTAAATAATAATAAGAGCGTAACAACACCTTTTTTTTTAATCATTTTGCGTTTTAGAATATGTTTCAGTACACAATAATATGTATGTTCTTCCTGAGAACATGTAGTCCAATGGAGCCACTGAGTATCACTGTATCATCAGGGGATTTTTCAATGAAATCAAGGAAGCGATTACCTACGATAAGAGCATCCCTTTAATATACACTCAAAAGACAATAACAGAAGAATCCAACTTTTCAAATGACTTATTGGAAGTAGAAAAATATTGTAAAAACAAAAACACAACTTACTGTCATACTCTAAAACAATGTTCTTCATTGTTAAACACTCTTAACTCTAACATAGACAAAAATAAAAAAAACATGGAAAAACTAGAAGAAATAAGTAACAATAAAATCAAAAACTATAGAACAAGAAGGGGAATACAATTCATTGGGGATTTTTACAATTTCTGTTGCAATATAGCTACAGAAAAACAAATAAATAAAACATTTTTACACTAACGAAGAAAAATTAAAGGAACAAGCCGATAGACTTAGAGATGTTTTCGTATCAGATCATAAAGATCTAAATACTATTACAACCCAACTTAACAACTACACAACAATAACGGCGGGTAAATTAGAGATTCTAAAGAAAAGCTTGGAACAATTTTACGAAGAAGAAAGGGATAACGGTTTGTTAGAAAATGCAAAAATAGATAAAGAGATTAAAGGGATACAAGAAATCATTTTTTATGTAATTACAATGTTAATAAAATTCATAAATTATGAAAGGGAATCAAGTACACACTTACACTGCAAAATAGGGAAAATTCCTCCAAGACTCATTAACGTAAACATACTATATGACGATTTACGAAAATTAACAAAAATATTAAAAAAGGACGGATATGAATTAGCCATCTCAACAGACGACATTTCTTCATACTACAACATCCCAATAACAGAATGTCAATTTTCTAAAACAGAGATTTTAGTAAAAGTAAAAATACCGATCCGAGAAATAAAAACCAATTGGAAACTTTTTCAATATATCCCTGCCCATTTTAAATCAAATAATTCAACGTGTATTATATATTCCGAAAAAACATACGTAGCGGTAAATAAAATAAATAATGAACATAGGATCATTTCAGGAATAGGTCTACAACACTGTGACCCTCCTGTTACAGATTTATGTTACATTCCAAAATTTTCTTCAGATATATCACTAACGCCAAAATGTGTCGAATCAATTTTCAAAAATTCACCCCTAAACGAAATTAACAAATACTGTTACTTCCAATGTGTAACACAAGACGAAAATGACGATACAATAATTAAACAAATAGGCATTCATACTTTCGCAGTTACAAATCCACAACCAACATTATTTATTAGAAACGGGATCGGGGAAAACACAGAAATACAAGAACTAAAAATTAATTATGAACACCCTGGACTAATTAAAGTAAAGCTACCGTGTGACCACGAACTATTACAAAATAAAAAGGTAATAATCCCAAAAATGTATCCCTGCGAGTAATTAATACAAACACACTAACAATACAACGAGTGTTACCAATATCTTGGACCACTTTAAAATCTTTAAAAATTATACACGAAGAACAAAAGGACAAAATGTTTTTCACAAATTTAACTGAAATACTAAATCATGATTGGAAAAAAAACGTCCCAAACTTTCATATAAACAAACAAATAAAAGACCCCGAAGAATATTTCAAAGAAATTGTTTTAGAAAAAATGCCACAAAGACTAATAAATGACTTTTTGGGAGATATTATGTATATTACATGGCTATCCATATTAACCATAATCATACTATTTACCATCTATAAAATATATCCAATAATAATAGCAGTACAATTAATGATGACAGCACACCAATTACCCCCCCCTATTCCACTTAGATGATACATTTAAACTTAAAACATACAACGTTAACTAATACAAATACATACATTTCATATTAAAATTAAAATAATAAAACTAAATCCACAGGAATCGACAGGGACGACAAATTCAATAGCGGCAACCTCCAACACAGACAAATCGCTAAAAGAAAAAAAAATTCATATATAATCACTGTATCAAAATTAATACTATTATATTCATATGTACTTACGTATGTTTAAACATATATGTAAAAAAAAAAAATATATATATATATATGTATGTAAATAATAATGAAAGACTATTACATAATTAAAATTTTCACTTGTAAACTAGCACACAACTAGTACAAACAAATGTTTAGCTTATAAGAATCATTCAATTGTATGCAAAATATGTGGATGTAAACGAAAATTGTATAAAAAAAAATAAAAAAAAAAAGAGTGTAATAAGGTTATGAAAATTATTTATGTATATACTAACTAATATAACAATAGACAAAATATGAAATTACAGTAAAGTCGTCAGTCAAATAAAAATCATCATTCGAACTCTACACAAAAATTTAACAAAATAAAACAAACATAAAATAGAATTATTAACAAAGTGCCCCACGAAGACGCCGCAGACGGATCAAGTTAATGTCCACGTGGTACAGACCGCGAACGTAGGACATATAAAGATCACTGGCGTCGTTATAGTAATCCAACACCGCGAGAGACCGAATAATCACATCACGTAAATCATGTAAATCATTTACGTCCATGAAAATATAATGGCAACGAACACGTAAAGGTCGAACAATCCTAGCACAAACACGAACAACAGGTTTGGGACACATGATGGACAACAACAGATGAAAGAACGACGCAAGAATAAAACATGACAACAACACAAGCCTACTCAGACAGAAACTACCACAAAAAAAACGCAACATAAACATATTTTATGATAACAACTAATCAAAATATTCCTTCCATTTAAAATATGAGGACATATTTTTTCTTAACAACGGGGACTGTTGTATTAAGCAATACTGTAAATTCGTAGTCACGGCATATTGTAATAATATAAAAATTAGAACATAGGAAGTATTAACTATAAACATACACTACGTAAACATTTTTAAATAGACACTATTTTAAACAATAATTAACATAGGTATAAGAACAATAATTGTAATAACTTTTAGCATGTAAGCAATAAATATGTGTAAGTAGGTTAAGATATGGATATATATATATAGGGTTATGATTTTATGAATAAAGAGAGACCAGAGAGTGAGTGGTCGTGTGACTCGGCCACTGCTTAGGGCTTAGATTCTCTAAAGTGTAATATTGAATTCTGTTGTGTGTTTATGTCTATATGTACGATTTGATCGACGTATACGACATTTGGTATACGTCCGAGTAATCGGCGTATACGACAGATATGAGCGCTTATGACCATTGCGAGATTGAACTGAAAAAAAATTACTATTGTATTGCTAAAAACTATGGAAATGCATGTAACAGTTTGAAAATCTATAAAGTTTTTAATGAGAAAGAAAAGATAAATTGTTGTTAGAAATATAAACGTTTTTAGTAAAAATACCTGAAGAAAAATAAAGAATTTAAAAATAAAATATTGGTGATGTGTTTATCATATGGAAAATACGATTTTTAAAAATATACATTAATAAAATGAAGTAGGTAGTAATATAGGCTGGTGTTCGTAATGGTTTATTAAGATCTTTAGATAAATAGTATGCCTATTTATGTTTTTATTGGTATTATATATTAAATGTGTATATGTTTTTCACAAAAAATAAGATATTCATGTTTTATTATTATATATTATGTATAATATGATCAAATATACCTATTTATTAAAATATCTGTTTATACTTAAAAATATAATAAATTAAAATTATTTATGTATGTTTTAATAGCGTTATGATAATAATCGTATGGAAATATTATCAATTAATATATTACTACATGAATTTATCAAAATTATTGAACAATTTTATGAACATTTTCAACATATATATATATCGTCTTAACGGGATTAACTATAATAATTATGGGATTTATCAGGATTTTATCTAAATTATTATATGTTTTCCATGATTTTATACAACTTTGTATATTTTATTAATTGTTCTATTTTTTATAAAATAAAATAAGAACCTATGTTATATATATTATAAAGTTATGAATAATATATTTACCATCATAATCGTAAATTTGTTCAGCTGGTTTAAAAAATCTTGAATTTCTCGCTTGGTTATGATTGGTTGTTGTTGGATTATAATATTTGAACCTGAAAATAGTATTATTTATTATTAATTTGATTATGAATATTTTATCTAATAAATTTGTAAATTTTTATTGTGAAAAAAAATACTTACGATGTTAAAATAGTTAGGAACTTAGGAACTCTGAATCAACACGATTTGACACTTGAAGGGTAGTACATGGACTGATTTCATTTTGCTTCATGCACTACTTTTTTATTCATCGACAATACTGGAATATGACTCTGCAGGTCTGTACAGGTTTGTATTTGGAACGGACTTGGTGACAGGGATACCACATCCCTCATTATGGGTTTGTTATGGACAAAGTATGTTTGAAAAGGTTTAATGTATGTGAAGCTGTTATGTGTGTGTGTGTGTGTGTGTGTGTGTGTGTGTGTGAAACATTCCTATGCATAACGTATGATTTAGCTAGGTGCTTATTCGTAAATGAATAAAATAGGTATCGATATATTAACTATATATAATATGTTTGGTTGTTGTGTATGTATATATGTATGACGTATGTGTGCGTGTGTGTGTGTGTGATGTAAGATTACTTATGTAATATGTGTGTGTATTGCGTTTAGTATGTATGTGATGGTAAATATGTTATGTGTGTGTGTGTAAATAAAAGGGGAAGAAATATAATTGATTGGGAAGGGGAAAAATATTTGATGGTCAGGTGTCATATTTAGTCGAAATCAGAATATTATATATATTATTTTTCTTCAAAAGGTAGGGGGTTTGAAGGAGAAGGTATAAAATATATGCCGGTTACGTGTAGGATCTGGTGATGGTGTTGGGTAAAAGTACTTAACGTAGGGGGCGGAGGGTTCTGCGTGGTTAGTTCTCTAGGAACCATTTGATCAGGTTGTCGTGGATTTGCTGCAGGATGAGCTTCGAGTCGTCGTACACAGTATCGTCGATGGCGTCGATCTCGGCCACGGCTTCGTCGTACGCGCGCCTGGCCAGGTCGATGCCCTGCTGGCGCTGCTCACGCATTTGGTACAAGATCACGGAGTAGTTGAGTATGAGCTCGAGCCAGACCGGGTCGGTGGGCCGGAACACGCCGCGGCCTAAGTATTCGCCCCATCTGTACGAATTCCTGGACACAGCCAACAGGACCGCCCGCTTGCCCGGGTCGTCGATGATCTCGGCCTTGTACCGGTTGTAGTCGGCGCGCAGCTTCAAATAAAACACTTCGGTGGCCGGGTTCAAGGCTGTAAATTCGGGCGTCATCCTCCAGTCGACCACGTTCAGCAAATCGGTGTACAGCGCGCACAACTCGCGGTCGACGCGCGCGCGATAATGCCGGGCCATCGCGGCCTTCCAGGACGCGATGCCGTCCTTTTTCTCGATTGTCATCAGCGTTCGCCTGGACGACAGTTTCATGTCCATCACGTGCTTGTGTGCTGCCGCCAGTATCCTGTCCTCGTCCTTGGTCATGAGCTCCCTGAGTGTACCTTGGCATCCCACGGCCACGTCTCTCATGTACCGGGCCACGTCCTCGAACCGGTTCGCCTCTTGCGCCATTTTCATCTTCCACAACCTCTCTTCTTTCAATTTCATTGCTTTGGCAAGCATTGTTTCCTCGTACGAATTTCTCCTCGGCACACTTTCGGCGGCGTTAAACCACATGTATGGTTGACGATCGAGGTCGTTCTGCGGGTCGTCCGTCCCGGCTTCGACGGCCGCGGTCTGGTCCTGGGCGTTGGCCAATGCGGGGGCGTACGACTCGCCGCCGTTATCTTGAATCCATATGTTCAGGTTGTCGCGGATTTTCCGCAGGATGAGCCACGAGTCGTACGTAGTATCGTCGTTGGGTTGGAGCTGGAACACGGCATTTTCGAACTCGCGATTGGCCACGTCGAGGCCCTGCCGGCGCTGCTGGCACACCTGGTACAAGAACACGGAGTAGTTGAGTATGAGCTCGAGCCAGACCGGGTCGATGGGCGTGAACGCGGGGCGGCCTATCTGGACGGCCCGCTCGTACGCAGCCCTGGACTTGGCCACCACGGCCGCCCGCCATTTCAGGTCGTCGATGATCTCGGCCTTGTACTGGTTGTAGTCGGCGCACAGCTTCCAGTAGAACACAGCGGTTGCCGGGTCCGAGGCGTCCGACCAGTCGGACGCTAACCACACTTCGAACACGTTCTGCGCCTTGACGCACAGCAAGTGCAAGTCTTCGTCGACGTGCGCGCGATACTCCCGGGCCATCGTGGCCTTCCAGGACGCGATTCCGTCCTTTTGTTTGATCGTCATCAGCGTCCTCCAGGACGACTGTAACGTGTCCAACAAGTTCTTGTACGCCGCCTCCAACATGTTTTCTTCGTCCTTGGTCATGCGCTCCCCGCACACGGCCAATTTATGTAAGTAAAAAACAACGTCCTCGGACCGGTTAGCCTTCTGGGACATTTTTACATACCACGACCACTTTGATTTCGTGTTTATATTTGCGGTATCGAGGACTTTCTCCATATTCATTAATTGTTTTTCACGGCGCCGCGTTTTTGAAAATGTAATTATGCCAAAGGTATGTTATAATATAAAATTATATTTATTTATTCAACAAGAATAGAATACTTTGAATTACTAGGTAATTGGCAGTATTTGTTTACTAAAAATATTAACTAGTAATAAATAATAATTATGTTTACATTTATGATATTAATTGTTATATCAATTAAATTGAGATTTCAAGTATAATTATTTCTACGAGTTTTTTATGTTACCATAAAATAAAATTAGAATAAAATATATATTTTTTACAATAAATTCAAATTTAAAAAATTTAAAAAAAATTAACCTAAGGGTTTTAATGTTATTAGTTATTACTTATTACGTATATAATTAAAGTTATATATTATTCTTTTTGATTCTTTTATACAGATTCATATACATTTTGTTATAGGAATTTAGGTATACTTTTATAATAATTTGTAATTTTTAAAACCAATAAAATTGTTTTTATTCATTAACGAATCAATGTAAAGTTATAGTAAATTAGAGTATTAGACTGTTTGTTTGTGACTTATGTTTAAGCCAAATGAATGTTGATATTTGACAAACAAAATATCTTTTCTTATAAAAGAATTCTATTTAAAGAATCCAATTCTTTGTCAAAATAATTATATTCGTATGATAAGAATGATTTAAGTTTTGTTTTTATATTACAGTGAAAACTGTCTAAAGCGGAATCGCATGGGACCAAAAAAATTCCGCTTTAAGCAGTTTTCCGCTTTATACAAAACATCGGAAAATTGAATAACAACAATATTATTTGAAATATGAAAAATACAAATTTGAATTTCCAAAATTATAGAACATGCTAGTTTTTAGATAACTTTTTATTTGAAAAATGTATTAAAAAGATTTTGTTTTTAAAACATTTTTCGACGTGATCACCAATATGTATGAAAATAGTGATTTAGATGAATCATTATTCATAAATACTGACATAGATAAAATTATTTTATCAAAAGAAATAATTATATCGATGTAATAGATATATCAATAATTGTTAGATTTGCAGAAGGAATAAAGATTATATTAAATTTGAAATAAAGAGACAAACTCCGCTACAAAAAAACGTCCAGAAAAGAGAGATAGTGGTTGCAACACTTTAACTTATGTATATTATCTAATATAATATGTAATTGAAATAATTCACGATTTTTATAATATATAATATGCAATATTTTCACTACGAATTATTATACATTTTACAGCTTGTAAAGTTATACGTTTATTGTCCATACAGGCGTATTGTGTAAATATAATATATATACTTGTATACAATACATATTCAGATATTCTTTAATCTGTAATGTATTATAATTCATAAACAATTTATTATTATAGGACGGGAGCGGTCAAACAGCCGATCGCGGACAATTTCAAAGTCGATCATGTTAGAATTTATTTTTAGGGGCACGTGCCCTATATGTTTCTGAATAATTAATAAATCATACCTATGCATATAATTTCTATTATTCCTATGAGGAACCTTTGAATATGATGTCATGATATGACTTATTTTGATTCACTGCTCATGTCTCGTTCTCCTATAGGAAAACGGAAAACTCAACGTTGACATTTTGATGCACAGCAATGACTGCATCACGCTAAATTAATATGTTCTCGTAAATGAAACGAAAACAGTTTCAATCGGACTGACATGAATAAAAAAGTCGATGACAATTTGTTTTTTATAACTGATCGACAACGATGGAAAATATGATAGTTACTCTATTGTAAATATATTGTATACCGAATACTATAAATGTAGACCACGTTCTTCAAATTTATACCATGGTCAAAGCAACTTTTAGCGTCTATAGGTATAATGGTATTATGTACCATGATTATGGTTTAGTGTACAGTACTTTCTTCTCTACTTTTTTTTTTTTTAACTTAAACCCGGGCCGATGTATCATTCACTAATCATAATCTACCGTGAGTTGGGCCGAGCTCAATTTTTTAACACAGCACGACAATTGACATAGAAGTGAACCCGGCTTTAGGGAGAAATCAATGGTGGAAAACGTTTAAAACGTTTGATAACGGACGACAGATTTGGGCTATTCATTTGCTAAACGGTAAAGTAAACGTTTAATGTTTGCAAACATTGTGATCAACTTACCTATTATTATGATTCAGCGTTTGATCTGTTTATTCCAATAACTATAACAGTGGTCGAGCTAGTTATACTTTTGCCGCCATATAATTTTCCATCACTATCACTAATATTTATATAATATCTTATACCGTGGTTACTGGTTTTATATTAACATAATATTATTATGGCGATTATCACTACCAAGCGAATATTTACAATTACCTAATGTTCCAAACGTCGTATTCTAAAACATTTATCACAATAGTCTTTCTCAGTTTTGAATCTTGATTATTATTCGAAAACCTTGAGACTACACGTTATCACAAGTTACTAAATTATAGAAAAACTTCAGAAATATTCTACTTTTTACAGTAGGGTTATTAAATTATTATTATTAGGTATAAATGTATAATAATACTTAATTCCTTTCTATTGACTATTGTTGTTAATTATTAAGATAACCTATAAAATAATATTTGGTACCTAAATATAATAATTAATAGGTATCTGGTATATATTTTAATAATAATAATAAATTAGATTTTTTATTGGATTTTGTTCTATAATGAAGAGTGCAGAGACCCCGCTTATTAATCCTTCTCACTTAGGGCCCGTATTACAATTAGTTAAATTAAGGTTAAACCACCGAATTCGGCCGGTAAAATCAGTAACCGAGGTTTAAACTATGATTTTAAAACGGACACTTAATCAACACTGTATAATATAGTAATGAAAAATGTCCATACCTACTGTCAGTTATTTCGATACTATTATTTTTTCGATAATTATATTATATTTTTATTCAATATTTACGAAATTGCGTTATTTTTTTATGTTTATAAATACTCAAGTGTCCTATAAAAATTACCATTAGCTAAAATATAATATAGATGCCTATGCGGTGACAATACCGTTCTCGCGGCTCACGACGTTGATAGACAAAACGACTTACGCCAAAATATTTTAATTCTGTCGTTCCACACATACATTTTTACGACCTCCAACTTTTTTGTACACACGAAAGTCATGAATTGTTTGAATTTCACACCGCGAAAAGGCTGCGTTTTTTGTCTATGCTCTAAACCAAGGATATCCAATCTTTTGTGAAGATTGGACCACATCATGTGAGTAGAAGTTGTTGTATGTTAAGTTAGGTTACCTAATAATACATTAAAATTTAACGATTAAATTATAACACAATAATACGTTCTAATTATAATTTTACCATAGCGATTATCTGTAATAATATTGGGATCAATGCCGTCATCAAAAATGACATAATATAATATTTTATTGAATCCCCTTATCGAAAATTAATGCGTGTACCCAATACCTGTGTCCGCCTCAATAAAGGTAACACTTTTATATATTACCTACTATAGGTAATACTAGAATATACTATACAGTACCCTACGAAAATATATTATTGCATATTTGCATATTTTTAATGATGAAATATTATATTTGTCTCTCGAAAACATAATAACAATATACAGTGACGAAATTATTGGATGGGTGACTGAATTATAATAAGAATTAAGAACTAGATTTATAGATAAAATTAGAACAGATTTATAGAGCGTTTTATAAATAAATCAAACATAATAAACGACCCAGTCTCGACTACGTATAATATTTATGTTGACTACGATTTCCGTAATTTATATAATAACAACAATAATATATTTATCCATTATATGATAAATTTATTATTACCTATAGACAGAAAACCTACCTCATTGAACTTAGTCCTTGGCCAATTAGCTTTCGATTAAAAAATTTATTATAAAAATTTTAAACGTGAAGTTAGTATTGACCTAACCTGAATGTATATAATCTTACGATTAATTGTGTTTTTTTTTGTCTGAAAACTCTAAAAAGTGTTCAATCTTTAACTATATAGGAATAGGAGTGATTTTTTAACAAATTGGATCTAGTTAGTAACTTAAGGATATCAAAAGAAAGTGTTAGGTGGGATGAGGCAATTCTCAGTAGGTATGTTCTAAATATTAAGATCCTAAAATAAAATTATGGAAATAAGGAAAATTATGTATGCAAAAACTACAAGGTTTCTCATAAGTTATTACAGTAATTAAACATTTACACTAATTATACAACTAATAATATGTTGAAAAAAATCGTCAGAAAAATCATAAGTGGTACCTAAATTATTTTATTTTCCAAAAATTGGATTTGAGTAGGTAGGTATTTTAAGTTATTAATAATACAAATTTCTTTATACCATTCTACGATACACCATTATTGACTTTGATATAAGTTAATATCAGTTAGTATTTTAGTAATACAGTATTTGAAATAATTTTCAAACTATTAAGATAGGTATAATTAACTTTTTAGTTTTTACTTATATATTTTAGAAATTAACTTTAACGAACATAATAATATATCAGCTTTGAGTTAATTTTATGCAGAAGTATGATAATTAAGTCAAATTTTAATGAAATTAAATCACTCAGGTTTCAAGTACCTAACTTAACCTAACCATTTACCTATACTTTTAGTAGAGTAGCCAGGGGGAGGGAGAATTAAGGGTTCAACCCACTCCTCTTGGCCAAAAAAAATGAGGAGTTCCTATAATAAGTTAATAAATGTGTACTGTGTACAATAAAGATAAATAGTAATAACGTTAACAAATAGGTATCATTATTCGGCTAATTAAAAATGTATTATTCAATTAGCGTACAACTCAGTGGTGCATTTACAGTTTTACCATACAGAGACAATGTATTTTAGTGATGTGCAAAAACATAATCCTCCCCTTAGGTCATTCCTGGCTACGCCACTGCATAATTTTATTTGTTTAAACATTTATAGAAATGTCTAAGACTTAATTCTAGAAACTCTGAAAACGTATAGTCTTTATTAATTATTATATTCATTACCAATTATAGTGTTTATCATACAATCTGAGCTTAAAATTCGTGCTTCATATTATATATGTATATACGCTCATAAATGTAATAAAAATCATTTTTCAATGAATATAATGAGGTTTAATATAAAAAAATATAAAATATCCCAAAAATATAATAAAACAAATATATAAAGTATATAATATTATACCCAAGTGCTGAAGTACAAAATATTAAAATATTTATAACACCAATGTTATTTATAGGTAAATTAATATAATGATGCTGTACCTACTTTAGATTACATCTATTAGAGATGAGTTATATGGGATCGACCGTCTTTCACTTTTTCATCCCTATAGTAAACAATCCTGTGACTATTATACAACTCCTAGTTAAGAATAATATTGAAATCTTTTATAGATGTATTGTCTATTTTTGTTACTAAAAAAGACATTTTGAATTTTATTTTTCAACTAAGTTAATGCTACATTTTTTTATCCATTTAATTAAGCCAGGAAATATTATTTAATTATTTTATTGGTAACGTTTAGCCTCCAAAAATCGAATTTTAAGTCTTTGTAGTGGTTAGCTTACGTGCCTGCTATACAAACATTATAAAATCTATCACGAGAAAAATAAAAAGAAGAGGATAATTAAACAGACAAACGTTGTTGGCGGCGGACGGCGTGCAATTTTTGTATTACGTTTCTGTCTAAATTTAAACGCGATTTTGGCCACAAAAACGGATATCTCATTTGGATCACCGATCACCACACACACATGAGTGCGTGTTGTTGCGCATCTTTTTTGTTGAGATTTATCTTGTCCGTCGTCTCAAATAAATTATAACTAGTTCTTAAATTGTAGTATAGATAGTAGAAGGAGGACAATAATTAACTAACAAGCACTTAACTATCTTGACCAATCAATATTATTTTTAATTTGGGCTTTGTTTCTTGCTACATGTAAGTTGAATTCAATAATTTCTACGGTCTTTAATTTTTGTTCAATTCAATTTCCTGGCTGCATAAATAATCGCTAAGCATTTAATAAATCAATAGGTAATGGTTCATTAATCATAATTTAGTGTCCCATGAATAGTCTATTAAATTATATCAACATTAAACCATTAAATTAATCAATTTTTAGTGCAATCTGATATCAGAATTATTTTACCAATTTGAGCACCCACATATGCATAGGTCCATGAAACTACCAACATTATTAAAAATAATATCATCGTTAGATAGATGCCTGAATTAAAGCACTGGCGTTAACTAAACATTCTAAACGATATTTATACCATATTCATAGTTATAGGTAATAGCTGGTAAATATGAACTATGAAGTTGTATAATTATTTAAATTTTCCACTTAACTACAAAGGTTAGTTGAGTTCGTTCGAGTTTTGATGCTAATCACTAATCAGTTGTTATACTTAAAGTTTTTTCCATGTAAGAAAATGACACTAATTATTTGTACTTACTAACCTATAATCTTTGAAAACAGGAATTAGGTAGGTATCTCATACATTTTATAAAAGTATAACTCGTAATTATTCATATTTACCTCATGTATTCCATATTCCTTTGCATAATACATCAGATATATCAATTAATGGTTTTAGGTTTGTTATTTAATCTAAACAATATAAAATATAATTATAATGGTTAATTAAGGTGAAATCAGTGAAATCCATAGATTGATATTTAGGTGTTTTCATAGACGACCTTTGAATGAATATAAACATTAAATTTATAACTCTCGAAATCCCAATTATATCGTCGTATCGATACAACGTAAAAACATATTTACCGCTTTAGGGAATAGCGTTGGTGAAAAATCATTTCTTATTTCATTCTTATTTCATTGGAGTTGTATACCTACCGGCTACCACCAACATGTTTTTAAGTCTCTAGAATCTAGGTCCAGCTATTTTGTCTAAGCGTTGATGAGTGAGTGTATCGAGCTATCCATTTTATACGTAGATATAGTTAAAAATCTTTAAAAACTGGCAATTTAGATTTTAGACCGAATACAATATATTTATTAAATTATTACATAGGTATACTAAGCAGATACTTTTCGTTTTTTTAATTTACACATTTTAAGACAATAAATTGTTATCATGTTTAACTAATCCGTATTAACTTTTTTTTTATTTAAATAGTTGACCAGTGACATACAACAATTTTATTGTCCCTGTTATGTAGGGGGCAGGCACAGCGCTAGAATTTTTTCCCAAGAGTAAAACAGATACTTATTTTACATGGTCTAGGATTTTTTTTAAAAAAGCATAGTGATTTTACTCAGATAAATAATTGCATTTTATTTTACATATACCTATTACATAACTATAACACACTTAACTTTTTGAAACACTCTCAGCAATCTAAGTTCTAAATAGATAATATATATCATATAACTTTTTAACAATTATTAATATTTTAAAAATTTCAAATACAAACTATACGTTTTTTTTTTTTATGCAAAAATGAAAATATTTGAACAGACTCTTTTAAGTACATATTTTAGGGAGCTACTATTTATACTTTTTATAAA
This sequence comes from Aphis gossypii, assembly GCF_020184175.1. Taxonomy (NCBI): domain Eukaryota; kingdom Metazoa; phylum Arthropoda; class Insecta; order Hemiptera; family Aphididae; genus Aphis; species Aphis gossypii. The sequence goes on along the minus strand of NC_065530.1, from coordinate 13,407,153 downwards.
ATAAAAACTCATAAGTCATAGACACATTTAAACATAAATACTGATATTATGTTCAATAAAGAATATTTTGAACATTTTAACTGAAGATAATTATAAATTTAATAGATAAACTTAGGTATACATAGTGCACCAGGACTATTTAACAAATATAATAATATTAGTAATATAAGTTTGTTAAATAGTCTTGTTACAATTTAAATAACATACAAATACCTATCTTTCATTACAAATTTACAACCAAGTCTATGTTATAACTTGTAGATTTATTCAAATGTTATTAGACAATGTGTGACATTTTTTTTTAGAAAAAAGTCAATTAAATATATTAGTAGGTAATAGGTATAAATGTATACCATGCTGGTTTAAAAAATGTACTTTTATTAACTCATTATATTAAGCCAATTCAAAATGTATGATTTAGGTACGAGAATATGACATCTTGACGGCTAACGTAATAAAACGTTAGTTTAATTATTTAAAAATAAAATGTATTGATAAAAGATAGTAGTGCATAATAATTAATTATCATGAAATATTTATAAGGCTTTAAATAAATATAATAATCTAGTAATAATATTATCATTTATTGACAAATAGACTACATGTGAATACACTGTATCATAATATATTATATTATCAGTATTATTAGTATTTGACTATGGTATAAATATTAAAAATAATAATTGATAAAATTAATATTATTTTTTATTAATATTTTACATGATATAAAAATAACATACGAGTAATGTTATATTTTTCAGTGATGGGGAGGGGGCTGGTGAGGGTGCTTGACAATTTTTAGGGACGACTAAAAGGGCTTTAGAGGACCCCTAATCCCCCTTAGAAACGTACCTGATGGAGGTAAAGGAAATTGACTCTTCTTATGTAAAAAAAAATTTATTTTAGGATGACAAAATAAAGACATCCAATGATAAGAGCACGCAAAATTAAATTATAATAAATAAATAAATAGCTAAATACGATAATGGGGCCGGAACTGAACAATATTATACTCTATGTCTCTATGACTTGCACTTACCCACAATTTTTCCTATTCAATTTGTAAAAATATATTACTGTCACGTCACGTGTCAGTAGCGTTTAATGGTAGGTAGGTACATCTGAGATATATTATTATAACAACTCGGCCAAGACGTTATTATTTCAATTATTTTTTTTTTTTATCATCTGACGGTCATCGTTTTAGGACCAGTGGCACGCGCAAACGTACGTTTAATAATAACTCGACGCCAACTTAAAAACATCGCGGACTAATCGAGTATAATATAACTACTGTTACTTGATGATTGCACAACAATCATTTATATTTTTAGTATTTTTATCAAATTCTATTAACGTATAAATTGTTATGCGGATCGAGAGAGATACAACTATTAGTGAATTTGTGATTTGTCAAATTAACGTACCTAGTATAAAAGATTCAAAATACAAAGTTAAAAAAACATGTTCATGTCTGAACGCGTTATAGAAGATTAAATTTATCTATACGCTACACCGCGGTTATTAAACTGAAATACCTTAGTGCTATTATTTTAAAATTATAAAATGTTGGTTAATCCAGAACAGCGCGTTGTCTGTGACAAATTAAAAACTTGTGGATTTAACCCTTCTTGAATTCCGCCAAACTGCAATGAACTTTTGACACGGCCATTTGAGTTGTTCAGAAAAATTAAAAAATACAGGTTTAAAAATTATATCCAATTAGAATAACTATTTTATTTTCTGTAACGCAAATTGTTACAATTTAGTTTGTCGTTAGCAACGCCAACAGAATTAGCTTTAGTTAATATACTATTTATAATATATACTCATTTATATCAGTTTAATTTTTGGTCGATTTTTAAGTAAATGAGTAGGTAAAGAATAAACATAATAATACGCATCTCACCAAATTTACTTGGACGACTTGCGGGCGGGTAAGGTTTAAAAAGGAATTCGGAGTTGAGTATCAAAAAAAAAAAAAAATAAAAATAAAAATAATAATAAAAAAACATTTATAACATAAATAAGTATATAACGGTAAAAAATGTTTACATACATAGTAATAAAAATGGTTTTTTACAGTATATATATTTTATATCAATATTAAAAAGCAAAATATAAAAAGTAGGTATAAACTCTTCACGCACGTATAATATTATATAATGTTATATGTACACATATTTGTGTTCACGACGATCATCTCGAGTTCACGGAAACCGTAACTCGTGAGTTAATAGCGCATCCGCATGTGTGTATACAGGAGAATGAATTGTATAAAAACACACAAAACACGATCGTCGTCGTCGTCGTCATCAGATAATAAACATAAATATGTCATATGTGAGCACAATAATTATAATATAATAACATATAGGAGATTGTACAATATACGTAGGAACCGGAAATGGGAAATACGATTTCGTTCGTTATTGCATTTTTCTTTTTCACGACACAATATATCATTGGTATACTATAATACGATATAACGCAGTCGTATCCTGTCTTCTCCAAAAAAAATAATAAAATCATATTATTATTGGTAGTGATGTAGGGAGAAAACGAACAGGATATAATAATAATAATAATAATAGTAATAATGATAATAATAATCAATATAGTTGTACACGTCGGTAACTCAACGACGAAAAGCCGAAGGGGAGCGCAAACCGATGTACAAACAATAATAATATTACATTATTAATTCCGTTGAAAGTGCAGTCGATTTTGCATACGCGGAGCGGCTACTAAATTAACAGGTCGCCTAAAAACAAAAATAATAATAGTAAAGACAAAATATAGCATAAAACAAAACAAAACGTGATTTAAAAATAAATAAAATTAACAAAAATACGTTTAAGAGGTGGGAGACGGGAATAACTTTAGCGGTTAACCGCGCGCCTACGCTGAAATTCACATCGCGGGTATGGCATAGATCATGAATCATGATCTATAAGCCATTTAAACGTAGTGGTGATGGCGTTGATCACTATACAGGGCTAGGATTTCAATGTATTTGTATTTGTATTTGCATTTTTTTTTTTTTTTTTTTGATTGCCCGACAACGCGATGCTTTCCAAGCTAAAAATATATTTCAAGTACCTACAATCTACATACTATTCTAACGAATTATTTTTAAAACATTTTTACTTTGATGTCATATTTAATATTTTTCCAGGTGCATGACCGAACAATTCAAAACGACATATTTTAAGTACCTATGAAAACATGTATTTTTTTAATTGTTAGTCTTTCAGCACATCACCATTGATTATAAATACTAATAGTATTTATAATCAATGATATCACGTATAGTTTTACTGATTTTAAAATAACGAATCTCGGATTTAACTTAATGATCGTAACACGACCATCGGTCGATATTATATACAGATGTCAATTTTATAAATTCACTATTCAAAAAGGGCCATTTCATTTTTTTTTTTTTTTTCATAAAATATGTTCATTAAATTCATTAAATAACAAATAATTCTATTGTATAGTAAAAAATAAAAAATTTTAAAGCTCTTATATGTCGTATATAAATGAACTTTTGAATTTTTAACACATTAAAATCCATGCCCTAGTGTTATCCTTCTGATAACTGTAGGGATCGCCTATCACTAGGAAAGACTAATTCCAATGTATTATTATACGCACGAAGAATCCACTAATTTGTCGGTTTAACAAACGGGAGCGAGGTGCACCACCGCGACGCGTTTAAGCAACAAATTTAATTTAATTTTTATACAAACGAAATCTAATCAAAAAACATAGAGACTACTGATAGTATTACTAGTAATCGGTCCGTATATTATAATGCAGTTTCTTATATAGGTTCAATTTGAAATATAACCGGAGGAGTTTCCGAAACTTCCTAAGGACCTTCTAAAAAGGGCCAGGATCGCTAGACACTGTACCTACATCTGAATGAATTTAAAAGTAATCAGATACTTCGAAGGATGTTTATCATAAATAACCGACTTAAATACAGGATGCGCATCTTTTTTTAATAGTAACGCGCCATTACACCTAGTGCTTACTACTTACGCCATCATTTGAAACAATGCATTGTTGAAACAGCGCGACCCAAGGCGAATGCAATTATATACCCATTTATGTAGCGTGCAAAAAGCAAATAATTATGTGTTAATATTAGAATAATTATTATTATTACTATTGTTATTGTAATGAGTGATAATACGTTGTATAGGATATTAGTAAGAAAGATGAAATGGAAAGAACAATGAAAATACCTCAAAATGAGAGATTGTAATAAACCACGATAAAGGTAAGCCAAAATATTTCAAAAGCATGACCTTTGTTAATACGTAAAAGACTTATTACACTATTTTTGACCTTTTTAAAATAAAATAAAATAGTTTTCAATCGCATCCCTCTTCTTTACCACTTTTTGAGTTAAAATTTGAACTATATTTTATTTTATAAAGCAACTGACATAGTTTACTACTATCTAAAAAATCGTCTACATTAAAAAAACCAAATAAAATTTAAGGTTATGCGTTCGAAATATTTAGTTATCTTTATCATTGAATACACTGTACACAGATATAGGTTACTGCTGTGAGTATAGGCCGAAGAGGCCCACACCGAAAAATTTCAACAAGTTTTTTTTTGTATTTTTTTATCGGTTATTTTTAATAACAATATCGTATAATTAATTCAATTGTTTTTTATAATAATATTGTTATGTTCACAATAATCGGTGAATCAAAAAGCATTTCTTTGTTTTCTGTGCTTGATTAATACATTACACTACAAATTTTTAATGTATAATAATATTGTATAATGCGTTTAACGTACAATTTTTCTTTTCTTTTTTTTTTCATTTATTGCTACAATCTGACACGTTTGTCTAAGGTACATCATTTTTCTTTTGCAAGTGTCTCGTATATATAATATTCAGAGATAACAATATTATTAATTTAAATTTAAATCGATGGTAAAGTAAATATCATGGTTAATATTTAATGAGCGTTATTATTATTATTATTACATAATATTAAAGCCAATCGTTATGAGTTGGAGCTAAAACACAGGTCATTCACTGTAGGGCAATATTCAAGAACCACTTTATTATTGTTATTGCGAATAAAATTAAATACATTAAAATCGACCCTAAGTCGCCGAATATCGATAACATAACTTGAAACTTTTAAATAGGTATCAATGGTCGGCAATGGGTGAATTTATTTTGAGTAGAATATTTTGTTATATATATATATATATGTTACAGTATTCAGGTCCCCACACACTGCAGCGGTGGTGGTAAAATTTTAATTGTCTCGGCGGTGGCGGTAAAATTGTGTCCGGACTCCCAACTCCTTTTAGCACAACCGCCACCATCACCACCACTACAATGTGTGGGCACCATTAGAAAAAAAAACCATAAAAGGAATTTTACACGTATCGACGTGTAAATACAGTATAAAACGATCTTAGACGTTTCAAATTTAGGATAGGTTTCAATTTCGGGTTACTCTCTGCAAGGTATCGGTACAGTTCAATAAATCTTTTTGAATTCGCAGAGTGACAGAGAATTGTGAATTGACCTTATAGTCTAATTGCAATTGTTCAGTCTTGTTATGATGTGATAATGACAGCAGTAATTTAAAGAATTTATTTTAACAACATTTATGAAAGATCGTATTACAAAAAAGTATTGTGATGGTAACATTACATAGAGGGTAGGAAGTTTCCCACGTGTATGAATATTATGTTATGCAAGCTACTAAATTGCACGAAAGTTAAGTGGACGACTGTGGTTTTAGCTCGCTCACAAAAATCGCTTAAATGATTATTTTAATATTAAAAAGCAATCAAATTACTAGAAACACAAAACAACTATTTATGTCGTATTTCATCAAAAAAGTAATTGACTTAACAATACAATCAGAATATATAACCTAAAAATGCCTATTCTGTAACATACACTTAATGATTATCTTATTATATAAAAGTTTCAAAGTCTTTTTTTCTTTGTCTAATACAATTGAAAAGACTTAACAATTTTTTTCAATAACGATGACATAAAATATGTTTAATATAAGTTTTTATTTTAAACAACATCCAATTATTACTCTTTATAATACAATATACTATCATATTGTAAAGTAATCACACTATGGATTCAGAAGTGCAAAGCCAAATATATTGCAAATTAGGTAGGATATAGTTAAGTTAGTTATAATATATTATCTTTTTTTAACTGAAAATATTTAAGAATTTTAAGATTATTAATTTGCCAAGTCTAAAAGTAATTTATCAACAAATAAATGTATAATATACCATTGCATTGAATAAAATTGTTTTTCACTATATTAATTTCCATTCGTTATTACTTATTATAATTACACTAGTCTCTGTATTTAACTTCAGGAACTCTGGTAACTAAATAATTAACAATATATGAATTAATTTTAAATAACTTCATTCTTGGATACTGACAATAAAAATATAACCTTTTCGACTTTATAAAAATAAATGCCGCTCAATAATTAAAATAACTGATTACATAATACATATTACATACTTAAAATGTGATTGTTTATAGGGATTCATTTTAGAAAAAAAAAAACAGAAAACCCCTAATTTCACTTAAAATTAAATAGATAAATGTAATAAATGGAATGATAATAAATTATAATAACAATAACAGGACCTCTTTGTCTTAAAATATTAATAAATAACGAGGCCTTCAATAATAATATTATTATTTTATATACATAACAAAAGAAAAAATCGAGTTTATGCGTAAACATTCAGTTACTAAGAATCACATTTCATACGTACATCACATCTAGACTATATTTTAAACATTGTAAATAAATTAACCTAAGCAGGATAGATAATAAAATCTATAGTAAATTATTTTTTTTTAATTTTTAAATAAAAAAGTTATGTCTTGTTTTTTGGGCATTCGCCTGCTTCTTAAATAGAAGATAAATCAAGTTTAGACATTTTCTTCGCATGCTGAAATTAAAGAACAAAAAGATGTTTGCATACATTTACTTTGTTTTTGAATTCCGATAATCATTAGCAATAATATTATGTTTTTCACTTGTCTTCAATAATAAAATGAGTGAACAAATTTTCAGGTTTTAAACCAAGTAAAAAACAAAAGGGCAATATACTTAAAAATATAGACTGAATAATATAATCTTTGACAATTCATATGATCCATAATAAACATTATATTAATTATGTTTCATTTATAATAAGGTGACATGTACTAATCAGATTAAATAGAAAAAACAAAAAGGATTGTAATATTTTTGTTGTCTTTGGTTTATAAGCTTTTGATATATCTTTCAATAAGCATTGCAAGACAAATGAAATACATATTAACAAAAAATACGCTAAATTTGACATGAAAACATGTTGAATAAACTCACCATGCCATGTATACATCTAGTAAGTGAAATACACAGCTTATTTGAAACGGTTGGCAAAAGCATTGGTAAGCTCATTGACAGCTACTTGTGCCACAGCTTGGCCGACCGCTTGTTGTACACGCTGCGGTATTTGTGGCATTGATCCTCGCCTATTATCGCCAATACCATCATAATAATATGAATATATAACTCGCGCATAGCCATTATTTTATAATTACAGATATTTCTAATACAAGATAATTATTTTTTATAAGATATAATAAAATATTTGAATAAATATCAACAATCTATTTGTACCATAAACCCATTGGTATAACATTAATAAATTAGTATAAAACTGACACCAATATTTTTACCAGCAAAAGCATTTGTTTTGATAAATTTTTATTATAATAAAATATATGTACATATAAATATATATATATAAGTATTATATATATTATATATGATAAATAATTTTAACTGGATTAAAAGTGTTGAGTAATATGCTGATTGCTTAATTTAGTAACATTAATATAAGTGCGTTTAATTATAACTACGTCTAGAAAAAATAAAATTTTGTTATTAGTTGGTTTATCTAAAATATTTTATTATCTAGTTTTATACATAGTCAAGAACAATTTTGAATTAATACATTAAAAATGCATTTTAAATTCCTGTATTAAATTATATTATAGGTTGTATTCATTATAATTATTTTATTTTTAATTTACAAATTACAGTATTCTGATATTTTTCAAATTATAATATTGAAATGTTAATCATTTACTATTTAGTTTCTGGAGATATTGGAATGTTGGTCAAATAATTGATTTTTATGTTTGAATATTTCTAGATTGAAGTAAATTAAGAGCATTATTAACATTATAAAAAATGGAGAAATTATACTTTTTGATGTATGGAAACTAGCTGAAAATTCTTCAACTTTTTCTTGACTATGTAACTAGAAAACATATAATGATGAGCTTATATACTAAATAATTTCTAACCAGATATCACTTCTTAAATTGTTTTAATTATAATAAATTAATAACAATGTACATGGTCTAACATTTTTTTTTAATTATGAGCTAAAAAAATAAAATAGTAGACAATATATCTTAAAATAGTTGAATAATATTTTATATATGTAATCCACAATCACTACCAATGATAATTTTTAAAGGGTAACTGTGTGAGTATTCCTAATATAGGAAATTATTATAAATTATAAAAATTAATACTTAGACGTACAAACTGTGAATTATTTAACAAATATTAGGTAACATACCTAGGTAAATAACATCTAATTACCTAATTATACTGATGTGCTAACCTAGACAATGAGATTAACCAACATAACGAATACAAAACAAATATATATAAATATATATATAGGTAAATAATTTATATAACAAAAAAAAAAATAATAAAAGATACTATTATTAATCAGTAATCAATCAAATTAAAAGAAACAAACAATGGACCAAGTTTAGCTTACTCTGGCTTCAATTTAATGTGTATAGGTTAGTTGGTTATAAATATAGTGATTATTATTAATGAAGTTGCAGATTTAATCGGCCACTGAAGACATGCTCGACAATACATATTAACGGCGTCTGAAATGTAAAAAAAACCACACCGTCGCCGTTGCTGCCTTTTATACTAAATGTTAGTGACTCAAGCTAACTACATGTTAGTGAGTACTATCATTAAGTACATAGCTAACTAGCTAATAATTGTTAGTAAAGCTAGTAGTTAGCTACGCACTAAATAATTACTAATTTTCATAAATGTTAATTAACAGAGCTATTTTATAATAGATTCAATTTATAGGAACTTCTATGAGCTGTAATGATAAATGTATAAAGCAATGAAATGCCCAAATCGACTTACGAAGGAATTAAAGGAGGAGGAAGTCCTTGACCACCAGGCCGACCAGGTGGAGCAGGAGGTTGTCGTCCTTGCTCAGGTCCAGGTCTATTAGGTATAGCTGGAGCTGGTCTTCCTGAAGCTGGAGGTGGTGGAGGTGCTCTTGATGCAGCATTTGCAGGTGTTGGGTTAGAAGGTACTCCTCTACGTCCAGCACCACCGGGGCTTGGTGGAGACAACCTTAACAATTATAAAAAAATTTAGAATAAGAACTGTAATATGCACAAATAATATTTAACAAATCTACCTTGGGTTATCAAGACTAGATGCAAGCCAATCATTCTTGACTGGTGGTGGAACTGGTGTGGTAACAGTAGCCATTGAAACATCACCAATAATTCTCAATGCTTCTTTACATGCTTGGTACATACGCATCATTTCTTCACGTTTTACGGCCTCTTCTGCACTTTCTTCCATCATTTGAGACTTAAATACAAAATTTACATTTAGATTTATGGACTTAAAATATATTAATTATTTAATATAAATAATAAATTACTATTTATAAGTAGTTATACTAGTTAGATAATAATCAATTCACTTTAATAGAAAATTTAAAGTTATGTTAACTTTGATTTTACAAAACATAATTTTGTAATGTTAAATTACAAGAGACTAGATTAATAGGAATGAAATTCTCTTCATATTTATCAGATAACATATGTATAGTACCACCTTAATTCTCAATCTAGTTTCCTCCCTAAAAATATTGCAGACAACACAGATAAAGAGTGGAAAATTAGATAACTACTCTGCTATACAGTAGAAATTGAATGTAATTCATGATTGAGTAAGTCAACATTTTTCATGTCTTGCATAAACATTTGGTGGATAGTCAATTATTTACAGTTATTCATTTTTGAGTTACAATATGAAACAATTAAGTTCTTATCAAAAACTGGTTTTGCAAAAAAAATCCTGTTTTTTATTCCTAATAATTTTGAACAATACTATTAATTTTCAATTTTGACTTCTAAATAGAACCAACGTAATTTGCTTTCAGAAACAACAGAAACCACTCTCAAACTTGAAGAATACAGCATTTTTTTCTACTAAAAATCATGTTTCTATACAAAAAAATAAATACACATGCCATTGAACAATACATTAAATGCTCCACTTAGAACCTAAAATAACTACTGATTCATGATAGAGAATATTAACTATACACTTTCTATCAATCAAGTGTGATATATAATTTTTTACCTAAAATAATAACAACCAGAAAATTAAGTTTCTTATCATAATATATGGTTAGTATAGCTGCTGTAAAATCAATACATTGTTAATCCACTTGATATTAAAAAATAACTTAATATTAAAAAGCACCAAATTTACTTAAAATAATTTGCAACTGATGAAGGGTTAAATAAATAGGTACATTTTACTTTTTAGTAATTAAGTGATTTTTTTATAGTTATATGTCTGTTTATACATAGTGTTAAAAAAATAGAAAAATTAGAAATAACACAAAATAAGGTTTTGTTGAATGTTGGACACTTCTCAGTCAAGTTATCTGACAATGAATATACAACATAATACTGTATTGATATATCTTAATAGTATCAATATTCATGAATATGCAATATACATAAATTACCTGATCACCAGATGCGTATAGATGAGCTAATAATTCTCCATTAATAAAATCTTTTGAGTTGTTTATGATCAAATGCATAATGATTTTGGGGACTAGATCACGACAAGATTTTGTAACAATTTTCATATATGAATCAACTAGATTTCTAATAGTCTCCACCTGTCTTTCCAAAACTGGATCCATAGATGTAGTTGATTCTGTACTGCTCTATAATTGTTAAAAGTTAAATTGATAAATATGTTATAAAATATTAATGAATAATTAAAAATGACACTAACCTCACGACCATCCTGATCGAAAGGCGAAAAAATAGATAAAAAATAATAATAGTTAATCATTTAAAAAATTTAAAAAGCATATATAATTGTCAAATTTAAATAAATAAAATCTTACCTCATCACTATTGGATACATCTGATGACTTTTCTGGATAAACACCTGCACGTAAAAATGATGCTTTCCAAGAATCTACATCATCTTGTGTTTCGCAACTCAGTTCAAGCTGTTTATAGTCCTAAAAATATATATTTATGTAATTAAAAAAATGTTAAGAACCAAATCTCCACTGATCTTTTGAAAAGATTAAAATATAACAATAATTTATGATTGTTAATGTTATTAAAAAAATCATAATAGTAAATTAATTTATATTAAAATATATTTAGAGTTAAAAATTACTATGATATAAATTTTAAATTAAATGAAGACCAGTGAAGAGTAGGCTTAATATTATACGTAATTCAATTCAAAATTCACCTTGTAAACATTACGGCCTTCTGGATTAAATAGTGCAAATGTATGACGACGTGACATAAAACCTTGTTCAACATCTTTGATTTTCAATCCATCTAATGGTAACATGTATTTTTTTTCTCTTTCCTTTAAAAATAGCAAATATTTATTTTCATTAAATACCTAACAAAAAATGTGTAATTAATTGATAGTCATTACCTCTTCATCTTTGAACCACGAGATGTTTTCAGACATTAATACAAACCAATAATCTCTAGATCCACCTTTCATAATGCCCAAATTATGTATACACATCCATCCTTTACGGATCACTTGATTGCCAAGCTTGTGAGTTTTGTTGGAGTTATCAGATGACTGTTGTGCACTATAAGTACAATATTACATAATAAATTAGTTTTAAATAATTTTTATTATGGTTGAAATAAAATAAATTGATATATACTTTGCAAATCCAATAAAATCTTCATGGTTTGTGTTCATATAGGCTAGTTCACATTCAACCAATAAGATTAACTGTTCTTTACACATTTGTTCACGATTACGAATATATGATGTAATAATACGTTCGGTTTCTTCTCGTAAACGTGGATACCTGGACATCTATAAAATTAAAAAATATAAATTTTACATAAATCAAAAATGTATATAATATAATATGTTCATACCTTGTCAGTACAAATTCTAACTACGTTAGATAATTCATTCACAACGAGATCGGTACATTTCAATGATGGTTCTTTCAATCTAGCAATTTGTTTTTTCACAATAGCTTCAAATGCCATATCAGGTGTAAATAAGCCCACTCTTATACCTATAAAAAATATATATACGTGCTTATTTCTGAATGTTAAAAATTATTTCTTAATGTATTACACACCATGAATATTTCTGATGGCAAATGCTATTTCTCTTCTTAATTCTTTTTCATCAATTTCCATTTTCACAATTTCAAATGGGAAACGTTCATGGAACAAACGATTAATTTTAGCACCTCCAGATAGTTCATTGGTATTTATCTGAGCAGACCCAGAACCTTCAATTGTGCGTTCAAAATCAGATTGAAGTTGTTGAATCATTCTAATTTCATAAGAAAATAATAATTAATAGAGTATGATTAAATACTAAATGATTCTAAACGACTTACTGTAACATTGCTTTAGTTTTAATAGCTGGATCATCTGGCCTGAAATATTTAAACTGTTCGACATCCTTTTCTAATGTAAGTAATTGTTTCTAAAAATAATCATATAATAATTAGTAATCATGAGCTTTACAAAAATTAAATAACGTATACTTGTAATTTATCCCTAAGCCCTGGCAATGTATCTCTAATATGGTTTGTGAGCTGTTGATTCAAAACTCTTTGCAAATAAGGTGTACCAAGTCTATCAGCCATGTGTCTGTAAGCTGGGTGTCTAAACAGCAAAATTATAATTTATTTATATAACTTTTTTGAATTGAAATTTTAAGGAGAATAAAAAATATTCAATCTACCCCAAGAAAAATTTTCTTTCTGCACTCAAAGCAGCTTTGATATCTTTACGGCCGTCAATATCTTTCTGACTTCTGTTTACTACACCAATGTAACCACGTCTGAGAGGTAGAAGCTTATTCTCCAATATGTCTCTAGCATCAGTTCCTTCGTCCATCAGATCCAATTTTGTTATGACACCAATAGTTCGCATACCTAAGGAATTATAATAAATATGTTTTAATTATACATAGTATACAATTAAAATACAGAGACAATATGGAAAATGTGCAAAAAACTAATTTTAATAACAACATATTTAGTTTTAAATTATATATATAAAAGATTTATTGGTAAAATATGAACATGCTTTATTCAAATTAAAATAGGTAAATGATTACAATGGTTCGAAGATCATAGTGAATGTAAATTATTTATTATTAATGAAAAAAAATATGCATACATCTAAGATAATAATGGAAAAAAGTAGGATTTATTATTTTATACATAGCATGCAGTTTCACTACTATACACGATACGTTTCTAAATAATCATATTTATAAGCGTGTGTGATAACTTATAAAATCGAATATTTTAAAATTTGACATAATGAATCTAACAGTAAAATAGTAATTTTTATTGCAATGTTACCAGCATTTCAAATTCAAATTATTCATTGTTTTAAGACTATTAATTATAAATAAATAAATATCAAAATAAAGTGTACAACCTGCTACAGAATACAATAGATATCAAAAACTCATCATAGCAATATAGGAATAAAATAAAACAAAATTTGATTGTTTTTATGATAATATTTTAAATGGGTTCATTTAGTTTTTTCTATGCCATTCATACTTTTTCTTATAAATAATCAATTTACTTTGATTATGTTGAAATTGTAGGTACTGATTATTTAAAAGAGTTTATTAATACATATATATTGGTAGATGGAAAAAGATTATCATTTTCTTACCTTCAGGGTCCACTTCTTTAGAAATTTTTAATGCATCACTGTTGGCCAAATCTTGGTTAGCTGGTGTTACAGCCAAAATCAGGCAATTATCTCGTTTAACAAAAGTGAATAACATTGATCTTATTTGATGCTCTATGTCGGGAGGTTGGTCCCCAACAGGTACTTTGGTCATACCAGGCAAATCAACAAGGGTCAGGTTCAACACTAGAAAATAATACTAGCAAAACTACACAACAGCCACGAAAACTAATAATGTTGAAAAATGTATGACTTGTTCCCTAGCCCTATACCTTGAATTATAACCAGTTATTAATAATTATTTTTATGTACTGTTTTAGTCTTCAGTCAGGAGTAAATCATTAGATTGGAAAACTTTTTTTAAGGTTTAAAGAAACAAAAAAAAAACATTTAAGCAATGTACAAAGAACATTCTAAAGAAAACTAAAAATAGACAAAATCGCTAATAGCATGACTTGGTGCAATGTTTTCGAGCAGACTACTGGCCGATTAACGTTTACCGTCTGGGTCAACTTGTTTTGCAATTTGTAAGGCATCTGAAGTAGCCAAATCGGCATTAGCTGGAGAAACAGCCAGTATAAGACAAGTTTCTTTTGTGATAAATTGGAACAGCATGTCTTTGATTTGTTGTTCAATGTCAGCTGGCTGATCACCCACTGGTACTTTTGTCAAGCCAGGCAAGTCGATCAAAGTGATGTTTAAAACTGTTTACAGACGTTATAAATAACAACCATAATAAAATGGTATGATTTTTAAACAATATATTTAAATTAGTTTTAAAATTACTGAATAAAACGGTTTTGAAATTATAAAAAAAAAAATCAAATAATACTATTGTCTACTGAATATCATTTTTTTCAATCATCATAATACAACAATCATAGTATAGAGTACGTAAGAATCAAAATAAATTTGATGAACTATTAAATCTATAGAAATTAAAGGTGTAACTATAAATTTCTTATTTTTTTTTATTTTTATGTTTCTATATTATACAACAATAAATGAAATAAAATTTCTGTTAATAAATTTATAGAACATTTTTTAATGGTACAAATAGGGTATTATATGTACTGTACTTACCATTAGGAGAATACACCCTTAAATTTATTGGAATGTTTGAAATTCCTTTATTAGATCCAGTCATACGATCAGTTTCACTTTCTATTTCACGTCTAATTTCATCAAAATCTGCAAACTTTTTTCCTTTGCAATGAAGAAATTCTCCATATTCTATAAAAAGCAAAATTAAATTAGAAAAATGAATAACCATAAGTACCAAATTAGTTAGATACTAAGACTAAACCTTGGTTTAAATAATTTTAAAATACAAATTGAATACCTATATCAATATATTAAGTTAAATTATTTAACAAATAAAAATATATTTTTACAAGCTATGACGAAGGTTAGAAATGAATATAAATGTTTTTATTAATGATGTCAAAAAATAAATGATTTTAATAAGTGGGATGCAGTAGAAGTTAAATGGTACTTAAAAAGGTCATAATTTATTAAAAATGTATTAAAATGTTTATATTGAATAGACTCGAAGTGAGTATTGGGTACAAGTTTTCAAGTTTATTTTAATAAAAAAAAATGTATTTTATATAAGTATATCAAACTTATTGATAGCAAGAAGTGCTATCTAATTGATTCGATTAATATTTAAAAAAATATGTTATTGCTTAAAATTGTAAACTCAGTTATGCAGTAAAATCTTAACATTTTACATCATAATATACAATATAACTTACCCAATGAACTATTAATCAACTGAAGAATAAGAGGACGTCGAGTTACAATTCCAGAACCTCTCGGAAGAAAATCTCTAAAATTAAATAAAAATATATGTTAAACAACAAAAATATAAAACATTTTCTAAGGATAAACATTAACGCTGTAATAACTAATAACATTATGTATGTTTACATTTTGAACAAAAGTACTAGTTAATCATTATTCAGATTTTATCTAACTAAATAAGTATACACCCAAGATGGCAAAACTATGATATGCATATTGTATTTAATGACTTTTATTTTACTATAGAGTAGGTATATTTGCTTATTTTGAATACAGTGGAGAACAGCTAACCATAAATGAACAGCATTGTAGATAAAACTGCATTTTTTTGAGATAGGGCTTACAGATTTAAAAAAATCCTCGAAAAATCATTCTTAAAAAATGTTTTTTTTTAAAAAAAAGGATGGATATTGGATACATAAAACTTAGAAGAATGCAGTACCCACATTGTGTATCTCTATCTTATAACAAATAACAAAATAAATTTTCATTCAAAAAAATCATTTTTATTTTACGCTGTTTTATATTAAAGCGAATTGACTTTTAGTAAAAAAATATTTGAATTTGAGTTAAAATTATTTTAAGCCATAGCTATAATCAATTTGTACTAAAGCACATAAACTTCATATTTCTAATATTACCTAATAATATGTATCTAGTAAAAATAAAATTGTTTAAATTATTTTTTCTTATCAATAGTTACTAATAACTTTATGTAGGTATCTAATTTTTTAAATATTTTAACTAGGTGTCTATTAGAAAGTGAATTGTTCAAATTAATTTTAAAAGTTACACATGAGTAAATATGGAGCACCATTTTAATTCATAAGATAAAAGAAAACCATTGAGCAAAATTTCTAGTTGTGAATCAAATCTATTGCTAGATTTCTCTTTAGTAAATAGGTAAAGTAGGTGGGGATGAATGAAATACATTAGTGATTATACATAGGTATAATGAAAAACCAACCTAAAATATAATATAGGTATCTACCATAATATTTGATGTATTTAAAATTATAAAGCATTGAACCCAATAGTTATTAACTATTTATTAAACATTAAAACAAAAACACTTTACAGCTAATATGCCTAGGCATCAAAATAGTCAAAATTTTAGAAAATATGTCTAATCCAGACATCTAATGAAATTATACAAACCTATAAACCTTTTATGACACCTGTTATTAAAACTTTTATTGAAATATTTAAAAACAACAAAAAAATTTATTTTAAAATGAACTACTTTTCATAATATATATTTTTATCTAATCAATAAAATATATTTATGGGAATTGTTTAAATGCATTATTTCCTATATGTAAATTAATTTACTGATTATTTAATATATTTAATATTATTTTTTAACATGGTCAGTAGGTGTTTTGTTAAAGTGTTTAGAGTAAAAAATTTACATGTGTTTATCATCACGTCTCTTATAATCAATAATCATTTTGTTGTTTTAAGCCATTAACTGTTTAATCGTATATTTGTACAGAAAATAGAAAAATATAGCTCATAATCTTAACTTTAAATTGCCTTATAGTAAAATTATACCATCTAGATTTGTACACTTTGAAAGTAAAAATAAATTAGTGTTATTACTGTTATTCAGCAATTTAATTATTCTAATCAAAATCTCTTCTAATTCATTGTTTTATATAATAATCACAGATTAAGTTAAATTAATTATCAATTAAATAATTAAATGTACCTACTTAAATTAATAATTACAGAACACTATTACTCTGGTAAAATAGGTACCTACTATAAAGGTTACTAACAAATTGAATAGATACAAAATGTTCATTAGTTTAGATTAAAAATAATCAATTAGAGTTTAAGCTATAGAGATGTTTGAAATATATGTATGTTGAACAATATTTAACAACCAACATTAAACATATTATTATACATTCAACCATAAACTGATTTACTATCAATATGTAAAAGAACCCATACCCAACTGTCATATTGTCACGTTCATAAGTCATAATCATACACTAAATATTATGTAATTGAATTAAATATTACATCAATAATAACATGCTTATATTATAAGTTATCACATTTACTATGTATGCTACATTCGAATAACTAGGGGTGTTTATAAATTTTATTTTATTTTGTACCTGCCTAATTCTTACGGCTCAGCATCCAAATGATAGAATCATAATAACTCATTAGATCCCAATCATATGGCTAACAAAGTATGTTTATCTAATTTTGATCTCATTCACTTTTAATGAACGAGTATTAAACAAAAATATTTATAAGTAGGTAGGTAAAAGGCATAAAAATATAAAACAAACAGTGCAAATGATAACGATGGAAACATTCTGCGTGTAAATATAGGAGTAAATATGAAACCGACATTGGCCAAAAACTATTGTTTCAAATAAGTAGGTTCGATATCGCTTGAAATCATATGAAGCTACCGATTATTGCGCAAGAGTAATGGGAAAATTTTGGAGCCACCAACGAATTGAGATGTAAAACAAAATCACGTCCAACATCGGTAATTTTTATTTTTTTTTCCTTCTCAAAAAGACACCCTACGTTTTACAGTAAACACGTTCGTGCACAAATCGGACAACAACAATAAATAATAACGTTTTAGCAGTTGGGCACAACACGTAGGTAATATTCTCGCTCGTCGTCAAACGCCCGGACAAATAGGTAGGTAGGTAGTGCTGTTTTGATTTACCTGCCCACAAAGTTCTCCAGCACAGAACTTTTACCAGCGCTCTGACCACCGACCACCGCGATCTGGGGTAGGTCGAGCTGCATGTGCACGCCCAGCTGGGTGAACGCGTCTTGGAGTTTGTTGACGATGGGTATCAACTGTTCCATACCCATGTTGCCGGCCATCGTTGCGGACGACGATGACGACGACGAAGAGCCAAGTGTGGGCGAACGCGTCTCACCGGAGACGACAACGGTCCTACGTCGGGCGCAAACGACGACGGACGATCGGCGGACTGCTCTGTGTGTAATACACCTGCGACGGTGACACGGCGGCGGTGACGACACACGCACTACGCACAATCACGTCTCACACCGTCCGCTGGACAATAAACGTCACCACTGGCGGCAGCAGGAGCAAAACATACGGACGGAAGCGATCGTTCGTACGGATACGGATGATTGTGGTGCGTGTGCGCGCGCGCGTGTGCGCGTGTGTGTGTGTGCGTGTGAGCGCGCGGCGGCGGCGAGTGGCAATACGATCACAGAGTCAAACGTTCCGGCGGCGGCGGCGGCTCGCTCGGATTCCGACGAATGACACCGACCGGGTACGAGCGCGACTGCCGGTCGACGGGCCGCTGTTCGGCGTCCGAGCGCGCCCGAATTCAAACGAACCTCGGTGGCGCGGCGGCCCAAACGTTCCGAAACGACCGTTGGCCGCTCTTCAACCAGTTCGACCGCTCCAACAACCCCGTCGGCGGCGGTCACGCGGACTCCGTCGACCGCGTAGGGTCGTCCGGCCGCGGCGCGAACGGTCGGGCTGCGATTCGCAATGCCAACGGCTCGGTTTTCGCCCTGCAAATCGGCCAGAGAGCAAAACGTTTCGGAAAAGAGTCCGTCGGGTACGGGTGTCGAAAACGGGTCCTGCGTGGCGGCGGCGGCGGCGGCCGAACAGCGGTTGTCACGCCGGTGCGTCGCGCGTCCGAACGGGTGGACGTGCGCGCCACGCCCCGCCGCCAGCCTACCGGCCGCCGCCGCCGCGCCAAAGAGGAGGAAAAAAGCTCTCGCGCCGACGACCGAGCCGCCGCGCGCTAAGTTATGCTTTACGCGCGACGACGACGGCGACCCTTTATCGATTCCCTTTTCACTGTTCCGCATTTCCGCGCGTACTACATAATATACAATATGTATCATGATATCGGCGACCGAGAAAATTCTTGTCCCGCTGCAATCGTCGCACGATGATTATTATAATAATTAATGTTATTAATAATTATTATCGATATTATTATTGTTCTCGTATCGCACGGCATAATGTCGCGGGCGTACGCGATTATAATACGTCATTTCGGATTTTTTATTTATTTTTTTTTTTTCATAATATACGCCCACTAAATGTCGTGCGTTAGTAATACGAATTTATTGAAATCACAATAATATGATCGATATATTATTTTAAAGCGAAATCGTACAATAAATTAATTAAATATGAACGCAGACGTTACTTGCGTCATACTAAATATTAGGTACTGTTAAATCGTCACGGGCGGGTGGGGTATATTGCATTAAATATAATATTATTACTAGTTATTTGTTCAACGGAGTCAATAAAAAATGAATACGCACGTAGACGTGTAAAAAAATTTTACACGTGGATTTACAATATATTGATGATGTGCGTGTGTATACCGTTGTTTATCACGTGTGTCGTGTACCCAATACATTCGCAAACGGACAGATTTGCACAACTGCACAAGTGTCCCCGCGGGGTGCCTAAACTATAATGCTAATGCTAATACCGACGACCGACATAATAGTATATTTCTATAACTGTTTATGAATATTTAATATTATATTTTACGTGTGCAGTACACATACAGAACTGTGCATTGCATTATTGATTTTATAATATCGTCGTGCGGTTCGACAACAATAAAGTAGCCAATGTGTATACGAAATCATTGGTAGTTCGATGTTTCATGTTTATTATAAGGTCTATAGGTGTTTTACCACTAGGCCACTGAGGAGGTATATGGTCTAGGGGTGGTCAACAGGTCGATCGCAACTCGCTTTCGTCTTTTCTCGATTTTTTTCAGAAAACAAATTACAATAAGTTAAAAATGACAATTTATAATCAAATATTATATTAAAATATTTGTTATGCAAAGTAAAACTGTAAAATTGAACGTTATAATTTATTACCAATATTATAAATAACAGAAATAAAAAAAGTATAATAAGCATGTGTATAAAATATTTTTTTGTTTATACCTTTTTTTTTTTTTTGGTCGATCGCGACAACCTAGAAAAACTCAGAGCCCAGAGATCGATCCTATATCTTTTAAAGTTGGCCATCCCTGGTGTATATTATACTGTCAGAAGTACGAGTTGAATTTTACTCGGCATTTACACTAACCCCTCTTTCACGTCTTACGATCGTTGTTTCGTGATAGCCGAAACGTAAAAAAATTAATTCTCGGTAAAATAAAAAAAAATAATACGATGTGCCGAAAAAAAATTGGCTAGATAAACGTCTGTAACGAAATAAATTAATAACCGTCTCAAATCACCGTTATAATATAATATATAATCCATATTCCTATATAGACTATATTTGATGGTTTTCGTTGTATTCATATCTATATCGCATCACGATGTCCTACAAACTGACTACCTAATGACAGACCACTATATGTCAGTACATCTTTTGAAAATGATTTTTTAAGACAGATTGGAAGAATACATGGTCGAAATTCAAATCCTATCAAATAATTCTATTTAATTTTTAGGCTAATTGGTAAATCTAACCCGAATAACTTAATAAAGTCTTTCAATTGAAACAGACACTTATTTAAGCAAACATTTAAAATATTTTTTTATACCAAAACCTCGTCCAAATTCTGTATACAACTACTCGTAAATCGTAATTAATCACTTTTGTGTACTACTGGCGTAACGATAATTACTAGTAGACGAAATCAGGATCGTCATACACACCGGCTATCTATTTAGGTAATTAGGTATCATCAGCCAAATCGACCTCACTGGAGCTACTGACTTAACTTACAAATATATACAACTTGAACTGCCAATTAGATATTCTCTTAAATGTACCAAGTATTATTTATTAGTAGTATATATTTCTGTTTTTGTATGCCTACGTTCTACACATACTGTTATTAAATTTAATAATAATTTGTGTTCTGGAATAGAATGATAGATTATATTATTCAGCTAAAAATCATAAGAACGAAATTAACTGATTTTTAACTACCTTAGTTAAGTTTTTATTTCCTATTTAACTAGCAGTAACTTTTAGTTTTAAGACCAATTTACATTTTTATATAATAACTACTTTCTGAGTTAAAAAAATAAACTAACAACTTTTCCAGTATTGTTAAAAATTGTATAGCAACTAGTGCGATTATCAATAACCAATCAAGTTAATTTATTTACAGGACAGCATGTAACACGAGAAACGTTGCATTTCAAATTATGTACTCGGAACTTTATATTTAAAACTTTATAATAACAGCATTTTTATTAAGAAGGATGATAAAATATAAACCGTACCAACTATAAACTATATAGTAATCAATAGTTAATACCAATACTTATCACGATACCTACTTAGTATTTAATTAGGTATTCGGTACCTATAAAACTAATTAATATATTAATATATATACCTACATCATATATCCTATAATAGGCCTAATACATTAATCAATATGTCTCTAAGTCTCTTATTATTACTTATAAAACGCCAATAACTTTAAAACAATAAACAAAAGCCTGTAAAAATCCTTATTTGTCTTATAATTATAAATTATAATATTTATATATATATATATATACATGTATTCAACAAGTTATATAACTATAATAAACTAATAACTTATATACAGGTGAGTCGTTTCAGAGATGAATATTTCACTACCTATCTCAATATTTAACCTAGAAAAAAAATATAAGTACTTATAATAATAATGTGTTTTACTTATTTATAGTATTATAAATATAGGACATATAGGTACATATAATAATATCATGACGTCTTCAGTATACAAACACTTCTATTATAATTCACTATCCTACTTATTATAATATTATTTATACAACAATTGAAATCAGTACCTACAGTTTAACAAATATATACAAACAACTAATATATACTACTATTGACCATATTTTTATTTATTTAATAAAATCAGAAAATATTTGAACAGAATACATAAAAAAAAATACAGTTTAAATTAATTTGTAGGTAAGGCTTGTGTTGGAGATAAAGAGTTATACAATTTATTATTTAAGTTATTATAAAAATACAATCTAATATAGTAGTATAAAAACATGATAAATAATAACAGTGTGGAGAATAAAAATAAGATATAAAATAAACGAACAAATAAAAACATTTCTAACTTCCCATAATATGGCAAACTTTTTGTAAGTTAATTTAAATGGTTTAACACTTTTAATTTATTGTACTTAGTTGAGTAATGTTGACCCCACAAAGCTATGTTTACCCAGACAAATTCTTATTATTTTATTCTGTTGTAACTGAAATGGTTTGATTACATTTTCAAGTGTGCTACCCCAGATCCTAATGTCTTATTGGAACACTGCCTGATAAAAAGACACAATTCTCATGCGGTATTGTGGTAAAATGAAATGCAGTTTATAAAAATTATGAACTGATATGCGCGGGCGATTTATTAAATAATTTATACGTAGATTTAACCTCAAATGATTATTGAAAGTAACATCCATGGTTGAAATATATTGTATATTTCACCATGGTAACACCTAAATATTTAATAGGTATACTTTGTATTCTTAGAATTGTATGACTAATATTTAAGTTATTACATATATTTTCATCGTTTTCAAAAAAGAGAATTGTTAATTCGTTTAAAGGAATATTTGCACTATTAATAATGAAAGTCAAATAAAAAGTCTTAAATATTCAGTGACAATTGCATGTATGTAAGTAAATGTTTAACTTTATTTAGTTCATATGTTGTTTTAGCATGAACAGATTTCCATGTCTTGCCTGAAGATAGCCGACACATTGTATCATCTGGCAAGGGCGTATTTCTGGGGGGGGGGGGGCGATGGGGCGATCGCCCCCCCCCAGAGCCTCTGTTTTTATTTCTATTTAATAGTACCTACTTTAATATTTTCGTAATTATATGTAATTATGATACAAAAAGTTTTTTTTTTAAATTGTATCAATAAGTCGCCCCCCCCCTTGAAAATAGGGCCAGAGACGCCCTTGTCATCTGGGTATGTTCCCTGTGAACTTGCCTAACCAAATTATAGACTTTTGTTTATTATTTCATTATTAGGTAAAATGTATAATACTACATATGCATTTTTTGTGGCTCCAGTCGGACGCTAGCCACACTTTGACCACGTCCTGCGCATTGACGCACAGCAAGTTCAAGTCAACGTCGACGTGCGCGCGATACTCCCGGGCCATCGTGGCCTTCCAGGACGCGATGCCGTCCTTTTGCTCGATCGTCATCAGTGTCCTCCTGGACGACTGTATCGTGTCCAACAAGTGCTTGTACGCCGCTTCCAGCATCTTTTCCTCGTCCTTGGTCATGGACTTCCCGCACACGGCCAACTTACACATGTAATGAACCACGTCCGAGGACCGGTTCACCTCCTGAGCCATCTTCACCTTCCACAACCTGCTTTCCTTCGATTTTATTGCTATGCCATCGAGCACTTTTTCCACGTACAATTTTCTCCTCAGGGCACATTCGGCGGCGTTGTACTGCATGTATGTTGTAAATTTAAAAATGTAATTAAATATAAACTTGTGATAAAAACTGCAGTCTATTCTAATTTTTAAATATAACTATTAAATTTACAATGAATAAGATTAGTTAATTAATACACGGGTAGTTTATAATGATAGCTGACAGAAGTATAAAAAATTAATTTGCTGAGCATAATATATTTAGAAAAAAATCGGCGAGATAGAATGCCCGCAGGCAAATGCATTATATATACAACTTAGAAGCCAAAAAAATGTATTGATTATGAATTATGATATTATGTTGTAATGGTAGCTGTAGACTTTAACCTGATCACCAAAAATTAATAATTATCATAATTTTATGATTATTCAAATTTCAAATATCATTAGGTATAAGTAATTACTGGAAAGACTGAAAGAGTATAAACAAAAAATTTATAAATTCATAAAAAATTAAAAACTTTAATAGATATATACAAAATATGATAAGGGATTTTTGACACCCACGATTAAATGCATACTAGCAAAAATATATCGATTTAAATATAAAAAATAAATAAAACGAATTTATAGTTAAAAAAATGAATAAAAATGCATTTTTAAGAGAAAAACATATTTTAGTAGTTAAAAATGTATTTTTATGTTAATTGACTATTTCAAATAACAAATAAAATTAAATGTATAAATAATTTAATTATCATAAGTAAATTAGAGATAATAGCGGGCTTTTAAAAGTGTATACAAAACTAACTGCTTATCTATAATAATGGATTATTATATAATATGTATAATATAAATATTTTGTACTTGTAGTAATGTTTGCCAAGTCTAGGAAGTTAGAGGCATTTCGTCAACAAAACATTTGAGGACTTACAACTTAACAGTTCACAACTCTTTTACTTTAAATGCTGCATGCTGTGTTTTATGGTATATTGGTATGAAGTTAACTATTGCTAAAAGAGTGTTAATCAAACAAATAAATACGTGTATTTATCAATTTTCAACCAATTTATCAGAAGAAGTATCGCATTGATATTGCATATTATACTGCATTATAGTGATTGCTGCGCTGGACAGAATAAAAATGATATTATCGTGGTTTATGGGCTATGTCACCTATGTAGCTTAATATGTATAATTATATTTTCTGAAGATGCATAATTCAGTTAAAATAATTGGGAACTTATATAATATGATTCTAGAACATTTGGGGATAGAATGCGATTCCGAGTTCCGATCATGATTGAATTGAATTAAATCGTAGCCCATACGATTTAATTACGACTTATTCTTTTTTAAAACAAAATTAATTTTTTGATTCAATATTTTTCTCAAGAAAAATTAAATATACATTTTTATAACTTAATCAAAAATCACTTATAAGTTATAACTTTTTTAATTTGTATTTCAACACACGTATTTGTCAATAAACGATGATGATAATAAATATAGATTAAATGTGATTTTGAATACTCTTAAGTAAATTGACCATGAAGGCATAAACTAATAGGTAATTAATCATATAGGTAAATATAATAAATATTTACGTTAATATTTACGGTTTGCCAAATTAGATTATTATTGAAGTATAATATGAAATATATTTTACAAACATTGAAGTATGAACTATGAATACGCTTCACTTGATCGTAGACAATTTCAAAGTCGGTCATGTTAGAATTTATTTTTAAGGCTACGCGCCCTATATGTTTCTTAATAATTATAGTTATTCAATAATAAAAAAAATGTTTTATGGAAGTCGATTTTCAAAGGTGAAGTATATTTTTAGTAGATCGTGACCAAACAAATTTTGGCCATCCCTGAGTCTTATAAGTTATAATATATATATATATATATATTAAAATTACTAGTGCAATAATATAGACTGTATATTTAGCATATATATTAGTGGCTATATATTGATTATTGGATGTAGTGTTAATTGTTATTTTACTAAAACCTATACAAGTACTGTATATTATATATATATATATTAAAGACTTTTCTATTGCTGTTAATGACTTATATTAAGTTTAATATAATATATAAACACTAAATAAAAAATGTAGATTCTTCAGCAGAGAGGATGGATGAATGTAATATTGAATTTATAACGTTGAGTGATTTTTAAATTAATTTTTCTTTGTGTGTGCCTGTTGACTGTCATAACGTTTTAGATTAATAAAATTGCTATAATTTTATAATAATTAAAATTTCAAATTACAATTAATATTTAATAATAATTTTCCATAATAATATGACATACAAATATATTCATATTTTAAAAATCAATACAATATTGAAAATTTTTTTTTTGAAATTTATATATACTATAATAATATGTAATGTATTACTCGTTTTTTCTCCCACTTAACTCAACGAATCTTGTAACCCACATAAAAATAAAGTAGAGCTGTAGAGCTTACATTTTAAAATTAAATTGAAATCTTATTAAATCTTATTCTTACGTAGACATTAAATTTTAATAACAAATAGAGACCAGCTTTTAAAAAATACTTTTTCCTTTAATCTAAAACGCTTTAAATATTTCCCATGAAACGATGTTAATTAAAATGCATTAGTCATTTGTCATAATAATTTGTTATTATTGATTTTACATTATTGATGTTTAGAATTATATGGAACTAAATATATCATCCGCGTGATCACTAGATACTAAATTTTTAAGAATTTGCCATTTGATATAAAGCCTAAAAAACAACTATAGTCACGTATAATTATTTAACTTATAATAATATTTATTTCAATGTTTAAATTTTAATCAAAACAAAGAGCTAATAACAAACTATAATTCAATTCAATTCATAAAATACAACGTAAATTATAACCATGCATCTATTATTATATTTAATTAGTTATTTTTAAAGTGAAAAATAATTTAAAAGTAAGTCTTAAATAATATACTTTTGGAATTCAGCTGTCATGTTCATTTAAAACTTCACATTTAAGAATCTGAGTGGGCGATGAAAGTATTGATTTTATAATATTGTGTTGTTGTTTTTTTATCTTTATGTGTGTGTGTGTGTGTATTTACACGATAAATAATCGAAACAATACTTCGATTTTAAACTTTGAGGATAATTTCTGTCGTTTCTGATAAAAATTAGATATATCTACTTTGTACTTTAAAAAGGTCAAATTTAAAAATCCAAATATTTTTCAAAATAATCAGAAAAATACTTACAAAAGTTGAGGAAAACGGTAATTTTTCGGAAACAAATTGTTGTAGATACTTCAGTACTTGACATTTTCACCAAATGTTAATGCATTCATTTTCTATGCACGATAAAAATATTTCAAATCTTTTGCATTATTTATAGATATTTACAATTTTTTAGTTTTATTTCGACAACTATCAAAAAAAAAAAAAAATTTGCTTAGTCAAAAAGATTAAAAAGTGTTATATAAAGTTGCATATAATTTGTTCTTATACCTACATAAAATATTTAAAATATACTATGGATGTATTATATCAGATAATATATTATATATATTATTATCTGTATTATAGTTTATGTTGCAATATTTTAACATTAAAATATGTTTTGAGGTTCGTCAAAATCACAAAAGTTTGCAAATTGTTTTGCAGTTGAAAATTTATAAAACATTAAATTTTTATAGATAAGGCATAGTAAATTTGATACAAAGTTGCTCATTAGTAGTTCATACTGAAATAAAAAGTCTAAAAATATACAAATGCAATTATTTTTGAAAGAAGTTCAAATTTGAATATAATTTCATATTATTTAAACAAAGATTATTTATATTCATTATTTTATTATAATTGAAAAACATTATTCGTGGAGGCATAAAAATGTTACATTTATTATTATTTTTTATTCACATAATGTAATACTAATAAATTAATAATTGTAATATTGTGTTACTAATAAGTAATAGTAAAATAAATTACTTTATCTAATAAAAACATCAAAACACAACATGAAATATACGTTGCGATACAGCCTAATAAATAAATCACGGTCTACACTCAGAATCATTTATTGATAACAATAATTTATATAACTGGATTTAAATTAGAACACATTCTATTACAGGAATCCACTAGAAATATATTACCTAATTGCACAGCAGAGCAATACCCACATGTCCAATGTCCATATTTTAAATTCTGAACGGTTTGATGATGAATGTATTTATTTTACAATATGTTAATTTTTCTGTCTGTCATCACTTTTTAGGACAGAAAAAATTTTTCAATTTTGGGTGTGATTTCTACTATAAAATTAGATCTAGTTGTTCCTTTAACGGAAGGGGGTCAAAACTTTCAAGTATACTTTTCTTAATAATCAAGAAAAACAAAAAACAGAATGTTCAAGCTAAATCAATTTTCGACAAAATGTAATTATTTATGTTATTATAATTCATTAATGACAAACTGTAGAAACTTAAAGTTTTTTTTAAATGTTTAAAGTTTATACCTATACTGTAATTTTCTGTGTATTGAATAATTTATGCCAATAAAAAATTATTCGCTGTGTTAAAATGTTTAAAAATTTAATATATGATCTCACGTAAATTGTAAACATCTGTATACAATTATTAAAAATACGTAATCGCAATTTTTTATGAATTTGGTATTCAAATGTTTATAAAATTCGTTAAAATCACAAGAAATATAAACAAGTATTTTGTATTAAAAATTTATAAAATTCTCTAATTTTCAAAATTAAGATTTTAAAATGTAATATAATATTTCTTATAAGTATTTCATACTAAATTTAAAAATCTAAAATTTTTACAAACACAATAATTTATATACGAATTTAAAGAAGTTCAAATTAGTACGAAATCACATACTAAACAATGAATAACAATGTTAATTATTTAATTTTAATTTTAAATAATTCGTATAGCCTTAAAACTTCTACGTATTTATATATTATGCATTTTCCATATGTCATGACATTTTAAAAATATGTTAATTAGTTTGAACCTATTCACACTATGTTATGGTATTTACAGTAGCGTGTTATTGACACAAAATTTAATAAAATTAATATACTATGGAATGAAACTGTAAACTAAATAAATATATATTATTATAATAATCAAATATTAATAATATTATAATAAATGCAATGTTTTCGGAAAAAATTATACCAATCTACCGTAATAAAGTAATATAAATAACTTTATAGCTACATACAAAAACAAATCATAAATTAATGTACTTAGTGCCTAGTGGTATAGGCTGATAGATCGTCTCCACTCAGAATCGTTTTTCGTTTACAATGATGTATCATTGAATATAAATATAACACAGTTACACACCCATTACAGTGATTAATATCCACCCGACACCTATAATGTACAGCAGAGAAGTACTCACTTGCCGATCTTTTTTTATAGTTATACATATTATATTATAATAATTATTAATTAAAAATATCATTGAATAACAAATCAACTTTTATTATTTTATTGTTATAAACTGTAGATTGCATATATTGCTTAAAATCATATTAAGTCTTCAATTATCCATTATACTTGCAGTTTTATCCTGCAGTAGATACATAGTTAGGAATTTCTAAAGGTGACAAGCCAGTACACAAGGAGGGTTAAGGTTGCAACCCTCTCCACCGAAAATTGATCCTGAATACGTGCTTAAAAGAAAGTGGTGTTATAATAAATAATAACCTTTTTGAATAAAATCAATATAATATACTTATCAATTTATAGGTATATTAAATAATATAATACAATTTATTTTTCACCATTTTTATAGGTATACCTATTAATTTTAATTTAAAAAAATAGTATTTCCCATTTAAAACGTCGTAACCGCAATAAGACTTAATACTGGTAGCCACGTGTCCTGGATTTTGGTACCTATAGTAAGTAAATATAATTTTTACTTATTAAATATATCATAGTATTAATTAAATAAACATTTTATAATAGACATAATACTTATATAATTTTGTTAATTCAGAGATTCAAAAATATTACTTTGAGAAAAATTACCGATTACATATAGGTAGACATACACATAAAAACAGTACTTGAAAAGTAAAAATTTCTATAAATGATTCCATCATACCTAAATCACTTACCCAAATCAATTTATTAAAAACTTAGCTACATTAACCGTCCCTGGAAACCCTCCTCGTTTCCTTAAGCGCAAATGGTGCAGAGACCTAATGGATAACTATATAGTTAATCAAAAAAAAAAAAAAAAAAATTAAAATTTTAAATAAATAAATAATAGACGAAAGTGTCATCAATAGGTAGGACGTCACATCTTCAATCAAGTTGTTCGTTCAAGTTATAATTATTTTTTTTTAATTTTAGTTTAAAGTTATTGTTCTTATTGTACCTACAGCAGGTACAGATTGTGTAAGTAGGTACCTACTTATTACTTATTAGTAGATATTACCTATTATGTATACCTAGGTAAATATTATATTTGTTTACAAGTTTTTTTTTTAGTATAGACTTAAGATACTACCAAATATTTTTGAATGATTAATAAAATTCAATGAGATGTTTATATAACACAAAATATAATGAAATAAAACTAATATAGTATAACTGTGTAACTATATTGTACACATTATATATTTTGTATACAAAAAATGAAATTAATAAATATACATAATTTCAAAAAGTTTCAAGTCTCCTATATGATGAATATTTTACGAATTAAAATATGATAACTAAAATTATTATTATTCGTTTAAACATATCTAATTTCATCAAAAAGTGGACTTAAAATTTTTAAAAGACAACTATTACTTCGTATTTTTGATAAGTTTAAATTATTACTATGTGTGAATAACTTATGATGCGTCCACATAGAACGAATTAAAAACGAACCTATAGCATGAGTCAACAAAATATGTAAACAGTCGCAAATCTGAATATTTTTTAAAGTAGGTGATTCGTCATCATAGAATAATCATAGAAATTTACGAATAACGATAATTCCATCAAAGTAACTTAATAAAATTAGCAATAATAGAACAATCCTCAAGCTCGTGAATAAAATATAAACCATTAACAATAATTTGAATAATTACCATTATTCAATGTGTACAATGGTTGGAGTGAATTTAAACATAATTAATAAACTTATAAAGACATAGTAATTATTAGGATGTATAATGCATTTTAGCAGAAACTATTTATCATATTGACGTATTGTAATCATTATCTAGTAAACAATTTAATAAGTTGGACATAAATATTTAAGTATTTATGCACGGTTCTAACTGTTCTAAGTGAACATTTATGGAACTTTATTTTTTATTTTTATGCATACAGACTATAATAGTGTTTAACAGTTCAACAATAAAGGTTATACAAAGTAATTCATAGAATCTATCGAATATGCTCTGAATTTCATTTGAGTATTTTTTTATTACATAAAGGATTTAATGTTAGTCATTTTTGAAAAAAATCCGCTCATTAGTTTGAATTTGAGTTACATTATTTTTGATTTATGCATGTTATCTATTTACAATATTATAAAGTTCAATGTGAATTACAACATGACGTATAGAAAATAGTTTTTTAATTTTTGAAAAATAAGAGTAAAGGTATAGCATATATATATATATGTTAAGTCTTTTATACAGTAAAAAACTTGAATGAAATAATGGCTATGCATTTGAAATATTTCGTGCTACTTTTATCGTTGAACACACTATATAAGTACTAGGCAGGTACAATATAGTATATAAAGGACGGAAAATACCAGTAAAATCCATAGTCGATAATTATAAGTTCAAACAGCAGTTGCTTAAGCTTAACAATGACGTAGTTGATTACACATATTTATTTTTGTTGTTGTAAACATATCAAAATTTGCAATAATATATAGATATTAAATACTATTTCGGTAGTTATTTAAAAAAATGGTTTATAGAAAGACTATGAAAATCGTTATTGTTACGCTATTTTGTTAAAATTTAAAATTCAAACGCACTTAAAATTTTTTAATTGCGAAAATTTGACTGTATATATACAACACTAATATAAATATTTGGTGAAAATTTCAAGTATTTACAATGATTAGTTTTTGTATTACAACCAAATAGAAAAATCGATTTTGTCAAAAACTGATTTTGCGTAAAAATTTCCATTTTTCCATCTTTTTTTTTTTTTGTTTTTCTCGATTCTTTTGAAAACTGTTAGAAACTGTTTACTTTTTATCTTAAGAATGCACTAAGGATATTCATTTTTTCCATTGGAACCCACCCCCGAAGTTTGAAATTAAAGCATTATTTCGACTAGTTATGCTGTACACAGATACAAAAATAAAAATAAAACACACATCATTGTAAAACCAATACATTCATCACTTCGTTCAGAATTTAAAAATAAAGATGGATTAAAAAAAACAGGTAGACATCTCATGGTTCATGTTTTCCTTAAAGTCAAATTACAGATAGGATTTAAACTGAGACCATATTGGTTAAGATTTTAAGAATAAACAAACGGGTGCCAGTGATTTCTTAAAATTATTTTTTTCCTAATCATTATTTAATATTGTTAATAATTTATTTTCGTACAAAGTTGGAAACCTGAGGTCTTTAAAACAATCTCAGCCTCGATTCTCAGCCAATCTCATTTGCATTGCCTCCACTGTACCTTCGATAAATGTAACACTGTATTAAAGACCTATTATCAAATTTAAAAGTATTTAAGAATACTATCCATACAGTTTTATAAAACATTTTTATGCTATTATTTTAAAGCGAGTTATAAGCATGAAATTCCTATAACTCAGATTAAGCTGTCAGCACACTGTTTTTTTTTCTCTGAACCATGTGCAACGTAACAAATTTGTGTTTAACAGAATCAATCTTGTGTTGTAAGTTTTGTTATTATTATTAACTTTAGATTTAAGACAATAAATTGATATATTTTCAAACTTAAATTTAAGAACATTATCTGTGTTTTTCCGTTGGATTTTTACTTTTTTTATGACACTTACATGTTAAAGTAAGATATTATGAACTTTTTAAAGTTGTAATATTTATTATATTATCGTAATTCGTAACTTGCATAAAAATTAAAATATTAAAAAAAAAAAATTAATATAGACACAGATAACGTTCTTAACTTTAGTCTAATAATAAACACACGTGTTATATTTTCATTTTATAATTATTATAATATTTATTAAGCAAATGTGTTTCTATTATAAAAAAACATCTCAACACTAATCAGGTTATTCATCTAAAGACTAAAAGAGTCACAAAAATAAATTAAAACAACCTGACCTTATACCGTAGGTATATAAACTAATGCATGATTATATTTTTTTAGGGATACATTAATAAGATACTCTATATAGGTACATAACATTAACATTAATCTCAGAGGTTCTAAACAATCTAAACAATTAGCGGATAAGTAGGAATGAAATTAATTTGACTTTCAGCTAAATGTTATTTGTGTATTTGTGTAAACAAGGAAAGCCACATGGAATATATATAATATTAATTATTATGTAAACCATTAAATTAATTTGAAATACGTATTTATCTTTAATAATATATCATGTATGAGTACTTACTTTAAACCTAAAAACTAAAAACAAACAGTCATACATATAAGCATTTAAAATCGAATAAATCATTTTAAATAACCATTATTCATATTTTATAAATAGGTACTGGTATATATATTATATTGAAGTTTTTCTAAGGACCTCACCGTATCACGAAAAGAAATATGAATAAGAAATTAAATATTATAACTTATAAGTAGCATTTCACTTCACGAATCATAATAATATGTTAACATTTGCGTATTGCCTATATTTACGTATTTTAATGATGATTGATGAGCTATTGATTTATTTATATTTGTTTAATCTCCGAGTTCTATTTACGGCTATCGTAGTCGTACCTACTATTAGGTACAATTAATAATAATAAAATGTTTTAGTAGACATTTTATTATTTTATAAAATATATATTTTTTTTTCATACACGTGAAATATTATATTGATATTATTGTGTTTGTTAACAGTGTCTATTGCTAGCTTTAGGTAGACATCATAATTCGTTAAGTCACCCATTTATCAAAAATAATCAGACGTTCAAACGTAGCTGTTTGTATAAGTATAACACAAAAATATTAGATTATATAAATTTCAAATTGATTGTATACTTATTGTATCTGTACGTATTGCCATGGTACTCGTGCAGTTTTTAAAGGAAAAAGAGAACTAATTTATATGTATTTACTATATTTTCTAAACTGGTAATTATATTCATTCATTATAAGTATAATAACCTGTATATAATATGTATGAATTATAGAAATTAAAATTTAATTGTTTTGTTGTTTTATGCGTTATCTGTATGAATTACAAATTATGTGAACAATATTTTTACACTTAGACTTCTGAGAGACCAGATATTACGTTACCTCTACCTATACGCATGCCAATGTATTAACCTACGAGAAAAATTAAACTATTACAATTTATGTATTGTATTTTTGTTAAACAGATAAAAATAACCCAAAATAATTTTAGGTATAAGAATTTAAAAAAAATACCTATGTGTAACCGTCGTATATTGTTATTGTTACATAATTGAAAATAATTTGTAATTCACATTCACATGACCTAAAGTAATGACATAGCCGCATAGATATATAATACAATAAATAACAATGTGAAGTCTAAGATGTCTAAATCCAATTAAGGAATAGAAATAATCAGTTCACATATTCTAAGGCTCTAAAGCTAAGGTTAAAAATTAGTAAAAACAAAGTTACACCACAGATTAGAAATATCCGTTCGACCGTTACGGTTAAATAAAATTAAAATAGTTTAAAAAGTAAGCAATGTTATGGAACCAAAAATAGTAAACGAAAAATTGAGTGAAAAGCACCAATGACCTAGTTTTAATAATATTCGACCTTGAAGAATTGAAACCCTGTTTAATCAATAAACTGCGAGGTGGTTGATGGTTAGGTGTGGTGGTGAACTGATGCTTGCGCACCATCGTTTGCTCTCGGCCTGACCCACTTATCTCAACATAATATCGTTTATCGGCTGCTGTGCCATTTTTCTAAATGTTGTTAAAAAAAAAAAAAAAAAACTTTAACCAAGTGGATAACCAACACAGATATCCAAAAACCAAGGAAGTCGCTATGTAACAGTACAGCTGTATTTCCTGTGTTAAAATTCAGTAGATTTAAAGTGTTT
Source organism: Aphis gossypii (assembly GCF_020184175.1). Taxonomy (NCBI): domain Eukaryota; kingdom Metazoa; phylum Arthropoda; class Insecta; order Hemiptera; family Aphididae; genus Aphis; species Aphis gossypii. The sequence goes on along the minus strand of NC_065530.1, from coordinate 13,371,537 downwards.
ATATAATACCTCATCATTGAGCAGGTCATTGTATCTAATTGTTATGACTATCAAATATGTAAAATTCGAATCATAAATCACTGCACACGAAAAATGATTGTGGACAGAGAGTACGATGTGTCAGCCTCATTAAAATCAATTATAATTTACGAGTTCATATCATTATATCATTATTATTGTAAATAACTCAATGAATTATGAAAGTCAATAACGCATATTATAAAACAGTTTAACAGTGTGAATATTTGCATATAGTATCATTGATTATACCATAATCAATGGCACTTTAATTTTTTTTTGAAAATGTAATGATGTCTAGATAATATAATATAAAATATTAAATAGGTATATAACATTTTATGAGAATGCTAACAGTTAACTATTCATTTTTGAATTAAAATTATTAAACAAAATCAATTTGTCAAAAACTGGTTGTGCGTAGTTTCCGTTTTTTCATAACAAGTTTCTATATATTTTTCCTGGTTATTTTGAAAAGTATTTTTGCAATTTAGTATTTACCAAACAGATCCTATTACGACCCACAGCTCACAAGAATTTGAATTTAGTTGAAATCATAAATTAATATTTTGTACCTACTGCATGAAAAAGTAATGGCAGTCATAAAAAAAACTCCATCGTGCATTATAAATCCTAATTCATAATTACATTCTGAATTTAAAATAAACAATTAAAATTACTTTTAAGTTCTAACTAATTTTTTTTTATAATATAGGATTATGATTATCCATACCTTTTTGTCCTTTAATAATACATTTTTGATAATCTGGTTTTTAGAATTTTTTATCTTCCATTGAAGTGTAGGTATTTTTAAAAACTTATAATTTTCATACCATTAGATGAATGTTCTGCACTTTTAGTAAGACGGGAAACTTCAAAACTTCAAATTCACAATTTTTTTTTGTTACCTAGTCTTTAAGCCAATCATTTTTGTTGAATATATAGAATCTAGGAGTAGTAGTTATCTAGTACCTATATAAGGATAAAAGTTTTTTAATAAATAATGGTTTTATATAAAATATAATAGAATATAGATGTAATATTTCAAATATTTAATCTAAATTGTCAAGTAAGTACCTACTCAATAAATGTTATAAATAATTAAATGTTAATAGATCTTCTAGCTAATATATATCAATATAATTTTTAATAACTTTCTTGACCTACTATCATGAATTATTTTCCTAAGTACCTACATTAAGATATTAAGTTGAGGAACTCAGAATATTGACGTTTAAATTTCTGTTGATAAATTGAAATTAAAAAAAATATATATATATTAATTTCTCTAAACTAGAAATTTCATTGTTGAAATTGGTTCTCTTTAACTTTAATCATTCTTTAGAAAGTATAATTCAATACAAATATTAAAAATAGCTATAGATTTTTAAGAACTTGGTTTTGATTAAAGTACATTTATCATTTTTTCATTTTTGTTTTTAATATTATCATTATAAAAATAATTCAAATATTTAAAATATTACAACTTTTTAAGTAAAAATAACAAACAAACTAAAAATATATATTGATTATTATTATTACCTTGAATGTTATGAAAAATTTGAATATATTTTCAAAATTAAAATTGAAGTATTTATAGAGGAGGTTAATGATGATATGTTGGAACAGTTAATTTTTCTTTTATTCTGACATGATATTAGTATTATGTATATAGTCAATATTTAAAGAAATACAATTAGAATCAAATTCTTTGACAATTGACTTATAATTTTATGGAGTCAAAGCACTAATTACTATTGTAATTAAAATCTATGTTATGGATTACAAAAAAATCTAAGACTAATTATGTAAGACTATCTAGACAACATAAAAGATACAATCAATTGCCATTTAGTTTTGTCAAAATAATACTGAACAGACCTCATAGATTTGTTTTAATAGTATGGAATTTATCAAATTTATCGTACTTAAATTTAAATCAATGTATCAATATTGAATTAAAATTATGAACTATAATCAATATTCAATATTATAATATAATTGAAAATAAGATCAATTATAGTTAAAAATCAAAATTTCTATTATTCTTTTTTTTAATTTTAAAAATAATTTAATTATGAAGCAATTTTAACAATACAATAAATGGTTATAAAATAATTTATTTTCATTACATTAATAATAATAATTTTTAAACTAATAAAAATATTTAAAATATTTAAAAATAACACCATATAATTATTTCATGATACTAATACACCATAAAATTGTGCTTCATGAGTGTTTCAAGCAGCATACTAATGAGTAATAATCATATTTCTAAAAAAAATAATATGGAGTAAATAATTTGGATAGGTTTAAGGCAATAATTTTAATGATAATTATAATCAACAAAACACAGTATTTTAAAAATAATTAATTTTAATGAGTTTTTGGAAAATAATTTTCTATAGGTATAGACAATTTGGCAAATAATGTTTGCTGATTTTCAATAAAAATAAATTATATACTATAAACAATAAATTTTCAATTTTTAAAGAAACTTTATTTTAAAATTTGTATTCTTATTAGCTTTACTTATCACAAAAAGTAAGGGGTTGCAGCCTTATCTGGAATAACACGTTGTTCATCAGGAACGGCATTAAACAATATTGGCTTGCGGTCATGAACAGTAGAAAATTCCATTATGGATGCAACATTACCACACCGATAACAGTAGTTAGGTGCTGACCATACAGTTACAAGTTTATCATTAAACATATATTTAAACCCTGCAAACAAATTTTATAAAATATATTAATAAAATAAATAAATACAGTAGTGATAAAAATAATTACAATGGTAGTCAACCTTGTATTTAATACATTGTTATTACTCAATTAATTTCATTTTATTTTATATTATAAATGGGTTTTTATTATTATTTAGGGATAATACCCTCATTCCTTGAAATAAACACTGAGGAGTAAAATGAATATCTAAAGTGTTTACATAAGAATAATTATTTTATTAATACAAAATTAAGTAAAAATATTATTAAATATAAGCACAAATTATTGTTGTAATGTAATAACAATTTAAAATTGTATTTATAAAAATATATATATTAGTGCTTATTAATTTGCTCAACTACCAGCTTGAGATTTTTACAATTAAATGGTATTAGAGTCTGTACACAGGGTAGTTAGAGTAGACCAGCGTTTTCCAAACTGTGGCCCACGGACCCCTAGTGGTCCACACATGTACCAGAGGGGGTCCACAAACGTAAATTGAAAATACTATACACTATAATATAGTATATATATAAAATGAAAATTTTATTTTTATTGAGGAGGTCCGCAATCATTTTTACTATCTCTAAGGGGTCCAGCTGAGAAAAAGTTTGGGAAACACTGTAGTAGACAGTTGACTACTCAGTGAATATTTTTTTTAGTTACCTATACAAAATTATAATATGTATTATAGATACAAGGTTTTAATTAATAAAATAAAAATTACTTGTATTATACAATATTTATACTAAATTAATAGTTTAAGTTAGGTAACATTGAGATTTGAAAAAAAAATATAAGTTATAAATTGTAATATATCTTATATCTTTGATATGGGTATAGAAGAGTGTGAGTGACTAATATTTACTAGTAGTATCTTCTTTATAATATTAATTATGTATGCATTCCTCATATTGTACATTTCTAAATAATATTAAATATTATTTTATATTTTTATATTATAAAATATTGCAATGGATATTTTATGTTATTCATAAGTTTAATAATAAGAGTGCTGAGTGGTTAAAAAATATAACACCTTTCAGAATAGTTGTCAAAACAGAACTTAAATATAAATTTAAATGTCTTATATATTATTTAAGACTTAAATGTCTGTTTACTTCGTACACTTATGATAATAATTTAATATTTTAAATATTGAATTAACACTAATATAATAAACAAAATAAATAGAATCTACCTCACAGAAGGTTAACTATTGTAATTAGACAGGAGAAGAAATCCATTTTAGTCAAATACTAATATTTTGATATTTACAATGAATAAAATATAATATATTTAATTTGTAAAAATTGTATACCTTCATTGACCAATTGATGTGCTCTACAAATCAGTTCCAACTGATTTTTTTCCATAAATTCTTCAGTGACTTTAGATCCAAATAACCATCCTGCTCCTCGGGGGCTAATTGTCCATTTTTCAATGTCTTCTGGATCAGACCACACTAAATCACAGAATGCACCTAAAAAAAAGAACAAAAAATTAATAAAAATTAAATTAAAAATGTATGATATATTTTTAATTACATATCATGTTTAGCTTACCTTTATATGGAATTTCTTGATTGCGTTCAATTACTCTGATTTGATCTAATGTTGAAATATCAGGAGATAAACCACCATGTACACAAAATACTTCTTCATCTATTAACTATCAAAATCATAAAGTTAAAATAATTAAAAACTTCAAAGGGTTTAATTAGTTAGTAAAAAGAAATCATACCGCTGCAACTGACAATAAATCAAAAACTTTACAACATTCTTTCCATACATTTGCATTTCCATACTTGTTCATACATTCATCTGAAAATTAGAATATTTTTCATTAATTTTATTTTCTTTAGTAATAAACTTAATTATTTTATTTATTCTATAGTTGTATTAGATTCTAGATTAATTAATTAATATTGTTATTATTACTACTATTATTACACATAATTATTTTACAAATTGTTTATCAACACAATATAAAAGAGCTCAACCTAAAACTAGAACCAAAGTCCTTAAGTCCAAATTATATTTTATCAGTGGCGTAAACATGATTTTTGAATGGGGGGAATCAAATATAGAAAACGACATAGCTAAATAGGAGGGGGGAAATTGGAAAATTCCCCACCCTCTCAAAACTTTTTACTTAGGTAGTAAAATATTTAACATTAAGAAACAGTAAATATAATTTTAATTGATTCAAAATTCACATCAAACAAATAAGATAAGCTATAAATTTTAATAAAGTATAAAATATAATCATAGTCGTCATCAACCATTTCGACCAAATAAACATTACTTTGCTATAAATAAACCAAAATAAAATTATAATGGTATTCAGTTTTGACAAAATTGTTAAAATTCAATAGCTCGATTGATCATAATTCATAATATAACAAAATATTACATTATAATGCATAGTACATACTAAATATACTAAGCAAAAACAAAAAATAATAATGCCAATGGGGGGGGGGGATCTGGTCCCCACATCCTCGTCTTGAATACGCTACTGTATTTTATAAATATATTTATTTAAGTTTTGAAATTTTATCTTCTGTTATAAAATAACCACCTTATCTGGAGCCAAGATGCAAATACATAAAATAAATTGTAATCAGCTGTCGGGAAAACTGCATACAACAATGTAAAAAATAAGTTCAACTATGGTATACTTCCAAGTTAACTATACTATGTTTATCAGGAAAATATGATTTCACATACTAAGGCACTAAGAAGTGAAGAATTGCAATGTTCATGTTATAGAAATCGGTAATGCGAGACTGCACCATATGGAACAATGAAAACTTTGTGTTCCTGCTTTCATCTAATTTATGCTTAAATAAATATCATAAGAAATCTGTATACAGTATATTTACAGTTGTAACATTAACTCAATATGTTAAAATTGATATAAAATAAGATTTCAAATGCAATGTATTGTAATAAGTTTTAATCATTATGCTTAAACAGTTATATCAACACTATTGATGTTATTCTAAATGTAATTTTAAATATTGGATAACCCCACATTAATATTGGAGTCACAAGTCACTATAAAATGCATAACAGATAAAGAACTCAATGTATACCAGTGGCATATTTGACTTAGTTTTATAAGGAGTTTTATGATTAAAATTATTTTACACAAAACTTATATTTTACCTATTGATTTTACCGTGAAGTGTTTTTATTTTATTTTTTTTTTACGACACTTTTCAAGCAGAAATAATTCTGAATATATATGTTTAATTCTAGGCTAATAACCCACGCTATTGAAGCCTTTACTTTAAATTAACTGATAATTTAAAGCTGAATATCTACCATAAAATCCATAGACTTGTGTGATTTGTCTGGATTCATGATTGCCTCGAAGTAATGTAATGCGATGTGGCCATTTTGCTTTTAGGGTTAAAAGTCTAGTTAAAGATTCCAGGCTGTAGTATCCACGGTCAACGAAATCACCCATAAACACATAATTGGTATCGGGAACTTGGCCTCCGTTTCTAAACAATTCTTCTAAATCGTAGAACTAAAGAAAACAATCGACATTGTCAACAATGAGATCTCCAACAATAATTCAATATTTACTTGTCCATGGATATCTCCACAAACTGTTACTGGAGTGCTGACCGGCTGAATGTTAGCTTCTTCAATCAACAAATCACATACGATCTGACACAATTTCTAAACAAATAAATATATTAAATTAATAATGGTTTAGAATTCATTGAGGAAGAATCTTGCCTTTAAATCGTTTTCTGGTAAATATTTGCACTGTTTGGCGATCTCGAACCAATTTTCCCACTCGGACATTTCAAGTTTTTAAAAATAATTCTAACACTGCTTGATTACATTAGTCGTCAATATTAAGAACCCGACTTGGGTATGTAAAATTAATTATTTCAAAAAGGAGACTCGGTCCGTTATAAAAAAAAGCCCGAAAAAATAATAATAAAACAATTTAGAAGACATTTTTATCACCCAATATCCTTATCTTGTTTTTACAGCACGGACAGTGTTGTTCGACACTTAGAAAAAAATTAATTGAAGTGCGGGTAATGTGATAACTATTTTTTTATACTCATATTTTATATTCTACCAAAAGGACCACGGGCACAATGGCTTGAATTGCTTGAAATGCTTGAATGTGTTATGAATGAGGAATCGTGACAAAATAAATTTATTTTGTTATGTGATAAATTAATGATGATAGAAATTTGCAAAAACTTTCAAAATCAAAAGTAATGACTAGATAATGGATATACTTCTAATTTACCGGACACTTTTTATATGGGCGTTTTTTTTTTATATAAACGTGCCTTGTTAAATATACAAAAAATGATGGCGAAGTCAACATTTAGCTGTCAAACCTGAAAGACTCAAAGACCTAGTTTTGAAGTTCCGACATTTTTCGATTAAAAAGTCCAAACGAGCAAGTGACCCGGCTTGCGATCTCTTGATGCAACAAAAATACATTTTAATACACTTCTAGTACAAAATTGGTACATCCATTCTTTAATATTAGGGCTGGGATTTTAATGCCTTAACAAATCTCAAAAAATGCCCTTAAAATACTCAAAAATGCATTGAAGTTATATTTATTATAGGTTAAAAATTTGGAAAAAAATGTATGTATTATATTTTATTTTTATAGTATTGTTACCTACTACTTACTATAGTATTTGTTACTTGTATTATTCTGGACGTAGTATGTGGTTACTAATTCAGTAATACTTATCGAGGACTAGCTATGATAAAATCGTTATCGACGATAACTTGTGCTATATAATTTATTATTGGCACCGTCGGCAGTTTGCAGAAAGACTCTTGTTAATCGCAACAGGTTTCCTTCATTTTATAAACAAAATTGTGAAAAATGCTCTAAAAACTAAGGAAATGCATTCAAGGTTAATTTTTTCAAAATATTCAAAAAAAAAATACTTTAAAATAATCTGTAGTATCACCCAAAACATATTTTGTAAATGATAAAAAATCACCAGCAGCAGATTTTTGTCATCCTCATCACGCGTGTAACGCTTCTAGTGATTTATTTCGGAATTTCATTTTTTTTTCAGTACCTAGGTATCCGTAGACCTTAATCTAAGTTAATAGATATTACTATATTAGATACCTTCTAATAGATGTATGCATTTTGAAAATGTTGAATACAATTTTGAGTAACTTAATACTTTTTAAATTATATGCCTATATTAATAGTATTTATACACTACCTATAATATATACTGTTTAGTAGTACAAATACTAAAGTATAAATACTATAATATAATAATATAATATAGACAATAAATTAAACTTGGCTCAGAATAGTATTAATTTAAATTTGTTTATCATAGTTTTTTTAATTCATAATTATAATATACCAATAACTTGTGTCAAGACAAGTTAAGCTATAGATGAGTTCCCAAAAACCCAATAATTAATAGTTAGTAATATTATAAATAATTACAAATAATTATAATTATTATATTATATTATTTTATTAATAATTAGTAGCCTAATATGTAGCCATGTAGGTACTATATATTTTACAAGGTCGATATTAAAATATAAAAAATGTATATTGATGTTAAATTGAGAATGTGAAAAATGGCAATGTCTGATATGGCTATAATCTCGCGGACTTTGAACTCAAAGTTTTCGTCTGTCCGAAAACATAATAAAGGTGCTTGTATTACTATTTTTAGCTTAAAAATGAATTTATATTAGTTTTATCACAAATATAATTAAATGTATTGTCAAACACTGAATATTCGGGAATAGAAAGGTAATTACCTATAACATTTAAAGGTTACTGACCTAGGGTAATATCATAAGTTTTATACAATAACCACTAACCAAATAAGTCATATGATATTATAATAAAAGTTTAGGTAATATAATTAATAACTATGTATAGGTAGGTACTATATTTGACATAATACACATATATTTTTAGCCATATCCTTTGACAAATCTATAGATACTTTAAACGTGTGCTAAATAACCATAAAATATATAGGTACTAAATATTTATGTACATATTTATATGATTGAGTCAATTGAAAAAAGTAATTTTAAATAAACGTTTATATTTCTCATACCTATACTTATATAGTTATAATATGTATCTAAAGCGCGGATTTGTATCATACAAATTTGTATCATATGTGCGTTCTGTGTTGCGTATTGTGTACAATTTAGTAGGTGTAACGTGTATATTATGAATATATTATTAAAGATGGTTGTTTAATTTTGAGTGAACGGACGATAGTGTTTACGCTTCAACTTGTAATTATAAATTATATAACATAAGTATTAAATATATAATTTGTATAAAAGTAATTTTTCTAAAGTTAAAAAATTTGTAAAATTTGTCCTTCTCCTAATTTCGCCGCTCTAGGCCCGGGCCTACAGGGCCTGTGCAGCTGTGCCTAAATACGCCTCTGACAACGGGCCCCTCCGGAGGTCCGGGCCCCGGGGCTCTGGCCCCTACTGCCCCACCCTCTCGCCGGCCCTGTTTGTATGCATTTACATATTTATTCTGGTTGATCATATGATATGCTAAGTGAGCATAAAATTTGTTTCACGATTTAAAAAATGAAAACTTTTTTAGTGTACATTTTTGCATTTTTTTTTTACATTTTAGATTCTGAACGAAGTGATGAATGTATTGATTTTACAATGATGTGTGTTTTTTTTTTTTTTTTTGTGTCTGTCACCACGTTTTGGAGCAGTAAAAGTGCTCCGATTTTAAAAAGTGGACCCTGTTTCGGATAGGAAAGTGAATGTAGTTTGTACTTTGGGGGGTCAAAAGTAAAAAATTTCCAATAGTTTTCAAAAGCGCCGGGAAAAACAAAAAAAAAATGACGGAAAAACGGCAATTTTTACGCAAAACCAGTTTTCGACCAAATGGTTTTTTTTTTATGGTTGTAATTCAAAAACTAATCACTGAAAATACTTGAAATTTTCACCAAATGTTAATGTCAGTGGTATCCGTATATAGTTAAATTTTCAAAAAAGTTTGACTTTTTTTGAGTTATTTATAGACCACTGAAATTTTCGATTTTTTTGAGAAATTTTTTTTAAAGTGTCGATAAAAAATTTTTGGATGACCAAAAAGTTTTGAAAATTTAATACAAGGTTCCTTATGAGTTGTTTTTAATGTAGCTAAAAAAAATTAAAAATCGTTAGTCACAATTTTTTTTTATAAGCGTTTTTAGTTCAAATTTTTACGAAATCTGTCGAAAACGCGAAAATTTGCAAGTAATTTTGAAGTTGAAAAATCATAAAATTTTTTTCTTTTATAACTAAGTTTTGAAAATTTGGTACAAGGTTCTCCATACATTTTTCTTCAAATATATGTAAAAAAAACTCTACCGGATTCAGACAAAAAAATTTTATGAGTGTTTGAAGTTTAAATTTTTACAAAAACCGCGTTAAATAACAGTTTAGCCTCAAACGATTTTTGATATTTGTTATTATTCAAAAAGTATAAGTCGTAGATACTTGAAAATTTTACCAGTTATTAAGATTCGCGTTTTCTTTACGTGATTTAAATTTCAAAATATTTTGACTTTTTTTGAGCTATTTATAGACAACTGAAATTTTCAATTTTTCTGAAAAAATATTTTTGAAGTGTCGATAAAATTTTTTTGGCCCTATCAAAATACTTGAAAATTTAATACAAAGTTCCTCATATGTTATTCTTATAGTGATTAAAAAATTATAAGAATACATAGGCACAATTTTTTTTATTAGCATTTGAAGTTCAAATTTTGACGAAAATTCGTCAAAATTATGAATATTTGCGAAATATTTGAAGTTGAAAAATCATAAAATTTTTTGTGTTTATAACTAAGGATTAAAAATACAACACTAAGTTTTCCATAAGTTTACCTTCAAGTATCTATAGAGAAAACTCGAAGCATCATTATAGGAAAAATTTTAAGTGCGTTTGAATTTTAAATTTTAACGAAATAGCGTAACGATAACGATTTATCCTCAAACGATTTTAAATATTTGTTATTATTCAAAAAGTATAAGTCGTAGATACTTGAAAATTTTACCAGTTATTAAGATTCGCGTTTTCTTTACGTGATTTAATTTTCAAAATATTTTTTAATATAAGCTGGCTTTTTTAAACCACCTTTTTCACCAACCACTAGAAATTATATCCTAGGCTGACAAATCATCTTCGTTCAGAATCGTTTTTCGTATACAATGATAACTATCATTGGATTCAAATTTAACACTCCTATAATATATAATAATGATCCATACGGCACCTAATGTACAGCAGAGCGGTACTCACTTGCCCACTTTTTCTGTTTTAAGGGCTTATTTTAAAATTTTAATTGCATACTTCGATGATTTTTCGGTTTTTTAGATATTATTAATAGATATACAAGGAATAATCAGTTTTTCCAAATATGACATTAGGGCTTAGATCAATAACCGAGGATATAAAATATGTAAACTAAGATAAGAATATATTGGTTACGACCCTGATTGAATATTAACATTATTTTACTATAGTTCAAAAAATAACTTTTTTTTGCTAATTTTTTTAAGCATATTTTAACATTTTAGTGCATATATTTATGCATATTTAAATTTTTTAGCGCATATTTGGTTAGATGCATATAAATCCGCGCTCTTGTTATGTCTATTTTAAATTAAAAAGTAGTAGTAAGCAACGTTCTATACTAACTGGATATTTTTTACTCTGCAATAAAAATTGAGGTCCATATATAGACGTTAGATTTTCAATAAATTTTTATAAACATATGGAATTGTGGGTAATATTACGTATGAATATTTTATATTATATAATACATACAATATAATATTATAGTCAATAACTGATTTATACATTTAATAATTTTTATTAATAATGATATTATAGTTATTACTTATTATTTATAATATTACTAATTATAATTTAGTATTCACTCAACTATTGTCCATTATGGTACCTACCTATAACAGCGCTGACTGTGACAAATTTAAACGAGCTGGCCAATCAGATCAAAGTTGATTAGAACTCGGAATTTATGGTGGGATTTTATTATATACAGATCATACGTCCATACGGTGCCTTCGTACTAAAGTATAAATTATAAGCTTTTTGAGTTTGTAATTTAATAAACGTACAGTCGTCACTTGATAATAATCATTAAACATAATATTTCATTGCTCACCCTTCGGTCACTGACCGACGCGTCAAAAACTAAATCATTCGCTGTTTGCCTGTTCGCCTGTTCGCCTGTTCACTCTCTCGAGTTCCAGCTACACCATCCGGCACACTATATTTAGAAAATAATATAGTTTAAAATACATATACTTCTATGTAAGTATAAAATCAACAAAAAAATTTAATATTATTTATTCATATGGTAAAATTGATTGTGTTTATCAAATAATAATTAGATTTTCAGTTATTTTAAACATAATATTAACAATTTAAAATTATTTATTTATACCATTAGTAGTAGAGTAAACATGACGAATTTATTTAATGATAAACTACTATAGATGTCGAGATACTATAAAACTCAATATAAGTGTTATATTATGTATTTTTAATGTATCTACTTCAATTTAATTTTGCATTTTAGTTTTCGAAGTCATGGGGAAAAGAAAAAGAAAAACAGTTTCTGTCACCAAAAAAACAAATACAAAACATTACAATCTCAGAGATACATCAGGAATAACCTCAAAGAATAGTTTTGATATAAATAGTAAGAAATATATTAAACATAACTTATATTAACTACATTAAAAAATGTTAAGTTTAAGACCACTTCTCATCCGAAAGTTGTATTTCCGTCTTACAAACGTACACCATAGAATATCGCAAAATTAGATTCTGTAGGTAGTAGAATTAAATCTTGTTAGACTAAAATACTAAATATTACTATATTAGATTAAATTAACAAATTACCAAACTTAAAAGTAAGAAAATCATCTATTTTTGCATTTTGGTTATTTACTTTAATTTTATTTTTAAGGGGCCCGGTGCCAGATTTTCAAATTTTCCGCAATTCTATAAAATTTAAAAATTAAATTTTGTATTTTAGTTACCACCTTAATTTTAATAATTTTCCACTAATTTATTATCCGATACCGTTAATAGAGTGATAGGGTATATTATATGGAAAAAAATGACTTCACAGGAATAATTCTCAGGCCTTGTAGAATTGTCGGATTTTGGTAACTATATTTTTATTTGAAAAAAGAAGACTTCCTACAGGCCGAATCGAACTCCGATTTTTATTTTATTCAAAATAATAGTAAAATATAATTTATACAAAATTGCTTAAAATTGTATTCTTTTTGAAGACAGCTGACAGATTATAAAGTTCGAGATTAAAATATTGAAAAACGGAGATCGATACGACCTGTAGAATATAACCCTCTATTAGTTAAAAAAAATATCAAATTTGGTTGATTTTACATTTCTACAGAACAGGATCCCTATTCCCGTAAAGCGTATTTTTGTGTACAAAATCGCTTTGTCGAACCTAAGTTATCATTTATGAGTATATACAATATTACAATTAAAAAAATACTTATAAGTTATAACCCATTCAAAAATATAATGATAATAAAAAACCAGCATATAAAAACAGATAGGTAATACCATTTAGTAGTTTTGTGTAAGAATTCACTAAGTTCTGGATCCACTACTGTCTACTGTACATTTCACAAATTGTATAACATAATATATTACGTATACGACAAATATACATTTATAACTATTATATATAATAAATAATTAATTCACAATTATTTTATTATTTCAGAATCAAATAATAATGAAAACAACAATTTAGAAAAACTAATAAATCGCAGTATGAATTGTAAGGTAGTTTTAGAAAATATAGATAATATTATAACGAAAAACAAAGAAAAAAATAAACTAAAAGAAAAACCAATTTTACAAGTACCCGACCAATTGATAAGTACTGAAAATCAATTTAAAACAAACACAGACATTAAAACAGTAGAATCCAATCAGGAACAAAGCACTCAAAAAATTGAAAAAAAGTCTTCTAAATTACCAGATAACAATGATGAAGGACTTGCCGAAAGTTCAGTAAGTATAAATACTATACATCCATTAATATTAAAATAATATTATTAAAAAGGTATATCAATAAAATCGTGGAATATAATCATGAGCCACTTTTTATTATTAATTGATAATGTATGGGATTCCATATTATCATTTATCACTATACCTATACATAGAGTACCTATTTAAATATATTATTTGATATTTCCATATAAAAGTTGTGATATGAAACATGTATTTTTTTGTATTTCAGTAGAAGTATTTTACTGTTTCCTTAAATTTATCATTAAATTGTATTAAATTACGTATAGTTAATCATAATATTTACGTAATAGTGGAAATTTTCAATAAACCACGAATATTGAGACGTACCTAATATAGGAGACGTGCACCTATCATCTCAGCCACCCACCTAGCCAGTCTATAATAATTATAGGGCAACGACCTATATCTGTCGCCGACCCACACTCACACACACATTTCAGTTTGGTGCTTATCTGTGTGATTGTAATCTATAGATAGGTATAATACTGTCACCTTAATTTAATTTTAGGTTGTTTATCTTACCAGTTAATATAGCATTGTATAGTAAATTTGTATAGGTACCTAGTTCGTTTCGGTTCGATTGCATCTGGAGAATTATTATTCGTAAAAATACAATCCGTGACGAAATTATTTACAAAACAATATTAATAATACATACATATTATACAATAAAAATTATCTCTATTGTTTTACTTATTCAAGTTTTGAAGGTTATTAATCGAATTCAAATTTCTTGGTACTATTCAGTACAAACATTAATTACAATTATAGCATCTACTGTCTTGTATCTTTTGACCAAAAAAAGATACAAGATGCTTCTAAAAAATGTATCTTGTTACATGATACTTGAAAATTATATATTATGTAATTATTATTATCTATTTTTATTGTGATCAAATATTTTATTTTGCATTTTAGTTTTTGTGTACCCCGGTGCTCGAAAAAACAAGAGAAGTTCTATTCAATGAAAATTCAAATGAAACTGTGCTAAATAAAAACGAATCAAATTTAAAAGACCACCACGGTCGTCTTATACATCCCGTTTGTGCTGTGTATAAAAAACATATTAATGACGATTTATCAAAGCGTGGTTGCCGGCACAAAAGAAAATTACTTGAGGTTATAGAAAAGTTAAATGAATTTCATAAACGTTCTAAGACTTCATAAAAAAAGAAAATGTATTGTAACCCATCATATATTTTAAATAGGTATTTAAATATTCTTTTATATTCTTAAAGAATTTTGAGATGTATATTTTTAAAATTATTTATTTTTACATGTGTTAATTATTGTATTTTTTAGAATGTTATAGTAGGTATCTTTATTAGATAAATTAAAAGTTAAAAAATAATACATAAGATATATAAAATTAATATTATACCATTTATACCCCTTAACATTAAAATGTATTAATGTTCAATAACACAAGATGTTAAATTTGTAACTTATATTTCTTTTAAAGTATAAATTCTTGAATTTTACAATAAGCTTGGTTTATGATTATAAGTAGTGGCGCCCTTCGACCATATAAGCTATTAGCATTTAGCGAGGGAGTATTAAATTGCATTTGTTCCGATAAATTATGTTTTAGCTGAAAAATATTACCAAGGTACCTAACATTGATTTTACATACATACTAACCTAATAAGTACACATTTGCCTTATCCTTAAATTTGAACAAAAAACTGTTGGTATAGATTAGTTATCACACGTAAAAGTTAATATAGAAAAATACGAATCAAAAAATAAAGAACCACTCTCATACATTTTAGTAAAGATAGGTAGTTCAGTAGTTCACTTACATTTTCAAGTCAAAGCGAAAAGGTTATTACAAAAAAAAACTCCTGTCAGAAAATAAAGAAATGTCTGAAGGCCACCTCTGAGGTATTTACAAAAATTCGTAAATCAAACCATGAACTTAAGTTCAATTCATCAAATTGTTATATACCTATGCAATTAAAATGTTATAAACTCTTATGTTTTATTAAACAAAGTGAATGTATATTTATTTAATAGTTTTTATTAAATCTATATTTTATAGTAAGCACCTAGAATGTGTACCTACTTAAATATAAATTACTTTTACACATTTTTCATAACATAATTGTATAATTCACTTTGTTATTTACCAATATTTGTTTATATTCATATTCATCATTTTTCATTGAATAACCAATTAGTATTTTTGTTTTACTGAATAGCTATAGGTATTAGGTACCTATATTACACAACTATTTAAAGTTTGAGATAAATGAACACTTAATAAATTTAATATAAGTTTAATGTACAACAAAATACCATGACTTAATATGTATACAATTTAAAGCATATTTACAAAATACTAGATACAATATTAATTCAATTTATTATAAAATACATTCAAATTAAAATAATTCAATTCACTGTACCATAATTTTTAACCAATAAAGGCTTTTGATTGCACAGTATCCAGAATAATATTTTAATACTCATAACAAATTGTATTTTGTAAATTTAATTAAAAATTATTTGCTATTTATTGCTAACATAGTGAATGTGTCAAATTAGGCAAATTTTTAATATTTAATTACACCGTAGAAAATTAGGTAATATGTTATACTGTTTATTTGTATTAAAATGAAAAAATGTATAGCTGATTGTTTTAATATAAATTATCCTGTTCAATTTTCATACAAATATAAGTCTACTCATTTTCTCTTTTGTTAGGTTATATGTAATATTTATTACCATATTATGTGGTTGTTGAAACTTGCTTCTAAACTAGGTACAATAGTTTTTCTTTCAGTTTAAAATATAACATAATCATAAATAAAATTGTATAATAATAATAATTAATGTGTCATTGCTGATCAGTATTTTAAATATAATATGGTAATAACTCAATTTATAATTAAAGTATCATATAATATTCACAGAACAGGAATGTAAAATTTTAAAGAATAAATAACACACAAATAATAATAATTCAGTCACCTCAAACAAAAATAATAATTTAAAATAATTGTTTTACAGCATACAAATATTTTATAACTCACTAAAATGGAAATAATAGCAAATTTTCAACAAATAAAATAAAATAAATAAATAATAATAATTACTATACAACCAATATTGGCAAAATGATAATTTAGTATAGCAAATAATTAATCACATTTTGTTAATTCTTCTGATCTTACATTTGGTTTATGGACTTAAATTTTTTATCTCATTAGTCTACCAAAATAATAATTAAACACATAATATTACATTAATTTTGTAAGCAACAGAGAACAAAAATATAATTAATACATATATTTTTATTTTAACAAGTACTGTACAGTCTCAAGATTTTTCAATAATTATTATTTTGAGTAAAAAATTTAATAATATATATTATTGTGTTTTCACGCATTTTGTGGTTGCCTATTGGGTCTTCGCAAATAAATTATGTAGGAAAGTAAAGCAAATAGTACAGCTATCAAATATAAATCCCAATTGAAATCCATTGGCTCAGCAGCATCATTTGAAAGAACATTAATAAAATTTAGAAATTCCTGTAACATATTAAAATTAGTAACAACAATAAAACTATTATAAAATTACAGTGGCGTATACAGGGAGGTTTAACCCATTGCACGTTTTGAAAACCTGCTTTGAAAATTAACATAATAATATAATACCCCCCCCCCCCCCTAAGAAATTAAATCCTACATACGCTACTGAAAAATTATATTAGTTATAACTTAAATTAAATTCTTACAGTGTAGTAATCATTCATCATGTGAAATAAATTAAGTTTAGTCAAAGCTAAAAATACAGGCACTTTTGCGTCTAGACTTGTTTCCGCAGCCATGTCATAACATCGTTTTGCTAAATGAATGTCCTACAAAAAAAAAGTCATTAATAACTAACAGCTTACATTTCACAACAAATAATATGATTTTACCTGTTCCATTCCTAAGCCCATTTCGTGCATGTAACCCAAATTGAACATTGCCTGGGCATTGTGATGTTGCTCAGAAGCCTGTCGATAATGATTAGCAGCTAACTCAAAGTCTATTTTAGTTCCAAGACCATAATAATGATAATCTCCTAATTTTAACTGTGCTGCAGCATACCCTTGAGCAGCTGATCTACTCCAATACATCATTGCACGGACATAGCGTTCTTTTTCAGTTTCCCAAATGTTAACATCTCCTAAATGTCAAAAAGAAGAGTTTATCAATTTTTCTTTTCTTCTTTTTTTCAATAAAATATATCAAATGTATATTAAACAAATATATACATAATTAAAATATGGTATTTAATAAATGAACTTCACCTCTATCTAAAATGAATCCAGTGTTGCTTTGTGCCACTTCATACCCCATTTCAGCCAAAAATGAGTATAAAACAAACGACTCTTCAAATTGATTTTCTTTATATGAATTGTAAGCGTGCATCAAATATCCACCCCATTTACCACGTTCAGCAACATTTTTGAACAACTTAAAAAATAGAATGTATATTTTTTTTTAATTCATATTTATTAATAAATTTAATAATTAGAATAATCAAATAAGTTTACCTCTAAAGCAGTTGTACAGGAACGCAGCACACCAATACCAGATGCATGCATTTGAGCCATATTGAAGTAAGCCAACAGATTACCAGATTTAGATGCCAAACCGAAGTTTTTAACAGCTAATTTATAATCACGTTTTACACCTAATCCCTCTGTAATTAAATAACAAATTCAATAGTTTTTAAACAATTAAATTTTGTATTAACTTACTATAATAGATGATTCCAACATATAAATGCCCTTCAACCCAACCTTGTTCAGCAGCAAGAGTGAACCAATTTAAGGCCTCTGAATAATCTTGGGCTACATTGAGTCCATGTAAATACATATAACCAAGACCACTCTGACCAACTGGATTTTTCAATTTTGCGGCTTTATAAAAATATTCAAGAGCTTTTTCATAATCTGGTTTAACATCATCACGCTCTTCCAAAAATATCTATGAACAAATAATTTTATTAATATATGATTTACAGACTAAAATAATGAAAGCAATATTTTTACCTTTCCAAGAAAACCATATGCAAGAGCATTACCATTCTCGGCTGCTTTTTGAAAATAATAATAAGCAGTTTGTATATCGATTGGTACACCTCTACCACCTTGTAAATATAACTGACCTAATCCAACCTATTAAAATCACAATATTAATATGTCAATGCAAATACTTAGGTAATCTTATTGTTATTTAGTTTTACTTGTGCTTGAGCATCTCCTTTATTAGCTAACATTTTATAATAGTCTAACAAATCAGAATCTACAATTCCACTATTATAATTTGGATTGTCCATCTCCTCCATTAACTTTATACGTTGTACAAGGGGTCCACCAGATAAAGATAACTCATTTGCAACTAAAAGTTAAAATTAAGAGCGATTGTTTAAAATACTTAAAAATGTAATAAATGTATTGTCAGTACTTAATTACCATTGTTTGCAACTGCCCGATAGTACTCCAATGATTTTTCACAACTATATGCCACAGTGGCTCCAGCAAAATAACGGTATCCCAATGCCAATTGAGCCAATACATTACCACCAACTGCAGCCATAACATAATGTACAAGTGCTTTTGGCTGACTTACAGGAAGATGTAATCCAACAGCATACAAGAAACCCATACCCTAAAACGAACAAGAATATTACTAGGAATATTATTATTAAAAGTTCAATCAATAATTACTAAATGAGCATCTGGATTTCCTTTTTTTGATAGTTCATTGAATATTTCATATGCTTTGGGGATATCTTGAGTGTATTTTAAGCCAAATAATAGAGCAAAAGCAAACTTTGCTCTCGCTTCTTCATGGTCCAGAGTATGAGCCCTGTAGAAGTATTCATAAGCATCTAAATGATCTCCAAGGGTTGATTTCAATTTTTTCAAACCAGCCTGATATAATTGTTCCGCTAAAAATATTAAGGTATGGTATTAATTAAGTTATACAGAACAAATAAATAAGTAAATAACCTACCTTCTTCTTCTCTAGACGAACTCGGAGGATTTTTGACTGGTTCTTTCCAATCGGTAACATCAATGTCATCATCAATATCATCATCAATTTTCATTTGTTGTACACTAACGTCATCATTTGACATATCTGCCCAGTAGTTAAACAAACCAACCGTTGGAAATTTAACCAACTGTAAATTGTCAACAGCATCTAAATCTTCTGTTTTTAATTGATCTTGAGACTGATCTGAAGGTTTTTCCTAAAATGATTGACATATTAAGAACAATGGAAACATTACAGTGGAATTAAATAGGTTTGTTACCTTTCCTAATTCAGAAGCATCAACAATTTTCAAAGCAGCATTATTGATAAGATCCAGCATACGGGTGGTAGCCTCATCTTGATCATCTACTTCGTTGGTCCTTAAATCATAACTATCGTCCTCATCGTCTTTAGAATTGCTTTTCTCTCCACCAACAAGAGAGGCAATTACAATTACGAAAATGAACCATTGTAACAATCGTTCCTTCATTGGTGGACCTTGCAACAATACACTAACAAAAATATCGACTATAATTTACTGATTTTACTGTATACGTTTTAAAAATGTTCATTTGCATACCATTTATATCAAATAAATGCACAAACTATCAAATTTCTGATTGTTGCGCAGACACTACAGACTATGGTTGAAGCAGAGCAGTTTATATACTAAATAACAAATATACGAGTGTCGACTGTCGAGAATTGAGTAAGATAAAAAAATTGAATTCAAATTCATTACATCACCAATTACCAAATGGCAAGAGCTTAAATTATTTATAATAATTCATATCTGTATCATTGATAAGATATTCACTGGCTATTATAACTTTAGTACGTTGACAATCAACTAGATGGGGAAATTATTACAGTGATCAATTTATTGGTACAAGGCACTGATGATGTCCTGGATTTTTATTCAAGATAAATCATTTGGTAATGAAATTACGATGGTACAAGATATAAGTGACACAAGTAAAAATGAATTATAAAAAAAAAACGAAACCTATTGGTTTGAACTTTTTCATTTCAATACCTATAGCCAGTATAGCCTAATGACTGTCACTGTTGTAGTCTGCAATGCACTACGTGGACAGGCGCTATAGGATTTGATAACAGTAGTATTCCCACCAGTATTACCTATTTAATATTTTGAATTTTCGTATTATTCGTATTTATCACCACCGCAAAAACTACAGTGTAACCGCAATTACAATTTAATTGTTGGACACAATTTTTTTAAACGTTTGAAATTTAAATTTTTACAAAATACGTAAAAAAACACGAAAATTTATGACATTTTTAATTTTTATATCTAAGGTTAAAAAATTCAACACAAATTTTTAAATAAGTTTTCATTCGAATAACGATTAACTATAAAGAAAACTCGAACGTAGTTAGATATAGGACAAAATGTTATGAGCGTTTGACTTAAATTTTTACGAAATCGCGACATTGCGACATTGCGTAACGATAACGATTTGTCCTCAAAAACGATTTTCAATATTTGTTATTATTCAAAAAATATAAGTTGTAGATAATTAAAAATTTCACTAGTTACTTAGACTAGTTAGACTAGCGTTTTCTTTACATAATTTAATTTTCAAAGTATTTCACTTATTATAAAACGAGACAAATGCAGTTTATAGTGCCACCTCGCCAATTTGATCTTTTTTTATCGAAACTTATGTAACTAAGTAACTTGATGAGTTAAAAACAATGGTGCAATCAGAATTTCTCGCTCGGACTTAATTTATCGAAGTTATGGCCTTTGAAAGTAAGTAATTTTGATTTTTTTACGCGCGTATATGTATATATATTATGTAGGTACCTACCTAATACGCTATAATTTACCTCGTTTTTCATACATTGTTTTTCTTTTTTTGGTAATTACGTATTTTAACCTAATTAAAACGATGATGCAATCAGAATTTATTAAAAATAATTAAGAATAGTTCCAGAATAAAAAATGGTTAATTTTTTTGTGAGACTTGGTCATTTTTTAGGTGAAAATTAGAATTTTTAAGCTGTGCTGCGTTCGGACAAAAATACGAAAATATCCCTCGACGTGTTGCGTAAAACCACCTTGGGTAGGCCTCGGAGTTAAAAAAAAGTGCAAAAATTACAAAAAACGTTCAACTTCTACAATGGTTATAGGTACATTTAGGGTTCCCGTTAAAGTAGAAATATATCGTAATGATATTTTGTTTTTTATTTTTTTATTTGTAAAATAAGTTTGAAAAATTTAAAAAAAAATTCATGCTACGAAATCTCATTGTATCAAATACTACCTACTTTGCGATGAAATAATGCTCAATCTACAGCAGTATTTTAAAGTAACATAAGTATTTAAGTATATTATAGTGTCAAACTCAGGGTACTCAGCGCGGCATTATAAAGCAATGTTCCATGTATTAGTTTAAACGCGTAAAATCGTAAACTTTGGAAAGCTATAATTTCAAAAGTAAATCCTTGCGACAATTCTGATTGCACCATCGTTCATAACTCATTGAGTTACAGAAATCATCATTTTTGTTTTGCTAAGTAAAAATACTTGAAAAATAATCTAAGTTCCTCGTGAGTTAGTCTTTCGTAGTGATTCAAAAATTATAAAAATACATGCACACTATTCTTTTTTATTAGCATTTGAAGTTCAAATATTGACAAAATTAGTCAAAATCATAAATATTTGCAAATTATTTTGTAGTTAAAAATATACAAAAAACGTTGTATAAATAACTAAGTAGCTAAGAATTTAAAATTGAATACTAGATTTTCCATACAAGGTCGGATTACCATATTTATTAAATAAGTTGAGCGTTGGCCAATTAAAAAAAATTATCTAAAATTTAAATTTAACACACTCAGAATTATATTCCAAAGCAGAATATTTTTTTGAGGATTTAAATAATCATTAAATTGAGTTTAAAACGACTAACTTGTTAATATATAATAATATATAATATAGGTAATTAGTTATATAAGTTTTAAACAATAATGAATAGGCTTAGGGTATAAGAAATCAGGATTTTCCCGGTAGGCTCTCATTCAAATTTGTGACGGACGTTCTTCATACTCTAATCTCAGTAGTATCACATTATTTATTCGAAGACTTAAAATTATGAAGGTTAAAAAAAATTTCCAAAAACATTAGTACCTACATTTTGGGATAAATGGATAATAATTAATAAGTGTAGTGTTTAGTACATTTAATCTATAAGTCCGTCGTTAAAAGATTTAACCTGTTAATATTTAATATTTATATTGTATTTTTTTTTATATATAGTATATTAGTATGTACTTGTTATCAACATACGACGTTGAATTATTTAGTACGATCGCGATACAAATATCGATTTTATAATATTGTTATACCTACGCGTATCTCGTATTATAGGTACCTATATTATTTGAGTGTTGTCAAACGACAACGATTGTTAGACACGTTTCGAATTCACAACACAGTTATTGTGTTTTAATGGCTTAATTTTACTTACATTATAATGTGGAAGTGTTTTTATGAATTTTAAATACTCAATTCATTTACAAATTTTCAGTTGGAATCCATTCGACATTCGTCAAGGGTGAATCATAACAAAAACAATATTAATAAGTAATAACAAATCATGAAAACCCAAACAATCAAAATAGATTTTACTGCAATGTTATACACTGGGATTTTGTACACGGGTCTGGTGATTTCTGGATGGTTACTTATTCGTCTGACGATCGCTTGCTTCAAATTACCTTCCATATTGAACGCGGTTGAAGAGTCGAAAAACAAGACGAAACAGTCGAAACGGACTTCAACTTTAGGTATATTGTTATATTGTATATATTAGATACTATATATTAACAATATTAGTATATTATAAAAAAATATACTATAGGTACTATGTTTGCTGTGAATGTACAAAATAGAGAAAAGGTACTATACGTACTACATATTATATTGGGAGTTTACCAATTGCGCTTAAAATTACCTTTTCATATACCAATTGCGCTCTAAACATTTTAGGGTCGATATACCAATTGTGCTCTAAACATTTTAGGGTCGATGTACCAATTGCGCTCAATATATTTTACAATACCTCAGGAAAACTTATTAGTTAGTTAATAACCGAATTTTTTGCGAGTTAAAAGTAAAAGTCTTCCAAGTCGGTGAAACGTATAGGCTTTATACAGTTAAGTTAATGAAAACTAAAATAAAATAACATTAATAATAATAAAAGAATAGGTGGTTAAATCATAAATATATAATAATAATAATAGTTTAAGCTGGTAATCATGATGTTTGTATTTTGCATGCTTTATAAATGTTTCACCACGAGGTATAATAATAATTAATAACATTATGATTTAAAAAAGTATAATACAAATTAATAAATTAATAGGTACACTATAATCGGTCACAAGTTTGCAATTATCTTAAAATAATGAATTTGGTCACAACGAGGTATAATAATAACATTATGATTTAAAAAAAGTATAATACAAATAAATGAATAGGTACACTAACCACTCACAAGTTTACAATTATTTTAAAATAATGAATTTGGTCACCACGAGGTATAATAATAATATGCTGATTTAAAAAAAAATATATATAACACAAATAAATTAATAGGTGGGTACACTAACTGGTCACAAGTTTGATTGTCAATTATTCAAAATTAAATTAATAGGTACATAATAATATTATAATTCACATTTAAACGTTTTTACAATAATGATAACACACCATTTTTAAAAATTCGTTTCTACTAATTTCGTCAGATTTGTATTTATCGATGTATAAGAATTAATTGTTAATTTTTTTTTTTAAATATGCTCTATTAGAAATATATTTTTCCTGTTCTATACTATTTATTGCAATGTACGTGCTAGTCTGCGTTTCAATAATAACTTTTAAAAAGACAAAAATATTTGGATGGGGAGAATAAAAGTTTGTAGAAAATGAAGCGTGAAAAGCTTCACATACATTAATTGTACATTCACAGCTTATTAAATTGGACGCCCACAGTTTTGGAGGAAATGTAGAATTAGATGATATATAGTTTTCAACGAGATAATTAGTAAATTTAGTTAGATTATTCAATTGGTTGAATCGTCATTAGTTCTTCTACAAACACATCCTCCACTTCTTTGTGCGAAAAAAGTGATAAACCAAAAACTAAATGAAGCCATTTTCCTACTTCAGAATTAGGATTTTTATACTCTGTTTGCAGTCCACAACTTTGAATATTCCTCCACCAAGCTTGTGATAAATGAAATCGACACCCTACTAAAAGTATTGAAGGCCAGACTTGTTTTACTGCAAAATGTATACCTTGTTCGAAATCGGCAACGACTGTTTTTGGATTTAAATCAATATTGAATGTTGCACATTTACTAATTAAAACTCGAAATAACTATTCATATGTACTTGGTAATTTATTTGGCAGTAAAGAAAATATAAGTGGAATATAGTGCCCATTTTTCAAACTATGTATGTACGTAATAACTAATAATATTAGAACCCTTAATTTAATTTTTTTTTAAATTTTTTAAATTTGAATTAATTGTAAAAAATATATATTTTATTCTAATTTTATTTTATGATAGCATAAAAAACTCGTAGAAATAATTATACTTGAAATCTCAATTTAATTGATTTAACAATTAATATCATAAATGTAAACATAATTATTATTTATTACTAGTTAATATTTTTAGTAAACAATCACTGCCAATTACCTATAGGTAATTCAAAGTATTCTATTCTTGTTGAATGGATAAATATAACCTACTTAATAGATAATATTATAATCCTTACATTCGCAAAAATGCGCAAAGGAGAAAATTGTACGTGGAAAAAGTGCTCGATGGCATAGCAATAAAATCGAAGGAAGGCAGGTTGTGGAAGGTGAAGATGGCTCAGGAGGTGAACCGGTCCTCGGACGTGGTTCATTACATGTGTAAGTTGGCCGTGTGCGGGAAGTCCATGACCAAGGACGAGGAAAAGATGCTGGAAGCGGCGTACAAGCACTTGTTGGACACGATACAGTCGTCCAGGAGGACGCTGATGACGATCGAGCAAAAGAACGGCATCCACGATGGCCCGGGAGTATCGCTCGCACGTCGACGTTGACTTGAACTTGCTGTGCGTCAATGCGCAGGACGTGGTCAAAGTGTGGCTAGCGTCCGACTGGAGCCACACAAAATGCATATGTAGTATTATACATTTTATCTAATAATGAAATAATAAACAAAAGTCTATAATTTGGTTAGGCAAGTTCACAGGGAACATACCCAGATGACAAGGGCGTCTTTGGCCCTATTTTCAAGGGGGGCGACTTATTGATACAATTTAAAAAAAAAACTTTTTGTATCATAATTACATATAATTACGAAAATATTAAAGTAGGTACTATTAAATAGAAATATCAAATAAAAACAGAGGCTCTGGGGGGGGGGGCGATCGCCCCATCGCCCCCCCCCCAGAAATACGCCCTTGCCAGATGATACAATGTGTCGGCTATCTTCAGGCAAGACATGGAAATCTGTTCATGCTAAAACAACATAAGAACTAAATAAAGTTAAACATTTACTTACATACATGCAATTGTCACTGAATATTTAAGACTTTTTATTTGACTTTCATTATTAATAGTGCAAATATTCCTTTAAACGAATTAACAATTCTCTTTTTTGAAAACGATGAAAATATATGTAATAACTTAAATATTAGTCATACAATTCTAAGAGTACAAAGTATACCTATTAGATATTTAGGTGTTACCATGGTGAAATATACAATATATTTCAACCATGGATGTTACTTTCAATAATCATTTGAGGTTAAATCTACGTATAAATTATTTAATAAATCGCCCGCGCATATCAGTTCATAATTTTTATAAACTGCATTTCATTTTACCACAATACCGCATGAGAATTGTGTCTTTTTATCAGGCAGTGTTCCAATAAGACATTAGGATCTGGGGTAGCACACTTGAAAATGTAATCAAACCATTTCAGTTACAACAGAATAAAATAATAAGAATTTGTCTGGGTAAACATAGCTTTGTGGGGTCAACATTACTCAACTAAGTACAATAAATTAAAAGTGTTATACCATTTAAATTAACTTACAAAAAGTTTGCCATATTATGGGAAGTTAGAAATGTTTTTATTTGTTCGTTTATTTTATATCTTATTTTTATTCTCCACACTGTTATTATTTATCATGTTTTTATACTTCTATATTAGATGGTATTTTTTGAACCATGTATTGTAAAAAGTTGGTAAAAATATTTAGAACAAAATTCAAATGTTCCATCGACAAATATTTTGTCACAACTACATAAAAATTCTAAGTTTGATTTGGTGGAAAAACATATTATATTCAACATATTGTCGTTTATAAGCAATAAATTCTCACCCTTGTATGTATTTGTATCCAAATTATTTAAAGCTGTATGCACTTCGGTTACATTTTTTGGTAAAGGTGGTACCTTTTTTCTACGAGCACGATAAACGCTTCGTCGTATAGAATGCACATCGTTTAATGTTAAATCTAACGCACTTGATTGCACTTCATTCCGAATTAGTTTTAGTGGTCGTGTTGTAACTTGGTCTGTTGCTTTTATTTTTAATGAATTAGCAACAATTTGTCTATTGATATTTGAACTTGCTTCGTGGTTATGATCAAAATTCGATTTTAAAAGCACCGTTTCACTCACATCACATAAAAAATTCGAAGTACACGATTTAATTATACATCTCTATTTTATTCCATTTTTTGAAATAGTACATTTTCGGAACTTAAACTCGTCAAGAACTAATAACGGTTTACCTTTTTCACTAAAAGCTTTTGTAAAACGATCCATATTGTAACGTCAAACAACTAAAACGTATACTAAACGATGATTAACAAGACATAAGTATTGGGTACCTATCAATATGATTTATATTTATAATGGGTATCATCAATGTGTTCTTCTATCTACAGTATATCGTGTGCAACGAAACAATTAGGCTGATAAAATATATCCGATGATAATGAAAACTTGTTTTCGTCCATCACTCAAATGCGTACTTCCGTAATCAAAATATGTGCGTAATAATAATAACGTTTCATAAAATTCCCTATATTAATATATATAATAATACACTGTTAAAAAATATATTTAAACATAAGTCATAAAGTAATAAGTAGGGCTCGGATGTTGTTGCACTAAAAATGTTATAAAATTGATTGCATTATTGCTGTGAAAAAAACCCAAAATTGCACTTAAAAATTGCAATAAAAAAATATTTTGTACCAAAAAAATTAAAAAAAATATTAACGAGTAGATAATAAAAAAGATTCAAATTCAAATTCTCGTCAGTTGTCATTAAAAATCTAGTAAATTGTCCGGTTTTCTTATTTTTTCAGAAATCTACAAATAATTTTATCAAAAATTAAAGCTTTTTATTTAAACTATTTTTTGATTTTTTTCTACTAATTAAATGGTTTTTCCAGTTACCGCCGACGACGACGGACAAATAAGCCGTCACGAGTCACAACCAATAAAGCCCGACATAACCATAGATTAAACCCGTATAATCTAACAAAAAAAAAAGTGAAAACACAAAAAAACACATAAAATTGTATTGAAAATGACAATAATTAACAAAATTGCAATAAAATTAAAAAAAGGTCAAAAATTGCAAAAAGTTGCACTTAAAATTTTTATGTATTAATTGGTACTCATTTGAAACAAATTTATAATCTACTTAGCAACGAATCCGAACAATAGAAAAAAAGTTGCAAATGCAACAACATCCGTGCCCTAGTAATAAGATTTTGAGTTTATGGTAATCATAATATTTGTATTTTGCATGTTTTAACAATAATAATAATTTGAGCATGGCAATTTAGAATAATATAATTTAAATTCAAGCGCAATTGGTATATACTATATTGACCGTAAAATATAAAGAGAGCAATTGGTACACTAACCGTAAAATATATGCAGCGCAATTGGTATATTGACCCTAGTATAAAAATTTTGTTTTAAGCGCAATTGGTCCATGCCCATTATATTATATCAATAGATTATAGATAACACTGTATTTAGATAATAGGTAGGTATTTTACTATCTTATAGGTTAAGGCTATAGATATTTATAGCTATATAATATATATATTGTATATGTATAGGTCTGTTAATTATTATGAATGTTGTGCACCCTTGTGTGGTAGTTTCCAGTTACAGAAGGTTAGAGGGATAGAGGGTTACTATACATAAGGATTAAATGAAAAGAGCGCTAAAATGACAAATAAATATATGTATAGTGATAATTAAAAAACAATGATTTTGTGTTATCAAAGTACCTACCTAAGTAACTATGTAGTTCTCTTTGCTTCAAATATAATATTATAATTTGCTCTTTGATTATAATAGTTAAAGTTATATATTTTAATAAGTCACATTATTATTAAAAGTACAGAATTATTAACCATCATAAATAAAAGTAATATTCAACAGCATGTTATTAATTGAGTAATGTCATTAACTTGCTATAAATATTATATATTTATGTAGTTAATAAAAATATCAAATTATTTCCTCTGAAATGAAATATAAATTATAATTTTTATTTTTCATTACTATCAACTATATAGATTTATAAAAGCCAATATTAATATTCAATACAATTATTTTAGTATCATAGATTTTTATAGTATATAAAGTTTATTATTGATATTTGATAGTTACTTTTTTTAGTTATTATTGTTAAGAGGACGTCGTACACGCGCATGTGCTGTCTCTGTCTTACACTTGTACGACACAGACAAAACGCTTTTACGCAGTATGATTAGAACTCGCTGAATTGTGATAATATTTCTGAGGGCGAGACATTGCGTTTTTTAAAAAAAATAATTTAAATTTTGAAAAGTTAAATGTTATTTAAAAATGTTGATATTTTCGTTATTTCTAAACGATATATGAACGTTATATTGGGAATAATAGAAAAAACGCAGCGTTTTGCCCTCAGAAACATTTTCAGAATTTAATTGTATAATAAGTATATTTACTATAGAACCAAAATTGAGCGAATTCTACTAAAATTCTACTTAATTTTTATTTTTATTTTTTACTGCGTAAACGCGTTTTATTTCTATCTTACACACGCGTAACATAGTAAAAACTATTTTGCGCGAGACGACTTTACTCTCTCGATATTTATATAAAAATTACCAAAATTATAAATCGCATCAAGAAGAACTTTACCTGTGTTGTAACGTTTTAATTATTTTAATAACATGAAAACAATTAAAGTTATTGGTTTGAGAACTTAAGGTTTTTTTCATTTAATTATTAAAAAGTATCGATTACTATCAAAAAAAAAATTAAAATGCTACGACTCAGGTAAAGTTCTTCACTATATGATTATCGATAAATATTGAGGAAGTTAAGTCGTTCGGGACTTCGTCGACTCGTCCCATGCAAAACAGTTTTTAAATATGTAACGCGTGTATAAGACAGAGACAACACATATGCGGGTATAGTATCCTCTTAAAACGTTAAAATAGAGATAATTATTAATAATATACATTACACATAATATTATAATATAAACTAGGCGATATGTAATAAATTTGAATGTAAATATTAATCATTAGTATATAAGTATTTTTACTAATCTATTTATACAAATAAAAAAAATAAATGATGTTCTTTATGTATATTTCGTATTGGTTACTAATAGGTAACTATTATTAAGTGATGATTGACTGTTAAGGTAAATTTTTCCTGCAACGTGTAATGCCAATACCATCAGTCCGAGACATGATCGCTGTCTTTAGACGATAATATATAGTATATAGTGTTGTAAAAAGTTTTACTGTCTGATGATGTACTGAAAACGTACTCTTGTAGAATATAATATAATTGTAGTCACTTATGTTAAATTATTTATTATGTACTATGCAGTATGTACTTATAGCTGTTTTTTAAACTATATGCATTTTAAATTTGTGATTTACATAACCTATCGGCTACTGTTCCGAGTGAAGGGGAAAACGAGGACCTGAGTTCCGTTCAATATTTCAATACTTTGATGAAAGGTACCTGCAACGACTCAAACATACTAAAACAATCGGTAATGTATTTATTATTGATTATTTTTATTATTTGATTTCTTAAAATATTTTTTCGTATTTATATTAATATTATCATTTATAATGACTGTATAATATATATATTATATACATGTGTGTGTGTGTGTGTGTGTTTGTTATACTATTAGCTACGTAAATTCTACAGAGTCATCACACTCGCGAATAAAAACATCATATTTTGATAACTGTGGTGTCTGGTATTTTGCTTCTAGAGTCCTAGGCCCTAGAAGTGTACATAGGTACACATGTGTGTACACATAGGTGTGTGTTGACTCTAAAAGTAGATAGTGCCCATATATTATTATCGGCCCTTTAATTCAATGTATTTAATAATAAGATTTTTTTAAACTTAATGTGCTTTTAATATATATAAATGTATAATAGAAAAATACAAGTTGCATACTTTATCATTAATTAGTTATCTCACTGCACAGTTTCCGAAAGAGTAGCGGGTTAACATTAAATATTAATATTAAAATACAATCAAAAAAGAAAAATAATTAATAATAATGCTAAAAAAATAATAGATAATCACAAGTTAAACATTGAGCAATATTGGTTCCTCAATCTACAATTATAATATTAAGTATTAACTCATAACAATTTTTAATATTTAATACTAGCCACTACACGTCTAACTCTAACGTTGATCTGTACTCAGATTTTCGACTACAGAGTGCACACAATGTATTATTCTAATTTTTTTAATTTTCCTTAAAAATGTAATCTTAAATTGAATTTGGTAATTAATGCATGTTTATTCAAATTAAAATATAATGGCAATTTATTGATTGAACAATTGGGCGCTTCAGCTCATGAAAAATCGCAGGTTGTGTTGGACATATGATATCTAGTACTTCTTGCAATGAACGCGCGCTTATTAGGTTATAGTGGTTACACGAATAGGCAAGGCCGTAATTGAAACACATTTTTTTTGGGGGGGGGGGGTAATTCAAATAATATTTTAATTATTATAATTAAGTTACTTATATAAATTAAATTTCTTAATTATAAAATATTTCGATGGGGGGGGGGGTTGAACCATCCAAACCCCCCTCATCATATACGGCTTTGTGAATAAGTACATTTGAGATAAAAAAAACGATCATATGAAATAATGTAACTCAAAAACATAAAAAATGTATGGTATTTAATATATATGTTATTAAGCAACATAATGCATACAAATTACAAATATAATTTGTAAAGACATATATCTACCTAGTTTCAGTGGTTTGATAAATGTGACTGCGGCTATAGTAAATTAAATTGTACATTTTATTTTAGACTGTAGTGATTGTATATTTGTATGTATATTGTATACGTTTATATTTTGTGCGTAAATTTATCCATTATGATATGCATATTTATACGGGCATCTTATTGATGCACTGAATGTTGGTTAATTGGACATTTGTTATAAGTACTTATAAGTTATAATACTAGTTTTATTTTATTGCATTACTTAACAGCCAACATTATTTATTACATTTGTAGTATAATAAGCGAATAGCGATCTGACTTATAAATTATGAAAACAAAACAACGAGAAACATTTAAACACCTTATATTATATAGTTTATATTTTATACTGCAGTATTATAATAGACAATAGTCATCACGCTAGGGCACGGATTTTTATGTAATAAAAAAGTCAACATATGTAAATATTTATGTTCTTATTTTTAACAAGATATGTATTAAAAAATGTGAAATATTGATAAAAAAAAAATACAAATTTACAAAAAAATCAGTATTTTACATGAATTTAATTTATTTGATTCGATTTAATTCATCTAATCATCTTCATTGTTGTTTTTTTTTTTGAAAGAATTGGACACAACATTGGTACATTTGGAGATATTTATAATCACTCTGTATATCAATAGAAGCTGACAGATCAAAATTTCTAAATTCCAATATAATAATTTTAATAGGTACAAATAAAAACTGAACACCTATAGGTATGAAAAAGTGAAATATTTATGAAATATATAAATATTGGTGAAATATTTAAAAATGTATTTTCATAAAAAATATGAAAATATGGAAAATAAAAAAGTCTCATTTTATTCAGAAAGTAATGAAACGTGCTTATTTTAAATCAGAATTGATAAATTTATATTCAATAAAATTATGTACCTATTTACATAAAAATCTGCGCCCTAGTTATCACTCATAAATTATTGTAAGTTGTAACTCTTTAAAAATATTTAATAGATATAAACCTAATAATTAATAAGTCTTTTAATACAGTATCTAAATGCTGTACGTTTTCAGCCAATCACAATATTTATTGTTTTGTTGTTTAGTAATAATTTCGTCTAAGTCGATATATTATAGCTAATACTGACAGGGCTGCTCTTAGTTTGGGGTAGAGGGAGTGTTGGTTCCACGATCTGGGCTTCACGCATTAGAAGGGCCTGGAGCTTGAACAAATATAATTGATAGGTAAATTATTACTTATATCTATATGTAATAAGCTTACAACTTGAATTGAAGAAAGTATAATATAAATAATATAATAGGTACCTACACTATATTGACATTTTGTACATGACGTGTATGTTATGTCATAGATATCTTTTGCCCACCGATTAACTAAATTTCAGTTATCAGATAAATGGTCATTAATTAGTAATGATTGTCGGTTACATTGGTTTTATAGTTTATTTCTATTCTGTATTTTATATTATTGGCCAATTATTCTTTTAGTGCTCGCTTTATCATTCGGTAAAAGTCTATAAAGTATTAATACAGAATTGAGTATTGGAGTTTGAATTATTTATGAGAAGCTTAAAAATATTTCTTGAAGATTTTAAAAATAAGGGGCTTAAAACTATAAAAAATTATATATTAAGTTGTATAACTATATAAGTTATATTAAATAACTATATAACATTTTACTACATTTATTATAATATTAGTTAATAATTAAAAGTAAATTAAAATATTAAGATATGAGTTCTCTTTAGACTAACTTGACTACTATTATAGTATTAATTTATTATTTAACAATTTAAAAAATGTATAACCTAATTAACTTTTTTTAAAAAATAATTTTAAATACCAACTCTAAATTAAAATAAATAAATAATTTTATATTATCTATACTGTTATTTTTTACATAATTAAGAATTTAAGATCATTGTTTTGTTTGCTCTTGATAACAATTTTTATATCTGAAATTTAAAAACAACGATAATAATAGTCATTACTTATTATTCAATTTCTGTTGCTCTAATAGTCTAATATAACATTATATGAGAAACAAACGATCTAGAACTACTGTCTACTAATTAGTCGTTATTTAGCGTTGCTACGACCCTATTAATTCGTTAGTACCTATATAATATGTACCTATAATATGTGTCCGGATGGCTAATTTGTTGTCCCTGTTTTCTCTTCGTTAAAATGACAATTGACAATTATACTTGCAAAAATCTGAATAAAGATTATATACTGGTGATATTTTCAGGAGAAAGACAAGACAAATTAATTTAGTTTAGAATGTATTAAGTTCTTATTTTTTTCAATTTAAATTGTAAAATTAAAATTAAAATTATTTTTTACTTTTTTGTTATATAGGTCTGTACAATGTCTGCATTATAAAGTTGAATTATTAATTATTAGATAAAATAAAAACTGTTTAATTTGTACTTATATTTTTAAATAATATATAAATCATATATTTTATATTGCTTATATTGTTATCAATGAATCCAATAATATTAGATTTTGAACGAAGTGCAAAATGATATGTTTTTTTGTTTTTGTGTCTGTGTACAATATAAATCGTAGAAATAATGCTTCAATTTCGGGGGTGGTTTTCGATGGAAAAGTTAATATCCTTAGTGCATTATAGAGGTCATATTGTCAAAAGTAAACATTTTCCAACAATTTTCCAAAAATTCAAGAAAAACAAAAAAAATTGACGGAAAAACTGGAATAATGACGTAAAACCAATTTTTGATCAAAAACCAAATTGATTTTTTTAAATGGTTATAATTCAAAAACTAATCAGTATTACAGCTTAACATTTTCACCAAATGTATATATCAGTGTTATCTATATACAGTTAAATTTTCAAAATATTTTGGCTTTTTTTGAATTATTTATAGACCACTGAAATTTTCGATTTTTCTAAGTATTTTCAAAAAAATCGAGAAAAACAAAAAAAAAATGACGGAAAAACGGCAATTTTTACGCAAAACCAGTTTTCGACCAAATCGATTTTTTTTTATGGTTGTAATTCAAAAACTAATCACTGAAAATACTTGAAATTTTCACCAAATGTTAATGTCAGTGGTATCCGTATATAGTTAAATTTTCAAAAAAGTTTGACTTTTTTTGAGTTATTTATAGACCACTGAAATTTTCGATTTTTTTGAGAAATTTTTTTTAAAGTGTCGATAAAAAATTTTTGGATGACCAAAATGTTTTGAAAATTTAATACAAGGTTCCTTATGAGTCGTTTTTAATGTAGCTAAAAAAAATTAAAAATCGTTAGTCACAATTTTTTTTTATAAGCGTTTTTAGTTCAAATTTTTACGAAATCTGTCGAAAACGCGAAAATTTGCAAGTAATTTTGAAGTTGAAAAATCATAAAATTTTTTTCTTTATAACTAAGTTTTGAAAATTTGGTACAAGGTTCTCCATACATTTTTCTTCAAATATATGTAAAAAAAACTCTACCGGATTCAGACAAAAAAATTTTATGAGTGTTTGAAATTTAAATTTTTACAAAAACCGCGTTAAATAACAGTTTAGCCTCAAACGATTTTTGATATTTGTTATTATTCAAAAAGTATAAGTCGTAGATACTTGAAAATTTTACCAGTTATTAAGATTCGTGTTTTCTTTACGTGATTTAAATTTTCAAAATATTTTGACTTTTTTTGAGCTATTTATAGACAACTGAAATTTTCAATTTTTCTGAAAAAATATTTTTGAAGTGTCGATAAAATTTTTTGGCCCTATCAAAATACTTGAAAATTTAATACAAAGTTCCTCATATGTTATTCTTATAGTGATTAAAAAATTATAAGAATACATAGGCACAATTTTTTTTATTAGCATTTGAAGTTCAAATTTTGACGAAAATTCGTCAAAATTATGAATATTTGCGAAATATTTGAAGTTGAAAAATCATAAAATTTTTTGTGTTTATAACTAAGGATTAAAAATACAACACTAAGTTTTCCATAAGTTTACCTTCAAGTATCTATAGAGAAAACTCGAAGCATCATTATAGGAAAAATTTTAAGTGCGTTTGAATTTTAAATTTTAACGAAATAGCGTAACGATAACGATTTATCCTCAAACGATTTTAAATATTTGTTATTATTCAAAAAGTATAAGTCGTAGATACTTGAAAATTTTACCAGTTATTAAGATTCGCGTTTTCTTTACGTGATTTAATTTTCAAAATATTTTTTAATATAAGCTGGCTTTTTTAAACCACCTTTTTCACCAACCACTAGAAATTATATCCTAGGCTGACAAATCATCTTCGTTCAGAATCGTTTTTCGTATACAATGATAACTATCATTGGATTCAAATTTAACACTCCTATAATATATAATAATGATCCATACGGCACCTAATGTACAGCAGAGCGGTACTCACTTGCCCACTTAATAAAATATTAAATCAATTATATAAAAATTAAATATTTTGAAAATTAAATCACGTAAAGAAAACGCGAATCTTAATAATTGGTATTTTTTTTTGAAGTATCAATAATTTTGGCTGCCCAAAAAAACTTGAAAATTTAATACAAGGTTCCTTATGAGTTATTCTTATTAGTTATTGTACTCGTAGTTAAAAAAAATTAAAAATCGTTAATCACGATTTTTTTTTATAAGCGTTTGTAGCTCAAATTATTACGAAATATGCCAAAATTGTAGATACTTAAAAAATTCACCAGTTATTTAAATTGGCATTTTCTTTACATAATTTGATTTTCAATATATTTCGCATATTTTAATGCTATTAATAGGCATTTGAAATATTCGCTTTTGCTTTTTTTATACAATAAATATTTTATATTAAATAGATATCGATAACATTTTTTTGGCTGAATCTAAATACTTGAAAATTCAATATAAAGTTCTGTATAAGTTAGTCTTATAGTGGTTAAAATATTATAAGAATACATAGGCTCATTTATTTTTTATTAGCATTTAAAGTTCAAATACTGACAAAAATTCGCCAAAATCGTGAATATTTGCAAATCATTTTGTAAGTATAATTCATAAAATTTTTTGTATAAGTAGCTATAAGAGTTGATAATTTAATACAAGATTTTCCATATGGTGTAATTATAAAATAATTTAAATTTTGGTGTATTCATTTTGGAAATTATATCCTATATAGCTAATTTCTAGGCCAACCAATCATTTTTGTTCAGAATCGTTTTTCGTTGGATTCAAATTACATTAATTATAGTGACCTACTATACAGCAGAGTGTTACTTACTTAACCACTGTTTTTTTATCTGAGCCTTTCAAATCTGAAGAGTGGCCTTGTGTTATGATAGATATTTTTAATAGAAAAGTATAAGTACATACAACCTTACCGATGATAATTAAGTAAAAGAGTTAAGTTTAAATTTTAAATTTTAAATTATTAGTGTTTTGCTTGGAATCTTAAACGTACGATTTCGACCCTAACATCTAAAGTTAATTTTACAACATAGATCATATTATTATCTTGTGACTCAAACTACGGCAAAAACTAAGGGGAACAGGTACTAATAATTGTTATACCTAGTTGAATGATAATATTATGATATAATAGAGTAATAGTTATTATAAATGTTTAAATGTTTTTACACGGATTATATTAAAACTATTGATAATAGTTGTAATTAATTCATTTTTTCAGAGTTTAGAGCACGATAAATCATTTAAATAAGTATTTTCGGAAGGTGTCTCTAAAATCAATTTTAATGCCTCCAAGAAATAGGCATAACAAAATAAAATATAATTTTCTGTACGTCAAAATATTATTAATATTGTACTCTGCCGTTGTGTTGTACCACATCCGATACAAGTCCCGAACCACAATAATAGATGAGTTTGTACTATGTGGGTAGGTATCTACACAAACGCCGTATAAATCGTAAAAGGTCCAAACGCGGGCCCCCTGACCCCTGCCTCATGGGCAATAATAATAATATTATTATTTACGGCGGTGTAACCGGAGGGGGACCGAAGCGCCATCTCATGGTATGAACCGCAGCGTCCCGGTCGTACGCGCTCGAGGCCCGTCGGCCGTCGTCGACGTGGTTCGCCGCCGCCACCGCTACCGCATTATTATTCGTTACAAAACCCAACACACTCGTGTCGTCCCGTATAAACAAACAACTGCAGCCGCAGCCTGTCTCACCGGCCACTCGTAAGTCGCAACTGTCCGTTCGCGTTTAACACGTCCACGCACGTACGGTTTTTGTTTTTTAAAAACGTCTCTACGAGTTCATTACCGGCCCGCGTCCCGGTGTCAGTCGATCGACCGACCGTAAACAATCGCCGTCGAGGTGCGTCTTAACGAAACGCGCCACCAGACCCGAGACGACGATCACGATATCGTAATACAACCAGCGCCGCAGTCGTCACAGTTGTCGCCGCGATGTCCGAAGTGGCTGCCGAGAACAACGTACCTTCGGTTCAGGTAAGGTCTATCGGCTCCCGCGCAGTTCCCCCCCCGGACGATCTCTTTTTGCCGCCAAACGGGGCTCGCCATTATTGCGCGATTTTTCGGCGGTCCCCCGACGAGGCGCGAAAATGCCGTCTACCCCCCCCCCCCCCCCCCGAGCGTTCACCCCTGCGGGTCGAGCGCTACGCCGTCGTCCGATAAAAACCGTTCCCCCCCCCCTCCCACCCCCTATCTTTATCGACAGCCGTTTATTATTTCGCCGCCATTGAATGTCGTGGGGTGCGAAAACCTGTGCCGCGGTTTGCGTGACACCAGTCGGGCCCGCCGGCAAAACGATCGTCTGCCGAGCGATCGCGTTTCGTGCAAATATTTTTTTTACCGTCCCCGAGGTGATCGGACGACGGCGATGCGATCTTGTTTGCGCGCGAGCGCTTACGCACGCGCACGTCTGGCCGCCGTTCACCTCGACTCCGCCGCCGTCTTTTTCACTGGTAATAAAAAACGCGCGCGTCGGTTCCGACCGGCCGCCCATGGTGACGGTCTTCGGGCAAAACGAGCGTAAAAAAACAATACGTTACCCGGTTATTATTGTACGCGGTGCACCACTGTGCGTCGCCTGCGGCTCCGTTCGTTCGCGCCCATTTGATACGGCTCCCGCCAAAAACGTGATTTTTTTGATTTTTTTAATCCCGAACGTTACTTCTCTCGGACGACTACCGGGGTCTAGTTTTTCCTGATTTTTTTTTAAATACGTATATGTCCGTTAGGTATGTTACGACTTATGATGATACGTACGCGTTATGAGTTTTCCACTGTTCTTCGAACAGTTGTAGTGTGCTCGATTATTGCGAAGCATTTTTTTCGAGTGCCTAATGTCGAAGAATCGACATTATTGCATAACCACAATACGAGCCAGTGTTTAATAATAAAATTTATAGATCGGAGGCAATCGTAATTCATTTTGCCCAGTCTGTGAATTGTTAATTTTTATTGGTTCGTTATTCTATTAAAGAAATAATAACTTGATGTTTATAATATGATATAAGACTACTTGACCTTATTTTTTCAATTTTTTTTTTTTTTTTTGAAAAGGGGTGTTTTAATGATTTAAGAACGATGGTACTAAAATAAATTGGTGGAAATAATTAGTTTTTAAGTTATAACGATTTACAATTATTACTGTATACTGTATACACGTTAAATACCTCAATACCGGCGGTTTCAACGCCGCGATTAAAAATTTCATTTTTTGAATTTTTTTTTTACTGTTTTTAATGTTTTGAATTGTAAAAACAGTACCCTAAAATGTATTTTAACCCAATGCCCAATTGAGGTGGTGTTGCATACTTGCATAGCAAGTAACAAGTTTCGGGATATTTTCGATTTGCAAAGCGTAGCGATGAATGCCGAACACGCGCGTAATTTAAAAACGTCACACGTCATAACTTAAAAACTTGTTATTTCCTTAAATTTATTTTAGCACCATCATTCTTAACTCGTTAAAACACCCCTTTTCGAAAAAAAAAAAATTGAAAAAATAAGATCGCCCGGTAAAGTAGTCTTGTTTTCAAAATATTAATTATAATTTATTTTATAAGCGCTCTGTTCAGTAAATTTAAATTGGTACTAGTGTCTATTTTAAATATATAACTAAGTTCATTAAGTCATGAAAAAAAGTTAATGGGTACCTATGTGTATAATACTTAATAAGCCTATGGTATATTAATAAACAATGGTTATAATATTGTAATACAACTTCTTAGTGCTAATTTTATGTATCTTCCTTATAATTAGATTTTTAGTATTCATAATCATGTAACATTCTTTCTGCCATATCAAAACAATAGTGAAAGCATTACTTGATAATTGTTACTATAATATAATTATTAATATACAAATCAATTATAAATTAAATTTATAATTTATTATTATAAATAATATTATTTATTTATTTATTTATACATTTATTTTTATTTATTAACTTTACTTTGGTACCTATTATTTATTCATTTTATTTTTTATTAATTTAGGAAGGTGAGAAGCGTGGACGTAAAAGAAATACAGGATCTCGTACAAATGCTATAAATGCAACTTATGCTGAAGCTGAATTGATTACCAAGGTAAACATTATCGTTTATAATTATCTTTAAAATCTTATTAAATGTATAATTTAATATTTGTTATTATCTTTATTACATTTGAATATTTTTTGTCTAGGGATTGAATAATATTGATGATGTTGATGGAAGGAGAACAACTAGATCCTCAACACGGGGTTCAACTGCAGCATCAAAGTTAAAAAATGAACCTCCAGCGAAAAAAGAAAAAAAAGTACCCGCCGTTAAAGGTAATTGTTGACAAAAATATGGTTTTAGCCAAAAATGTATTTTTATTAAACAAGTTGTGTACTATAATTTTCAAAACAAATTTATCTTTAGGCAAACGAGGAAGGCCAAAGGCAGTTACAAAAGAAGAGAGTGAAGAAGTAGTATCAGCTGAAGAAAATGGTATTGCTGATAATGATGTAGAATCTAAAGGTAATAAAGCAGGAAGTTCAACAGAAGAAGAAGTAGATTCAAAAACCGAAGATAATATTGAAAATGGAAATTCATCAGCTGAAGAAGAAAAGAAAGTCGAAGAGGTATAGAA
Organism: Aphis gossypii; assembly: GCF_020184175.1. NCBI lineage: Eukaryota > Metazoa > Arthropoda > Insecta > Hemiptera > Aphididae > Aphis > Aphis gossypii. Next base: position 13,330,161 of record NC_065530.1, on the reverse strand, counting down.
CAACACTGTTAAATTAAATGATAAATATTCATAATACATTTAATATGTGTTTATAGAAAAAGGAATCAACTGAAGAATCTGAAAAGCCTGCAGTAACAGAGGAAAAAAAAGAGACCTCAAGCCCGTAAGATACGAATCAAAATGCTAAAATACTTTAGTGTTTAATAAGTTTAGTGTTAAGCAAGATATTTAATACTTAAATTTATTCTGATAGTTATTATCATGATTTTGGTACAAGTTTATTTTAATTTAGTAACTTTTTTTTTTATATAACTAACCTATCCTGGTGATAGGCTTTGACTTAATTCTGGGCAATTGAATTTCATCCCATGTAATAAATATAGTTCTCAACAACTTCACGTACAGAAAAAAAAACATTGCATACTGATTATGTTACCATTATGTGTATTGTCAACTTTGGCAAACTTCCTATCAAAGTTATTTTGTATTGGATTTAATTTGTCCGATTAATTTAAATGATTTGTAATTCACAATAATACTTACTTATCTTTTATTGTAACAAAAAAAAAAAAAAAACTGAATTTTTTGTTTAATTTTATGTTGACTAAACAGATTTGAATATATTATAATATATATTATTATTTATTTCAATGAAAATTCAAATTTATATTTTTGTTTTTGTGAAGAGAAATGTAATTAAAGTTGTGCGGATGAAAAAAATTTGAAATATTTTGCATGCGTTCAATAAATTAAATTTTAAATTTTGTCATTTTAAATATCTATTTATATATTTACTGTATACATAAATATAGTACTTATGAGTGGTTTGTAGAGAAACAATCAAATTGGTCGTAGGTGTATACTTTATATATATATATATATATTTTTTTTTTTAAGCATACGACTTAACTTCTAACCTCCTTTTTCAGTTAAAATTGTTCTATAGACACTATACATGTGAATTATTTCTAATTAGATGTATGTGAATTATATATTATGTAGGTATTAATATGAACAATAAAGCGCGTGATTTATTAAACAAAAATGTATGCCGTCTACTATCATAATTAGAATGTTTAATTTTTTAAATACGGTTCTTACTACATTTAAACTTCTATACATTTCTTTTATAGCATTAAAAATGATATTTATATTAAATGTATCATTTTTATGATATATATTTATATTTACTATAATATATATAATATACATATATAGGATGTAAATTACTATTGTGAATAAGATAATATTATTTTAATATAAATATACTATTAAGTACACTAATGTATTTTTACGGCACAACACAGCAATATAAAATTGAAAATATTATTGTATTAAAGTGGTCTTTTTATTTTACCTATATATATTATATTATATAAATTTCATTTTATTTTATCAAATTGTTTTTTTCTTAACGAACATAAGCGATCGTGGCGTTCAATTAATATTTGTATATTTTTTGTGGTATGATTTTTTTTTTTTTTTAATAGAGCCAAATACGTCATCAGATGTTTATGTATGCACTGGAACCTTAGTAAACCTTTTTCTATACTTTAGTCAATAGTCTTTTTGAAAGTGAATAATTTTTATTTTTTATCAATTTTTTCAGCACTCATTTATGTTGGCTGTTTGGCTCTAGTTAAAATTTCCTTTCTTGTTTAGGTTTAATTCTAGGAATGAAATGTAATTATATAAATATATGTTTATATTTCGATATATACATATATAAATATTTAATAAATATAATTTTAAGAATTAAAACTCAAATTTTTTAACTATACATTATGTATCATCAGCATATTTATTTAAAGTTGTAACAATTTTTGAACACATCACACATATATTGATGACTGATAGTTGTGTATTGATTTGAAAAAAATGGAATAGAAACACCCGGTTACAAATCGAAAACCAAGTTACCACCTTATGATTTGGTGAACAAACAAGAAATCACGTTGGTATTCAGCTTATAATTGTATTCGATTATAAAGGTCTAGGTATTTCTAGTAATAATTTAATCAGTGGGTATAGTTAATGTTGTGGAAAAATTATTTATATCATTGTGGTTTTTCTTAGGTATTTTCTTTAATTTGTTACTAATATATTTGCAAGTAATTTACTGAGGAAATATTAACTGCTGGCTAAGAGGCTATGGGGACCTGTTCCGTGTAAAAGTCTACTCATTAGGTATTTTGAAAAGTTAAAACTTCCAATAACCAGTTATCTATATACTTAGTAAAAAATGTTTTAAAACTAAAAGTTATCCCTGAAAAGTCGACAGCTAAACCAACGTTAATCGACCCAGTGGCAAGGCAATACGCGTTCGACGTAATACGAATTTCTAGCCGGTTAAATATAGAAAACCGAGAAGAAAAAACTATATAAAATAAATTAAATATTTTTCAAATCCATTTTGCTAACGCGTCTCATCAGCACTATTCGTCTGCAGGCCCTGCAAAAAGCTACGCCGCGACTACGGTCTACGGCGTTGACGAATAACCGAATATACGCTTAACTTTAAGTACTCTCGCGTGCAATACATACATAACTTAAGGACAAATACGGATGTAGAAAAATACCAACATCGGCGAAAAGGGAACGAAGAAAATGTCGACTTAAACGAAGACGTATCATCTACCCAAGGCCGTAGCCAGGGGGGTTAGGGTTTAAACCCCCCGAAATTTTTTTTGAAATAAGACTGAATAGTTAGAATTTCATGTTTTATTACATAATATAACATATTTATACATTAACCCCCCCCCCCCCCTAAATATTTTTCTGGATACGGCCTTGCATCTACCCTAACGATGTATGGGGAGTGTACACCGAATATAGACATGATGTCCGACGCGGTGATAATCATATAACTATTATTATGACACTCGCAGGTCCGGATTAACAACACTATCGTAGGTCCTAACCCCTGCAGGGCCATTGTCAAGTATTTAAATTAATAAGAAACCTTATTAGGAGAAAAAGTGTGGAATCTCTGTGTTTTTTTTTTTTAAAAAGAAAAATAGGCGTTTACAGTATAAAAATCAAATCTAAACGTTTATAACTTTTTTTATGATAACAGTTTTAGCAAACCCTTAAAACAATTCATTTTACTCCAAAATATATATAATTAAATCGTCAAAAACTATAAAACAAAACCACCATGTATTATACCATTTTGCGTTTTACAATAAAATCATAAACACAATTTTTTGTAAGTCCTAGGTACAGTGCCTATGCGCTAATACGATCCTAGATACACAGGACCCGTGCGATATGCCAATTATACCTCTTTTACGTCTTAGAATTCCGTCGGCCGTGTCGCGTTGCCGGTTTTCAAAGTCTAAGCGAGATTATCCCCCTCAAGCCTACTTTTTCCAATAAAAGACGATAACGCTAAAATCTATTTTATTAGTTGAAACAATTATTTTTTTGGATAATTTAATAAGAGTCAAACGGTTTTTTAGAATCACCGTGATTTGTAAATTATAATGTATTATACCTATGGTTATAATTGTTGTATGTTTTTTTTTTTTATTATTTTAACGAATTCATACTATATGTGTGCGGGATTTATTGTATTTTTATAAGATGTACCCCAATTTTTTCTTACGTATTTGTAAAATACCGAATGATTGTAATGTGTAAAATCTTATTTCTAAATTTGTATGTATAACTAAACCAGGTAAAATGCTTACTTTATTTATAATTACAAAACAGTTTGAACCCTGTTTTGAGTACCCATACAAAATTATAAATAATAAGGTTGAATCTGTTGAGCAATCAAATTAAAATATTTACTTGATGGTCCTCAACAGTTTCAACAAGATATACAACTAGATTATATGAACAACTAGTTTCAGATGTCATTCGGAACTAAACTTGTTATCCGTTTTCAAAAACTTTTTGTCCACATACGATTTTAGCTGTAAAAAAAAAAATAATAACAATAAATTAACAAATTAAAGTAAATTACATTAATTAGATTTTACCAGTAAGACTATTCGGTTAAAGTGATTCGGCTCTTTTAAATTAATATTCTAATGCTTCTTCATAATATGCGGACTTGCGAATTTCGTGTCAAATATAATCGATCCAAGCTTTGACCGAACTAGTAGACATCAGCAACATTGTAAGACCTAAAAATTGTGTACAGCTAGACTTATATAATACATTCAATGTATAAAAATAAAATAATACCAAATCAATAGAAATGAATTACATTCCTTATTTTGACTGATAAATTTAATGTTTCTTAAATTAAGCTCTGTACGATACCATTACTTCCTAGATCTTGATTTATAAGCGTGATACTACTTATTTCAAAACCGTGGCTTTGTAACTGATTTTTATTAAATTTGAATGTAACATTAGAAGGTACACAACACATGCGAAGAAATTCTCTCGACTGGTATTTTTGCCTCTCATCTCTGGTCTACCCTAGAAAAAAGACCTATTGCCGACATTGATTTTTCTGCCGATTCTTGTGATTTACGACGCGCAATACATCTCCTACAAGACCTACACAATAATATATCTATACGACCGTCGTATTTGAAGCTACATAACATCGTGTTCGGCCATCATCGTGATAATATAACAACAATTAACACAACGATTGACCAACAACACACAAATATAATTTATAATAAATGGCAACAAAATATGCTGGCTAAATAAAATATTTATTATTAATTTTCATTTAACATGGCTATAAAGAACTAATAAACTGCAGTTTATTTCTAGACTATCGTTTCTATTGTTACAATTCTGTTCGAGAAAAAATAAAACATTTAAATAACTAATACATCAGTTTTAATATTCATGAATAATATTTACGTCTCTTCGATTATTATTTTTTTTTTATTTATAATTTTTAAATGTTTTCGTCAACTCTTTTTTTAACCAATCATAATATTGTTCAAGTATAATTTGTTCTTTTTATATTCCATACAAATCATTACACCGATTCATAAAGATGCACACATCAACAATGAATGTAATTTTCAATTAACGACTTTTGCTATTTTTCAGAACATGGATCCGAAATTGTCAACTATAATATTATTATGTACCTACCTACCTCAATATTACGCGACAGCTAATTAAACGTACATTTTAAAAAAAAGTATCGCGAGTCCACGTGACGGTAAGAAATTACTTTTATATGTAAGTCTCTGTGAACACGGCCAACTCAAACTATAGGCACCTCATCCAAGTAAGTCAATTTTATGTATTTTGTAAGTATAATATGTGTAAGTATAGATATACTATGTATAGACTTATTAAATTATTTTTAGTATTAATTTGTTGTAGTTGTAATGTAGTAGGTATATAATAATATAATATAGTATATTATAAGTGTTTTAATTACTTACACTTCTTGAATAAATTTATAGATAGAGGATCAACCGTAGTCATGGTAGATGAAATCTCGGTTACTGGAGGATTTTGGTGAAAAAAATAAAAATAAAAATTGTGGAGCATCATCTCCGTAATAATCGTACAGCGGCTACAGCGTACAACTACTTATAACTCTATAAGATTATTATTTTATTTTATTGTCATACCCTTATGCATTACCATTCATAACGTCTTCGTCATCTAACACATTAATTATCGTTGGCCGATAACACACACATCTTAACGATTTTTCGATTTTTCGATATTTTGTTGTATAAGATTACAAATTCCAGTTCGTAATACAGTGAAGATTGAATGGATATTGAATTAAATCGAATATGATCAACTGATCAGTCTGCGCTCTACGTACCTATATTACATTACGTTATACATTTAAACATCATTTTGTAATTTGTAATTTTGTAATTTTTTCCTAACCTAACCTAACCTAACTGTAATACTCTTGTACTAGTGTACCTACTACAATATTGTACACTTAATTTTATTTAATGACGTAGTCCGACGTCTCGTTGTTGGTCTTGTTGGTTGGTTGATGACACACAGGTTAGTTGAAATTAAATAGACTGGTGTTTGTATGATATAAAAGTATATTATATATTATATAAGATTTAAAAAATTTAAAAAAACTTAAATAAAACATTAATAAGACATATTTTGTAGACAGAGGTTACGTTCTTGCCCGAGAACTACGATGTGCAGTAAGCTAGTATAGTAGTATGAAATAATTCTGACTTAGGTACTAACTAATAGCTATATAACCTAACCTAACCTAACGGGGGGTGATGTAGGTGATATATCACCCTTAGAATTTTTTTTTTATAATATAATGAATTATAATTTAAAAGATACCTATAAATGTTTTTTTTGTTTTACAAATGAAAAATATCTATATGACCCCCCACAGAGTAGTCCTAGTTACGCCACTAATTCATACTATCGTATGTACTCGTGACGTGATCTTAGAAATGCAACGGGATTGCAGGTTTACAAAATTACACGCGTAGAAGTGTTCACGTAAAAATAAGAATATTAATCTAACGAAACTCGCAATAACACAAATTAATATCAATAGACCAAAAAGGTGACAAGGACAACCAAAGTACAAGGTTTCGCAATTGCTGAATGCGCATAAACAAAGTAAACCGTAATATGGTTTACTACATAACTATACTAAACTCGTCGTCTAGGAAATTTTCAATTTTCTCGGTGTTTGGAGATGTTCGAAATCAAACGATGCAGGTTTTTTGGTTTTTTTTTTATTATTTATTAAGACCAATATAATTGTGTATATTTATATCATTTGTTTTGATTTTTTTCAATAAATTTTTGTCGATTAAAAAAATAAAAAATTGTTCACATAAAACATTTTATTTTTTTTTTCGTATTATCGAGTACTACCATATTACCAAATTATATCATGAAATAGTAAATAAAATCTTATCTCTCTCTATATATATACAAACGAATGTGTCCTTCTAATTCATAATCAACACAGAGTTGTACCTATTACTTATTAGAGTTATCGATTTGAAATTTTGAGGATAGATTAATATTATAATTTTACCGTGCACTAAGAAAGGATTTTTCAAAATTTTGATTTTAAGGGATGGAAATCGACATAAATAAATCTTTGTATTTAAATTGAATTTATAAATATTGTCTGTTTATAATACCTAATAAACTACCTATAAAATAATAATTGCTGTCGGCTGATAACGTTTGGTGTACCTACGCATAGATAATAGAAGAATTATTATTCTAATTTATAATTATTACTCTTCTATTATCTATGGGTGTACGTGTTTGGGGGAAATGTCAATTATAATTTAAAAATGTTATAATGTTATCTTATCGCCGTAAATTATTTTATGTATTTTTCATATTATTATCGAAGTATATTTTAATCAATTTCGTATTTTCGTCTTATCGCGTTGTACAATATAAATCGAAATACTTTTATTTTTATCATAGAAAAATGATTTTAAAAATATAGGTAAATTATTTTTCAAAACCACTCACTGCGATGTAACATTCTTAATTATTAAAATCTCGCCACTGATCGTATTTATATTTTACGATATGAACATGAATCGTGAACACTGAAATTTTATATGATACAGACTACTGCCGCGGCGTGCACAAAGGACACGGCGAGAGGATTGTGAGTCATAATTTATCATTTACGGTGGATAGATCTCCTCCCTCACATAGATCGATAGCTATATTATATAAAATTCTCCGGTCACAGTGTTTGTGGCCTAAATCTGATTTTTATGAAATATTTTTTGTATGATTGTTGGGTATGAGAATAGGTCGCAAAGTATTTTTCACCCTTCAACCACCACCCTCGTTAAATGCTAAAACAGGGATTTTGAGATTAACGATGGTAATTTTTATTTATAAATTGTTGCTATTGGTTTTTAATAATAATACAAATTAGTTGTAATAATTAAGTGGCGAATGCGTCAACACATAAGTCAGGTTGTTTACCAACTATATAAAAAACCACGAGATTGCACATTATTATTGTATCTAATCCGATTAATTCATTGTAGTTGGATCAAGTAAAAGAAAAAAAAAATGATAAAACTTTGAAGCTTAAGGTTTAGAAATTATAAACTTACGTATAGGTACACCACTCGCGCAGAGTCCGCAATACACCACAGGTGGATAATGCCTGATAATATACTGATCGCATAATCATACGAGTCACTGCAACGCCAAAGGGAATGGCTATAATAATATAACCTGATTAATTCACTGACTGATAAACGTAGAGCCCGAACAATGATAGATCGAGGCTTGCAATTTACACTGTACATTCGTACAACCAAGTTAGTATGCAACAAGTTAGTAGCTAGGGGGGGCTTAGGGTTCAGACCGTCTCCCCCCAAAAAAAAAATTGTAATATTTTATTATTATATTACTATAATTTCATATTTAACATATTTATACTCAAAATCCCCCCCCCCCCCCAAAAAAAAATTGCCGGCTCCAGCCTTGGTGTGCAATAAGAAAGTATTTTAAAGTGGTGCTTGCTCGATTTTTTTGACATTTAAAATGATCAATGAAAATGATTAAGTTTTGAACACCATTAAATCGAATATTAAATAACAAATCAAACAGAGTTTGAATTGTATTGTAGAGTTGATATTTTTAATGGACAACGAAGTGCACGCGCGGGGTCAGCTAATACTATAATGAAAAAATCAAATGTGTTAATTTTTTTCTTATAACGGTATTGTGTATGATAATACAATCTAAATATTGATAATATTATGTCTCAATAATATTATACTATATTATTATTTACGCGTAGTCCGGCGCATTGTATAGACAAAATAGATACATTACTGCAGCGTTCAATATTATTCAGATTATACGTCATGTCGTTAATCGCTGTTCACCAAAAGAATATTATATTTTGCGGTTGCACATAAGTCAAAATGTGTCATATCTCTCATATCCCATCGCAAACATCCCAAACACCACTTCTGCATCAGTCGTACATGCACAAAATATCATATTCTCTCTGAAAATTGAATATTGATATGAATGAGGTAATATGGCGCATGATATACATATTATTTTATTCGATATTGTGACACATCTAAATACGAGAATTGATAAAATGAGAGGTAATCACATAAAATATGATAAAAAATTTTTACCGTAATAAAACTTCGTCTTTGGTGTTTGTAAACAGTATCACTTTTTTTTTTTTTTTACCAACGAAATCAAAAGAAATTTGAGAAACATTAAAAGATTTATGTTAAACACGCAATAGTGTACTCCAGCCTTCTTTCTTACTGTTAGATTTTAAACGCAGAGCTCACATTATTGTTTCTAAAGAATTATACATTTTAATTATTATTAAAGACTGTCGTTTCTATCTTTGTCAAGCATAGTACAAACACTTAAAAAATCAGTTCTATTTCGATATAAAAAAAAGTACTATATGATAAAAATTCACAACCAGGATTGTGGTTAACACCATTTATTGGTTTGCCTTATTTATACCATGACGCGTTTAATTTCTGAGATGTTTGTTGAAATAGTAGCTAGAATCGCCATAATAAAATAACTATTTTATGTATTTGACTAATTTAAAAAGTAAACAATCCATCCTTAGCCACAGAACATATTTAATAGGAAAATAATTGTAACTACTATCACTGTCCATAAGCTAACGGTTAAGTTTTTAAAGTGGAAGTACACGGAAATAATATAGCAAATATATGGCACGATATGATATACGATTTATTAATAGTCAATGTATAAATATAATAGTGTTAAATTAATAATACAATAATAATATAGTAAATTAGTCTACGCGGTGAGGCCGTGAGAGGGAAAATTAAAATGTTCTGTCCGCCGCAGGATTGGTTGTGTGTAACAAAAACGAAAATAGTGAGCTTCGATAGTGACTCATTATTTGAGAAAACACCATTTGTTGAATTACGAGAGTATATTTTTTTTATATAATAATATAATATAGGCTAAGTATAATAACAATTTCGTTTGGCGGTAAATGGCGACGGACAAAAATGGTAAAAATTAATAAAAATATGAAAAATTACTTAACTACGCTGTAAAACTGCGATATACATAATATTATGTATGATAGCAGGCCGAAGTGTTATTATTATTATTATTATTACATAATATGATGCTTTTTACAGACTATAAACGCTAATGAGTTTAAAAATTACAAAAGTAGGCGTCGTTAAAAGCGATATGATTATAAAATAAATTTAAACTAAAAAATAAAAACAACGTTTTATGTTTTTTTAAATAATATAATATAATATTATTATTGTTGTCTTCGGCGTTGTTTGCAGTCGTTGACTGAGGTGCATTTTGTTCATCGATTGTATTATTTGTTTCTTTGAATGATGTTGTTAACGTCGTGTCTGAAAACAATAAGACAAAAAGCGAGAAATTAAAGTACGTCTGGTTGTGTTATTCATTCGTTGTGTCTTTACCACTTAATTGTAATTGGTTTGCCGTCGATATAAGCAGAAGCATTTTAAACAAAATAAATAGTTTTATCTTTTATGTATTAAGTAGTAAGCTTTTAAAAATATATTGTTAAATGGTTAACTCAATATACGTATATACAATACACAACGATATAGTAGTCTTATATAAGGAGAGTATATTATGCCAAAAGGATATAACTTAGGATGCTACAACAATCACACGTGTTGTCTCAGTATTAGTAGTCTTATAATACATGTGTACATTTTCTTGTTTACACAAAATATTTGTGTTCAGACGAGATCTATTTTGTTTCGTAAATTTTATTATACGAGTGTGAATTGAACAAATAATTAAATTTAAAAAAAAGAATATTATTTAGTGTAAAAGTCTCTTAGACATTTATTTTTTTAAATTTTTAGAAGAGCCAATGGGAATTAAAATTGGCATAATATCCAATTAAAATTAATTAGATATAGGCCAATTCACAAAAGTTTTGAATTGAAAACATAAAATAAATTAATCAAAATGCAAATGATATGTAGGTACGTGATACTGTGATAGACCATAGACATCACACGTGGATGTAGCATTTTTTTTTTTTAACAAGTTATCAGATAGGATCACTTTTAAATAACGAAAGCAGAATAATAATTATTAGTTATAACACGTAATATAAAATCACATGTAATGGTAGTTAAAAGAAAACTAATACTAAATACTAATAAGTATAGATGTATACTATATATGAAAAAATATAAAAATATTAACCATTATAAGATATTTATTGCTTTAAACAAATTTTATTAATATATTATGCATATACACTATACATAGACGACAGTGAATGTCCGCGAGTCATGATAAAAATGAACAAATATTATATCTAATTAACATTTTAATATAATCTTTCTTTAACACAGTATATTATCGCAACATATCAGAACATTAGATAGCTGCAATGCTTGTTGATTTTGAGTGATAAGATTTTAACTTTACAAATTTAACCTAGGTATATAATATAATATAAAATAAAATAAACAAGGCTGTGAATTTAATTTTATTAAGTATTCATTTTTATTTTATAGGATAAATCGAAATATTGGCCAAGTTAAGCGGTTAAGTTTAAGTGGATAAACAATTTTTTTCGCATATTTTTATATGTTTTAGTTAATCATAAATGTTTAACTAAATGTTTTTGAATTGGACAAAGAGACGAATATAATCGTGGTAATATCTATTGATTAGCAATTAGTCTTTTTATTTTTGTTATAATGTTGGCCATTAAATATGTTATATTGATAAAAAAGTATAAGTAGTACACTTTCCGAGAATCTATTAAACTACTCCTATACTTAAGTTATTTTTCTTTAAACTTAAAAAATATGTTCCGTAAATAATAAAATAGAATAAAAAACGTATACGACAATTAAATAACAAAACCTTAAAAAGACTAGTTTCAAGTATTTGCTTAAAATTAATTTACACTTTATTGCATAGGTATTTTGGAGTTTTCTAGGTTATTTTGGTAATTTTGAGTACTAAGTACTAAGTGCATTTAATTCACAGCCTTGGTGATAACAATAATAATACATAAAGTAAATTCCATGTAATGGCTATTTTATCGTTACGACGTCTGACAGCGCGAGGTATGCCCACTATAATAGACACTACCCTGTAAAATTGCAATGGTTTATCGTGAATATACGTTTTAGGATGGCCAATATAACGTTACAGTTCTCGGCCAAAACGCTCAACATGAAAGCGATTGTTAGATCTTAATAAAAAATATGAAATAATCCACACTCTATTTTTAATTGAAAAATCTAGAATGCACGTTGCATTGGCACAATTAGAGGTGAAGATGCTAAACTTCTTGAATTAAATACTTGCACATTTATTTTTAAAATTATTCTGTAAACTTGATCTAAAATTTTTTTTTAAATAAAAATCATTTAACATTATCCTGCAGTAAAAATAATTATAAGAGGACAATTTTTATTACAGCATTAAGTACCTAATAAAAAAGTTTTGTGGTTTTAAATTTCTTTAAACAATTTAAGAAAATCCTTATTTGCCTGTTGGCAAATAAGATAGATTTATTTACTCCAAAAACAACAAAAATCAACTATCATATTAAATATTGTAAATTATAATATTAATATTAGATTATAGAGGCAATTAAAACATCATATTATTTCCTCTTCGCGAAAATACAATTTTTTCGTTTTTTATTGCATTTATTTTCATAGTATACATACTATTTTTAAATCATAATTAAATAAATATTAATGTTTAATTAGAGGTAAGAACAAGAACACAAGTACATAAGTAGACTATAGCACTTCTTAGCTCCAACTAATTACACTAATGCCATACGTTGTTAACATTTTCCACGAAAACCAAGGGACAAGTGTTTATAGTATTTATTTATTATTTTTTTTAATATAAGAGTAGTATACAGACTTACAGAAGCGATAAGTACGTATATCTATAATGTGTGCATGTTTTGGAGTATACAAGGCCATAGCCAGGGGGGAGGTTCAGATCCCCACACCCCCGAAATTTAAATAATATTCTCATAGTTTCATATTTTATTACATAATATAACATATTTATAATTTAAACCCCTCGCAAAATATTTTTCTGACTTTGAACTAGGAATTATAAATCGTGCTAAGTCATTTAAGTTATATACTTATATGTCATATTTAACTTTGGGCAATTTTATAGCGGGGAATTAATTTTTTATTCCAAAGTACTCGTTTCTATTAAATTATAATATAAAATATAGATATGTTCTTGGCGTAAAATTGACTCTTTCTTTTTAAATTCCTTAATAAAATATTGAATAACAAATATTTATTATATAATATAATTGCCTATATAATATTATAAAAAAATATAAAAATTAAACGTAGTTAAATTTTCTATGTCTAAGTCTTTATGTGATTTTTTTTAATGCATTTTTACGAAGTGCGATAATATTTGGTAAGACATACCTAATATTATATTTTTTATTCGGACGGTGTGAAATAAAAGAATTTGCAAATAATTTATAGTATTATTTACAGCCGTCAACTTCTTCGTATCAAACAAAATACATATTCTCATTATTATCGAGAACTTATTTTAAATAAGTATATGTATATATATATATACAAAAAACATAATACTATATAATGGCACGTAACATAAATCACAACCCGTGTGGTTTTATAATATATTAATTTATACATAATATTATATATAATTGTATATATATATAAATATATATATATTAATACGTAAAGTGGTAATATATTCCCATGAAACATTATAAATTAGTCAACAATAATATCAAAAACAACGTAGTTAACATAAGCCTTATGCTAAAGTTATTGTGTGTACACAAGCATTTGTTATTGGTGTTGGACACAGAGTTTCCGGTTTCGTTAAGATCCGGCCACACAGAGACCGTGGGCCATCGCGGATCCACCTGAAACACCACTTCGTCGTTAGTGGTTTGTGTAAATATCAACGACGATGGTATGCGCCTCAAGTCGTTTTTTTTATAATAATAACTGCATCGCAAATGAAAATGATCGATTATTATTATTATTATTATTATTATTACCGGTCACGAGTCATGGAAAAGCAGCGTGTTGGAAAGACAAAGATAAAATACGTTATTATTAGCTTGGGCAAACAAAAACATAATCAAGGCCGTGAATTTAGTGTGTTTTCTTTTTTTTCAAATTGTTTTTAAATACTTTTTTTTATTTAGTGTACTAAATTCACAGTTCTCCAAATAATATAACATATTTATGCAGAAAAAATATAATTTATAAATTGGCGTCACTTACCTGTTACACGAAGCAACATTTTTTCCGGACATCGATTTTTGACCCAGATTCACGTATCCTGAGTCCTGAATACGCACGTCTCCGATACAACCCTCATACCCTTTGTAATGGTTGTCGTTCGACGTTAGAATGACTTCCGGAACTCCACCTGCGCAAAATAATTCTTAATTATAAATTCTTTTTAAAACTCTATTATCCACAAACCAGTTTTTTTTTATTAAAATGACTAAAAACGTAAGTAAGATCAGAGTCAAGTATGGTAAATTACTGACTTTAGAAATTAATCAAAAAACATAATAAACATCAATTAAAAAAGAAAAATAATTAACTAAATAAAAAAGATATATTAAATCTATCAATTTAATATATATTAAATTATTACATAACTAATAAAACTTAATAATTAATAATAGTTTAATTACATTGTTTGGTTTTTATTTAAATAAGATAATTATAGTAAAAATAGTAAAATAAATCAACAAATTAATTGATTGAAAATTTTGAGTATATTAATATTAGCATATTTTTTGCTTGATTTACAGTCAACTTATAGAATTATATTATTATATTCATAAAATAATATTTTGTAAGATCGTTTATTATTTATTATTATAGAATATATCTGTAAATAAAATAGTAGTATCTACTATCCATACACACAAAGAGTATTTTCTAAACGAAATGAAAATGATGTATTGTAGTATTATATTATTGTTATTGTGGTTTTAAGTTTATGATAAAAAGGTAAACTCTCAGTACCAGAAGCGTCTATCAAAGACGTTCAGTACAAAAACCGTATTATGTACTTTTGGCAGCAGAGGTGGATCACTAATGAAAAGAGTAAGCGGAAGAGTCCAATTACAATATTTGGATAGATAGTTAAGGTTGTTTTCTTAAAATGATAACATATATCCTATTAATTAAAAGTATTATTTAAAACCACAATAATATAAGTAGATAAAACTTTGAAAAATATCTGGATCGATTAGGATATTTACGAGACTTAATTATAGTATAAAATATAATGTGCGCGCATTACTCATCAGAAGTTCTCTTCCATAGTCGTCTACATATTCAATCTAAGAATTTAATATTTTTCTTATATTTATGCATGTTGTTAGTGTGGAAATATGCAAATTGTACAAAGATATGTTTCAATGAGTGATAGGTCATTACGACTATCTAAACCCGCTCCCTTTTATTAACGTAGTAAAGGTAATAAATAAGCACAATAAAGACTTACCGATATATATCAAATCTGTGGATTCCAAAAGTTGGTGGATGTCAACATCTCTCTCTTTACCATATTCTGTAGTCAACCTATCTAGCTCCAGAGACCATTCGGCTCCGTTTCCGCGGATCAATATCACGTGAGGTTCGTTGTTGTTGACGTGATGATCCGTGGCTCGGATCGCTGGTGTCGATCTGCCGTTGAATCTGTGACTTAATTCCACGTAGCCGTTTACAACTGTAAAATGAGATACGATTCATAGATGGAAATTAGATTTAATTTGATAAAACATTCAAACTTTAAGCGATTTATTTTTAATTAAAATATATTTGCTCACTCGAGACGGCGATATAATTGTCGACTACACCGTCGTTATTGGGTTCTTGGCCTTGCCAGTATAACAGGCCGTTAGCCGAATCTGTAGTGAACGTCATCGATATGGAATGTTCTCTCTTGTCCTGGTCTAATAGACTGTTATCCAATTGCAGATAACTGTTACCGCTGAAATTCGCTGTAATGTCTAATACCACTTCTGCAAAATAATGGAGTGTTAAAAATACAAAAATTAAAAATTTTCTGCCACGATATTAATACGCACTGTCGTTGCACGTCGGTCCCGAATGCCCAAGCGGGCAGTCACACCTGTACGAGTTAGAATCTATGTCGGTGCAAATTCCGTTGTTGTTACACGGTTTCAATGTTGAACACAACTTCGCTTCGATGTCGCACTTCGGACCACTATACAAATAAATATAGAAGTCCCATTTTAGTAAACTCGATCAGTAAAATCATAATAATAATTTAAATGTACAGCAATCTGCAGTTTACCTGAATCCATTTTCACATTCACATACATATTCGTAATGTTTGGGGGCAGTTTGACAAGTTGCATAATTCTTGCAGTGGTTATACGAACAGGCGTCTCCACGAGCGGCTACGCAGTCTTCCGTGTTCGAGGAATCCACGGTAGAACTAATCATATCCAAGTCCATTCCGGATACTTTGAGCTAGAACGGGCGTGTTATTTATCAATTGGCTATTTGGTCTAAGCATATGTGCACTTGTATGTATCAAGAAGATCCAGTGGTATTTAAATTTATAATGTTAAATGGGGTCATTAATCGGCTGCCTATTATTATATCACTCATGTCTTGTTAAAAACACCGATAAGACAATCCAATATTATATGTTATATTTATTATTTTTATTCATTCCGTCCCAGACAAAAAATGTATTAACTGTCATGTTATCACTGTAGTTACAGTGATAATTCACCATTAACACAAACCAAATTATAATTATCAAAATATCTAAAATCACGGTAATTCATTAAAGTTATAAAATTCAAATAAACAAATTTAAATAGTTATAAAATACATACTTATTGTTAAGGTACCTTTCTTGATTCTTCTAAATATTAAATTATAAATAACAATTTATTGTATTATAATATTATATAGTAGGAACTAGGAAGTATATATAATTATAATTAATTGATTTGACAAGTTTTATTCATAATTTAAAAGTAATTAAGTTCTATTTAACTTTTAAATACGTAAATGCATTATTATTTATAGGTATGTATACATAAAAAAATGAGTGCGTTATATATGTCAATACATTATAACTAATTTGATTTCAAACTTATTAACTCGTAAGTATCTTTACTCGTATATATTCAGCATAAAAAAAATGTATCATAGTAGAAACGAAAAAAATTTCGATTTGCAATTATTTCGATATTTGCTTATATTATGAAAATGAAAATGTATAAGGTATATCCAAGTTGCGTCTGTTGCATTCGGACCCAATATTAATGCATATAATTATAGTCTCTTAGTATTTACCCTCTTATCAATTTGGGATGCATATAGGATACATCACAATAATCGTCAGATCTTTGTGATTTACATATCCCAACAAAACATAAATGTAAAATGATAGCCAAGTTCAATTAAATAATATGCTTTGGATGTAGACTTCAACGACAAAAGAAGTGAGATCTAAATGGATGCCAAGTTCAATGGTCAATCCTGAAATTTATTTATAACAACATAAAATATAATTTCTTCTTATCACTTGTGATAAGGTATGACTAGTTGTCATATATGAATTATTATTAAGTACCAACCAAAACAGTCATGGAAGAGCACTGTATTCGATAGCTAGTTTCTACCAGCAAGACAAATTTTTAGAAGGATAAAAAAGAACTTACAATTTTAGAACTTGCGAAGGCTATAACATAATTTGTGTATGGAAACTAGCCAAGTCAGACCTTAGGCTTCAAAACATTATCCTAAGTGATAAGAAGAAATTATATTTTATGTTGTTATAAATACATTTCAGGACTGACCATTGAACTTGGCATCCATTTAGATCTCACTTCTTTTGTCGTTGAAGTCTACATCCAAAGCATATTATTGAACTTGGCTATCATTTTACATTTATGTTTTGTTGGGATATCATTACTTTTTTGTAAGTAAATTATTAATAGCTATTAAATCATATTAAAATAATTTCCAAATGGTTTTTAATAAACTATTGTATTTTCCTACATGTACGGGTTATAATTTTTTGTTTGTGTGTTTTTATTAATATTTTCCTACGTTTACGGGGGTTTTTTTTTTTGTGTGTCATTATTTATATTTTCCTGAACTTTTAAAATGTTTGGGTAAATTGCCCATTCAGTATCTGGAATTTTTTTTATGCGTTTTCTACTTATACTTAATTTGGCCAAGTCGAGGCGGTATAGCGTGAGCAGGCGGTTGTACTCTACATGTTGCTGCGCGCGGGTCGACAATATCGACACATATTCGGCTGTACGTAAGGTTAGCGGAACAATTTCAGTCAACACTACATTAAATTAGAGGCAGTTAATTAATTAATTGAAAAATAAAACATAATAGATAGGTAATTAATTGCAAAATTATAATAAAATCAATTGATAAAAAATTAAAAAATTTTAAATTAAAAATCTTCAAGTTTCTGATTTTTTCCTTTGTATTAACCTAACTACCTATCTGTATGCCAAATTTGAACTTTCTAGGTCATCTGGAACTGGGTTAGAATTTTGATCTATAGGTAAGTCAGTTAGTCATAAAAATGACGATTTTGGGACGTTAATATCTAAATAACGGTTTGAGGTATGTTTATGAAATTTGGAAAACATATGTATCTCGTAAGTCTCAATATATGAGCCAAATTTGACATGTTTATGTGGAATAGTTCTTGAGTTATGAGGGGGTCAAAAGTGGCTCCAAATGGTTCGTGTAATATTACACACGGTGCTGCTCGCTAGTTCTGTAGCTAGAACTTGGCTTGACACGCTACCGCGTGTCTAGATAATAATAAAAATCAAATATCCGAGTATTATAAGCGTTACCATTTTAATGCATCCTTTGAAATTGGACTCGACTTCCACGGATTTGGCGATTTTCACCTTGTACGAATCGTAACCACCCACAAACAAGTGAGTTTTCAGTTCCAATGCATGCATGTTACCATTTTCGATAGACCTGATTGGCGTTTCATTGTTGACTGACAATTTGCATTCCTGCGTTTCCGTGTTACGGTTAATGGATATCGTGGTCCACTCGCCAATTTCCAAATTCTGTCTGCTTCGCAACATGGACGTTATACCTGAATGAAATAAATAAAAAGTTATAACACCTTATTTTGATAAAATGTATACTAATTTATACATAATAAAATAATAATGATATTACTACGATTCAAGACTTATGCGCTAAAAAATTTAAAAATATATAGATCAGTTTTATAGTATTATTTTTTATTGATAATAACAAAACTCAAATATCTGTTTATGTTTTAAATTTTTATTATACATCAGATTCATGAAATTAACATTGAGAAAAAATAACAGCAATTCATTAAGTCCCTAATCTTATAATTTATAACATACCAGCTACGGTATAACGGAATTCCACTTGTCTGTTCTTCAACGTCACTGACATGAATTGGCCGATCCCTTGGTGGTTTTGGGCGGCGTATAGAATTACGCCGTCTGTCAAAGACGCCGGATTTATTTTTAAGGATATTGTTAGTCTGAAATGGACGAAAACAATATGATTAGAACATTCATCAAATGATATACAAAGCGAGATAATATTTTATAAATTATTAGATTATTATTAAGGTAAGAGTGTTTTTTTAATACTTCTGTTGCGAAGTTGGTGCCGGGTATGCTAGATAAGATTTTCCCGAAAAATACGGTTCAACGATTTCAACGGTACGTTCACATCTTTTTCCGAGTGTGCCGATTTTACATTTGCATTCGATTTCATCGTGACCGTTCAAACATTCACCAAGCCCACAAATGCCTATAATAATTGGAACAATGTGAATAAAAAAAAATATAATTGTTATAAAATGAATCTAATTTGCTAAGTTATTTCTGATATTATTTTAAGGCCAAAAAATCCCAGACTTACCCGGTGTGCAAACTTCACTTATCTTGTCACAATACTCTCCGCTGTAACCAGGTTGACATATGCACGTGTATCCTTGGCTAGTTTGAGCCTCTTGGCAAATACCTTGGTTCAAACATTGATTGTTAGAACAAACGTCGCACGTGCCCAAACCTTGTTTGTCAACCGAATCTTTCATTAAGTTATACGTACGGCTTTCAGATTTGAAACCGCTGACGCAACCTGTGGAAATCATGTATTGAAATGAAATAAATGCGCACATATAAAAAATGCACATGCATAATACAATAAATACATAATATGCATTATTATCTATATAAAAACAATTTTTTGATTCAACTTCAAAAAAGAACTTAAGTATTGAATTTTTATAAAGCTTTTTGCAATTAATTTTAACATTTAAAAAGTTAAATTTTGATATTCTATACTCGTATAAGAAGTATTATTTAAAACTTAGGTTTTTCATTTGAAGCTAACGGATATACGCTACTACAGGTTTCTACTTTCTAGTTGATGTGTAACTAACCAATGAATCCGGTTTGGAAACCTGCGTCTTTTTGTATCGACCCAAAGTCGGGTACTCCGCCAATGTATAAGAGTTGGGATAAATCCATTCCTTGGAAAGTGCCTGGACTGACTCCACGGTATGGACCGCGGTCATCGATGTACATAGTACCGTGTTTCTTAACCCTTTCAAGCTTAGCAATGTGCCATTCATTCAATGTCACAGGTTCGGTTGCTTTAATAATCGCTGCCCCAGATCCGACGTCAAAACGGAACTCAGGAACACCGTCACGAAGCCCGAACGAGAAAAAGTCACCTGATCCACCAGGTTTTTGACCGTTGTATAATATCAAACCTTCAAAAATAATACAATAAGTATCGAATTCAAAAATGATAATAATAACACATTCGAACGAATATATTATTATAACGTAATGATAGCGTACCATCATTCATTTCGGGCTTAAAGTGAACTTCGATGTTTAATTCTAAATAAGTGTTGAGAAGGGTAGGGAACGCTAAGTAGCTATCGGTACCACGGAATGAGGGTACGATTCCGGTGACGACAAGTACTGTTGGAATATCTATTCTCACCATTTCGTTCGAAGCTGTACACAAGTACAGTCCCGCACTCTTTTCAGTAACGTTGTACAGTGTTAAGTTTCTCTAGAAATATTTATAAAATAAATGAAAAGTTAAAATGTATTTTATAATTTTATATATTAAATCTTACGCGATCGTATATAGGTTCCATTTGAGGTCCAAATTTGGCCCAAGAATATTCAACTGGCATTGATAGATCGGTGTTACATTCGACTACAACGGATTTTCCGTATGGTGCGTACTTGGTACTCACTGATGGTGAAGCCGCATCAGACGGAGTTGCTATATAAATGATAAATACAATTAAAATACAATTCACATTAAATGAACCTAAAGTCATGAAACACTTACGAAAATCATAATAGGTAAAGCAATTCCAAAAAGTGTTATTGTATAAGTACACAGTAAGACATTTTTAATAGATACAAAAAGGAATTATAACTTACGCGTAACAGTTAACTCGTAATCTTCAGTGATGATGTTATTATTTTTATCTCGTTTCGTACATCTGTAAGTTCCGCTGTTCTCTGGTTTCACGTCAATAAACCTGTCGTAGTTAGTCCGGTGTAATTAAAGATTTTTTTTTAAATTTTATTTAAATCTTCAACGAAAGATTTTTATACACTCGGAAATAACCTACTTGATAAATGATCCTTGATTTTCAACATTGTTTTCCATGTCGTCATTTACTTTGGCCCAAGTAATTTCGCTGTATTCGCTAGAGCTTGTATCAGAGGTCCAAATACATTCAAGCTCTAAAATGTCACCAATGTAAACCGTTCCTTGGCTGGGCTTAATATAAAGACCAGAGTTTCGACCTTTACACAATATGTATATAAGGTTACGTTAAAAATATTAAAAAAAAGTTCTAATTGATAACATGTGTATAAATATTTTTTACAATTTTACCTGAATTAGGTTGCAATAATATATGAGTCTATATAATAAGTAATTACTTATTTACAATAGTTAGGTTAGATATAGTGCTTTCTTGATGAGTTTTATATAAGTATTGAAATAAAAATAACTACTTTATTCATAAGCATTTAAGTGTACGTGAATTTATTTATTGTACAAGTGCAAATAGCACATGTGTGTTGATTAGTGAATTCTCAACAATCAAGAAAGCAAAGTGTGTGTATATGTTTATTATGAAAAAACACGGGGACAAACCAATTCTATTTTTCTTCTCCAAACACGTTTCTTCTTCGTCCGAACCGTCGGAACAGTGAGGTATACCATCGCAATATTGTGTATAATAAATGCATCGCCCGTCGTTACAGCGGAACTCGTCAATCAGACAAGATGCTGAAGATTTGTTAACATAGACAACCACCATCACCAAAAGCGAAAACCACAATAGAAGTTGACAAAATCGTGCAAGAAGTAATAAAACCATATAATATTAAAACTAAAATTTAGCTAAAACATAAATTGGTGCATTATATGTATAATTTAATAAAAGAAAAGTGATTATGTAATGCCTGCAGAGACAACACAATACCTGATTATAATTGTGCAGGATATGTTACAAAGTTGATACAAGTACAGTACATTAATATATAAAATACATAGGCAGTTAGAAAATATAAATGGTTTAAAAATACAAAATACCTATAGTTTTTGTATTTATAGTTCTACTTATGTATTGGACAAGCAGCAAAGTGTTTTATAACAAAAAGTGTAAAGCGAAGGTAAATAAATTTAAAAGCGCAACAAAATATTTAAAATGTGATTATCTGATTTTAATTTTATTCAGGGTAATTCACCAACTATGCTCACTTCATTTTTCTCTTTAATAATGAATTTATTTAAATTCTAATTTTCGAATAAATTTAAAAACCATACTTTTAAATTCTTGTAGTTTTTTGTATTTCTTAAACAATTTTTAAGGTGATATACACTTTTTTTTTCAAATAAAAACCCGCTGTTAGGTCAACTATTTAATTTTTAATTTTGGTGTAAGTATCTAGCTTAAAATTTAAACTAGTAGTTTTTCAATTATTAAATTATTAATAATAATAATAATAATAATAATAATAGTCATTAGAATTGCAGGATAAAACAAAAAATATAAAACTAACGTAACATTGGATCTAGTATTTATTATACTTGAGCCATTTTTACAAATTATACACGCTGATAGAAATATAATAATCACTAAAATGTATAAATCACCATATTTTATAACCATATAAATTAAAAACTACATGTTCGAATTTTTATGTTGATACTTCAACATTTTTAGAAAATTTATACTGCTTAATAATTTACAGTACCTAGTAAAGAGAGTTCTCATTTGAAAAATAAAGGTTAGTATCTTCACAATATACTCCTTTAAACAGTAAATTGAATCACAATAATTTTAAAACATGGTCTAAGGTCTTTAAGACTGTATACTTTTTTAAAAATTTCAAAAATTTGATTTTAAATAACCACATTATTGAAAAAAAAAAGGGATTTGCATTATTGGTAAATCATCCTGTATATAGAAAACAGATACTTGTGCATAGTAAAACTATATATATGAAACAGAAAATCATAGTAAACCAGATTATTAAAAGTGGAAAATGATAAAATAGTATATTTTTCCGTAATTTACAAATAAACGAAGAAGTAAAGAAACAGTCACATATACGTATTACATACCCACAAAAATTACACGTAAAAAACGCATCATTAATTATTTTAAAACTGAGTAATTATTCAATAAATCTAATTGATGTAAATTTAATAAAAATTCAAAATGGGAAGTTCAAATATTACACTTAGATTCGGCCAGTAGACTTAGTATAAGCATTGCTTATAAATTATAATTTATAAAATATCATATAATATGCAGGTAGTGTATTCATTTTATTGCATATACAATAAAATATACTTTATGTTTATAATAAATGGTATTAGTAGTTAGATTAAACATTTATAATATCGAATAATGTGACATTTATAAATTATTACTATATTTCTGTACCAATTTACCTATAAGAGTTATTGTAAAGTTAATACTCATTATTATTAAATCGATATTTCAAACGGTTGAGTCAGAAGAAAGCATTTTATGTAGATACATTATAATGCATTTATTTTTAAAAATTACCACCACCTAATTATACTACATGACTAATAAAAATCTACAAATATGCGTTTTATATTATAAGATATCCATAATTTAAAAAAAAAACTACGATGACTTAAAAAAATCCAAGAATAATATGAAATAATTATAACGATACCACTACTATTATATAAATTAAATTTATGACTTACGGAGAACACGGAGATCTATGTAGTCATAAGTTGAACCGTACGGACTATCAACTTTACAAAAATAACGATCAGTGTCATTTAAACGTAAGTTTCGTAAGCTTAATACGTCTCCGCGTATTTGACTATCATGTGGAAGTGATGATCGGTTACGACTCCATTTCACGGTGTATTGCTATTGAAAGTGTTTAAATATCGATGTGTACAAAGATCTATTTATTATGAATTATAACTGATAATATTACTCACTTCGCTTAATCTGGGAAGCACACACCGGAGATTAGTGTTTCCACCTTCGAATACATCTTGGTTGCGATCAATAGCTCTGATGATTGGAGCAGGACGATCTCGTGAGTTATCTAAACAGTATAGGTAGGTACGTAATTTATTAACTATATTATATGTAATATAGGTACCTAAAATTAAACTATTTATAAATGTGTAACTTATATATTCAATGCTTTGTTTATATTTTTACAATTTTATTAACTAAAGTCTTACCATTCACTAAGACTTCAGCAACAGATTCAGCTTCACCAATGTTGTTTGCAGCTTTACATAAATATCTACCAGCGTCTTGTTCAGTAATACCATTAAACTACACATAATTAAATAAAGGTATGAAAAGGAATTTATGTATATAATATATAATATATTACTCTTAAATATCCACCACTCGTCTGTACAGTAGGTGGTAGTGAGCGACTCGACAATTTCGACCAGGTAATAGTAATAGGTTGATCTCCATCTGCGGTGCATATAATTTGAGCGTTGTCACCTCGTTTAACTACTTGTCGAGTAGGGTTCAAAACAATTCTTGGAGGTTCTAAAATACACAAGTTTATTTTATTATTGTTAATTTTATTTTAATATTACAATATTATATAGTAAAGGACCAAAGGTAGTTTTGTTTTAATAGTTTTGTCAAAATTTGTTAAAATATGATTATTTTTTTTTTTACCTCCAACGGTACAAAGTTGATTTTTTTCTGACAGCATGTTAATAATTACAAAATATTATATTATTATCAAATAAGATATAAGTATAAATATTGGAAGCGATAATATTTTATTTCAAATATTAACTTACCAACTACTCTTAATGTAATGGATCGACTAAACACAACAGTTCCATCGGATTCAATACCTATACAGTTGTACAGTCCTTGATCCGATTTCTGAACATTTCTTAAAACTAGCATATTATCGATAATATCATGTTCTTCTGATAATGAGAGTTGGTTACCTCTCAACCATGTTAATTTAATGCGATCTCTAATTGCAGTTGCATCTATAAATAGGCGAGATAAGTTCAAATATTAAAACCGTAAGTTATTTATGATTAAGATAGATCATAGATGTATTTACACTTACCAGCATTGCAAGTGAGGACTGCTCTAGATCCTACCAAATTCACTAATTCATCTTCGGGTTTTGTATTAGGAATGACGCCTCCATTTTCGTCATTTCCGGCTATATCACCTCTAAATGGTCCAGATGTTTTATTTTCCTCTTCATTTGTATTTGTTGCTCCTTCGTTTTCTCCACCAGATATTTCGTTCACGTCGTCAGACACAATTAGTTGTATTCGGTCTTCCACGGGTCCGGCAGAATTTTGTGCTACGCAGGAATAAGTTCCAGTATCTGATGGTTGAGCATTGTCTATAATGTATTCAACTATATCGGACGATCCCGTGTTACTGCGAGATTCCCTGGAAAAATATAATTTAAATTAAAACTTGATTCCAATAAATCATTAAATCAAATCAATCTTACTGGTAAGAGGGATAACCCTGTGTAAGCTTAGTCCATGTCACGGTAGGCGTAGGGTTTCCACTAGCATGGCAATGAAGTTTAACTTGTTTTCCTGGTAGTACAGTTATAATACCAGATGGTCTTAACTTAATAACAGGAAGAGATTGGACTTCAAGAATAGCTATAGCTGAAGTCATGCCAGCATTGTTCCTTGCTTCACAAACATACTCTCCTGCACTGGAAGCTTCCATACCAGTGATTCTAAGATAAATACATTAAAATGATATTAGGTGGATATTATGTTTGAGATAAAATACTATGATGTTTTCATTTAATTTTTCTTTACTTTATTACTCCAGGTGGAATCTCTTCCACCTGTCTAGGTAAACTTTCACCATTGCGCCTGGTCCATTTGATATTAGGTGTAGGAATTCCTCCAGTTACTCGGCATTGGAATAGTACACTACCTCCAAGAGTTACGACTTGTCTAGCACTTGGATATAGTTCAATAGTCGGAGCTTCCCTTCCTAAACAATTATATAAGAATATTTTTGATACACATATGTTTAATTTATTTATATGTTTTAATAAATATTAACATACGTTCAACATCGATAATAGAAGATGCTTGTGCTGTTCCACCTTCATTTGTAGCTTTACAAACATAAATACCACGGTCTTTGACTTGAGCTGATGGTATGCGTAGTAAAGATCCACTTATCTAAAAAAAATCAAGAAGACATACTTAAAATAGAAAAATAAATATAAATTAAAATATGTATTTTGTTGACCAAAATAATTTAAAAATAGCCATGTAAATAACTAAAAAAAAAAAAAATTCAAAAAATATTAACTACTCCAGAGTAGTTTTCATAAATAGCGAGAAGTATGCTCAGTTTTATTCATACCTGAACATTTGGTGTTAAATTTTCATTGATTTTAAACCATTGTACTTGAAGATTGGGATCAGTAGTTGACAAACATCTGAGTTCTGCTAGTGTACCTTGTGGAACTATTTGCCTGTCTGGTTCGATGCGTAAGCTTGGTGGATTTCTATGTTAAATAAAATTATAAATTTTTTTTCAACTTAACATTAATTTTCAATTAATAATATTCACCTTCTTTGCACAATATTGACTGGTACTTCGACTTCTGATTCAATTGCTCCAGACCTATATGAGATTGCTGAGCAAACGTACGTGCCAGAGTTGGAGGGTTTAAGACGGTTGAGAGTCAAAAGACCACCGTTTTGTTCAGATCCGTATGGCAATGGTTGATTTCCTGCTTTTGACCATTTTAATGCATACTGAGATTCGTCTGAAATAGTACATTGAAGACGTACAACATCACCAGGTCCTGAATATTGGGGTGGATCTATTGTCAGCGACAATAAATCATTTGATCCATTTATGGCATTTTCGGAAGCTATTTAAATGAAAGTTCATATATTAGTTGGTGCAGTTGAATAAATACAACAATAATGTTTTTTATTTTACGTTCAATATAAATAGTGACTCTTTGTGAATCAGTTTCGCCGTTTTGATTTGTCGCTCTACAGAAATAAGTGCCTTGATCAGATTGTTTTACTGCCGAAATACGTAACACACCATCCGCAGACCAATACTAATTTTAAATTAATGATTTAGTGATTATAAAATTTACTTAATAAGTAATTATAAATAACTCACAGATGGGTTAAACTGTTGATCTAAACCTCTATACCATTCTAGTGTAGGTGCTCCAGGAGACTGACAATTGAATTCAGCTGGTTCGCCAACTTTAAGTCTGAGGTATTTAGGTCTGATTTCAACAGTTGGCTTAATAATGTTTGTTGGTCCACCTAGATAAATATATTATAATTAATATAATTATTGTTGAAATACTGAAATATTTTTAACTAAGATTATAATAGATTATATAAAATACACGTATCAATTTTACCAATAGTATTTAAATCCTGACGAAATTCTATATTGAAAGCATGAAATGAAAACATATGTTTTTATATTTTGCATAAGAATAAATAAATAATTGTTTATTATTACCTCCAACAGCAAGTGTTTTCTTTTCGCTGATGGCTGAATAACCATCAGAAGCAGTGCACACATACACTCCTGAATCTGATGTGTCAAGATTTGTAAATAGCAAATACCCTGATCCGTTATCGATTGCTCTATTTACAGGTAAACTGGCACCTTCTCTTGTCCATTTTAACACAACAGGCTTAACAAATATTTAAAAACATTTTTATAAATTATTTTATTTTAATTATTATGTAAGTACATAAAAAAAATAATTAATTATACCCGGCTACGTCTAGATCTGGCATCACATCTAAACCTTACAGTACTACCGATTTCCACTATCTCAATTGATGGATCTGAAACTGTGATGTAAATTTCTGGCTGACTTTGTATTGGTTTACTGGTTATTGCTACTTTATCTAATAAACAAAGGATAAGTTGTGTGAATAAAATTATTATTTTTTTTTATTCAATAAACAAACAAATAGCTTAAGGTCTTAATTATATACATTTATAAATTGATATTAACATTCTTACCTGCTATTCTCAATATTTTTTTGTCACTGAAGGATGAATATCCATCAGTTGCTGTACAAATATATACTCCACTATCTGAAGGTTCTACACTAGTTATATACAAGTAACCTGATCCATTGTCTTGTGTACGGTCAGATGGCAAATATCCGTCTTCTTTTGACCAAGTTATATTTATTCTCTAAAAAAACACATTCGAAATATGTTATAAGTTAGGTATCTCAAAAAATTTTAAAATAAATAATAATCTACTTGTGAACGACGAGAATTAGCAGCACAATGTAATGTGACAGTATTTCCAACTTCAACAATTTCTATTTTTGGCTCAGTAATTTGAATATAAATTTCTGGTTGTGGAAGTGGTGGTGGTGATGGTTGTTTGGTTGGGGCTGTTAGTCTATTGTCAACTGAAAATTAATATATATATATTATATACATATAAATTATTCACTGCTAAATTTAGAAGAAAGATCCCGATAGTATGAAAGTATTAAAATATAGTTACAATTAAGTAGGAATAGATAATAATTGTATTAAATACTAATTTTATTCATTAAATTAAAACCATGGTTTGCGCAATGCTTAGAAAAATAAAATTCAGTGATACCTATTTAAATATTTTATAGATTGAGAAAGTGTAATATTAAATGATATAAAAGTATTATATTATAGAATATTTTAGTTAATGGTATTTTAATTATAATATTATGAAATTAAAAATATATTACTAACTTTTACTTTCTTGTAATTTCATTGTCTTTGAAAAATTGTATAATATTGATATTATAGATTTACATCTAATTAAATCTATTTTTATATATAATTTAAATAACTTAATAATTTATTAATTTTTTTTACTACTTACACTCATTTTCCAAAAGTATTTGAGACATAATGTAGGTTTATTTTTATAATTTATCAGAGTAATATGTATGCATAATATTATTTCTATTGATATTTTTGTTATAAATTGTTACTACATATGAAATTTATTATTTACTATATGGATCTTATTAAAATATTGGTTAGATCAACTACTGGAATTGATTAATTAAAAATATAAGTGCTAAAATAAAATACCTACCTACAGTGTTTTATACAAGCAAAATAATTTAGTTATCCAGTAATCTCAAAAAAATTAGAAGTTAATGAAAAATATACTGTCATTAAACAATATTTATTACCTAAAGTATTGCATGAAGTCCCGGTGTATCCAGGTAGACAATTACAAGTGACTCTTTGGTCTGAGCCTAATGAACAGCTTTCTTCATTAGCATTACATGGGCATCTTGTGCATTGGTCATTGGTATTCTTGTAATATCCAACACTGCATATCTAATTTGAAAAGTAATTTCATTGTTTAAAATATATTTTTAATTGAAAATACTATTTATTTTATTAAAATAATACTACATACTTCACATGATGTTCCTCGGTGACCAACTGGACATCTACATATTTCAACACTGGATGATCGAATGCCACCAGTCTCTGATTCAATAGCTGTATCTAAACTCACATCACTGAGATATGTTCTATCAGTCTGTGAAGCATGTATCGCACGAATTAGGATGGCTTCAATAGATGAAAGTACTTTCATGAATTCAGCTCTTGATGCAGGTTGTGGTCCTGAGGAAATTAATCGACGCCAACCTTTTTCTACTAAATGAGTATTTAGCATCTATATATAAAAAAAAAATTATATACAAAAATAAACTTATAAACACTGAAAAAATAATATATACAGTTGTTTCGCCTGGAAGAACTTTTTTATCATTTGATTTAAATAACCATATTCCACTTCCAACTAATATGATGTCTGTGTCATCGCGTATAGTAGATCCTGGAAAAGTGGTATAGCGTTGGGTCCAATTGAGGAAACCTCCATAGGATGTAATCTAAATTTTAAATAGAATTTATATAGTAAGGCTTAAATTATTTTTACAATGTATTTACTATTTAATATATTATACAGAATGAGGCATAATATAAGCATCAGTTTTGAAGGGCTATAGAATAAAAACTTTTTAACTTACAAAAATGTACATAAACATAATATCATATCTACCTTATTTCCTGTAAAAGAAGATGGTAATGACCAAAATAGTTGTTCACCACGATTAGGTGTATAATCATAGCCAATTTCGTTTCTAGACACGTCAGTTAAAAAGCCAGTTTTAATGAACCTATTTCTAGTACTGAAAAAATAATTTTTTTAATTAGTTTAAATTCTAAATATTAAACGTATATAAATAAATTATAACAAATTACCTGTCAGTTAAAGTAAAACCATGGTTTTGCCCAAACAGCTGCATTGGAATTTGAGTAACGAATAAATTGGAAGGATAACAGCTTTGAGAAACTCCAGAACAGAAACACTCTAAACATCCTTCTACATGATTTTCAGACAAGTCAAATGTACCAGGTCTACAACGGTCACAACGAGGTCCTTCTACATTGGTCTACAAATGATGATTATTTATGCATATTTTATCTATTTATTTATTATTATATATTTTTTTATACTTTGCAAACACATCTATTTTCTTGACAAGGTAATAAAGTGCCCCGAGAATCACAATCACAGACAGGAATCACTTCACTAGCTTCACATGGTATACCTTTTACTGGATTACCAGTATAACCTGGTAAACACTCATTACATGTATCTCCTGTTGTATGATTTTGACAGTTCTATAAGTTTAAAATGTATATAGTATACATCATAGTTAATAATTTATAATATTAAGAAATATCTTACAACACAAATTCCAGAGTCAGGATCGCAATGATTTGAATGACCGTTACATGTACATGGTTCACATATTTCTAGATAGAGACCTTGACCATTTCTCGTGTAACCAACAGCACAGTCTTCACATGATAAACCTTTGTATCCTTCTGGACACAAACATTCTTCTACTTCAACAGCTCTATTTTTGCCAGTATTGAATGAATCGGTGATTTCAAGCGTTACTGACTGTATCCTATGATGGAAAATCATAATAAGCAATAATATTATATCAAGCAACATAATTTTTTACCCATGTATGGTATACTAATATACTAGTATATTTAGTCTATGTGTAATGTGTATTGTGTATGGTTATTATAAATATACATACGCTGCTTCTTTAGTGCCAGTAGTGTAAGTTGCTTTAATTAATATGAATTTCAAACCAGCTAAAGCCATTAATAAATGTTCACGATCTGCAACCTGACCGTCAGGTCGCTGCCAATTTTGTTCTAATAGTTTAACTGAAGTGGTTTTTAAAGTATTTGGTTCTACGTTTTCACGACTATAATGCAATAATCGGATTTTGTTTTCCTGAAATGTTAGAACAAATAATGACAACAGAAATGTTTGAGCTTGCAATTTTTATTTGAATATTTACACTTATGAGTTCTATATCTGGTGCACTGTTTTTGGATGACTGACCACCTGGAACTGGAACATGTCTTAAGATGTAACTCAGAGAACCACCGTATGAAGATATTTTATTTCCCAAAAAACGTGGAGGTAATTGCCAATAATACACCTAATGATATCATAGCATAATATAAAAAATATTTTCAGTGAAAATAAATATTTTAATAGTAATTATGTATACTTCTTGACTGCCTGGAGGAAATTCTGAGTAAACAAGTTCTCTTGTACTTGAATCCACTACTACATTTGGTAACGGAACAAAATTTTTACGTTGAATCAATTTGATGTCTTGGTTGGTCCTTGCAAATGTTGCGTGTATCTATAAATTATATGTTTGTATACATAGTGGAAAATCTCATAAGTTAAATAAAATTTACTTCTTGTCTATATAGCCTAGAACTGGTGCACTGATTGGATACACCCATGCAGAAACAGCTAATGCAACCGAATTGATTATCTGGTGCAATGTTGAATGTATTAGCCTTACATTGGTTACATAAATCACCAGTTGTATGATCCTAATTAAGAGTAAATGAAAAATAATATGTTAATATTTTATACTTGATTTTTTTGAATTTTTGTTTAAATTATAAAATAGGAAAAATATTTTATTGCTATATTTATAAATTATACTTACCACAAGTGTCAGTAAATAAGACAGCATTATCAAATACAATTTTTCAAAATTATTAAATTATTCTGGAAATATAAAATGTTATAAGACTTACCTTGCAGACACATTTTCCAGTTCTATCATCGGGGAATGGTGATATTGAACCAGCTACATCACATATACCTAAAACGTTAATACATTATAAAGTATGTATACTGCAATACACATACTCTTAATTATAATCTTAGTTTTTAGTTAATTTACCTTGTTTGCAATAATCTCCTGGTTGTAAAGGATTTCCTGAATATCCTGAGGCACATTGTTCGCACCTTCGTCCAACATATCCATCAATACAGTTACATGTCGGTAAACCATCAGTGTCTAGGTAACAACCCTTACCAAATCTAAAGGAGAGGATAAATTATAAAAAAAATAAAGATTTTAATAAAAATAAAAATAGTTTAAATTACTGATTGCCGGATGATGTTAACGGACAAGGGCAATGTCTACACGGTATTCCTCTTAGTGGAGATCCATACATTCCTGTAGGACAGACTTCTGTTTCTTCTTTATAACACTGTCCTAACCAGGAACCTTGTTGTCTCCGTACATATCCAGGAGCACAGCTCTATAAAAAAGCATTTACTATTTAAGCATACATTCATACATATAATACAAATAAATGAAAAACCTGTATAAGATTCACATAACAAAATGAGAAACTTAAAGAAATAAATAATAATTGACCTATTCACCATAGCTCATAATGAACATTTTGGAAATATCAAATAAGTATTGAAATATAATTTTTAATTTATTTAATAAATATTTTTTAAACATTTTATTGTATTGATAATATATTTGACACTCACTTCACATGATAGACCAGTATAACCTGCTGGACATTGGCATTCTTCAACAAATGCTACATGTTCATTTACACTATTTAATGTTTGTGCAGAATCCATTTTTATATGTTTTATGTTTGTTTCAGATTGTTGAGAAACATACTGACCCCTTTTTAAGCAATCAATATAATATATTATATCAGAATTTCATGTAAAAAATATATTAATATGATAGATACCTAATTAAAATATTTTCTACATTAGCTAAAACCATCATAACATCTTCCCTGGTTGCTAGTCCATCATCAGAATAACTGGAACTGGTACTTTCTTTTTTCCAAACATCAGCAAATAATCTAGCTGATACAACTGTATCCAAGCCTTTTTGTATTTCCGGACCAAAATACATAAGTTTAATACCATTTCCCTAGAGAAAATTGTAAGTATAATTCATTATTCGTTAATTTGTATAGATAAATTATAAATAAAATTTCTTACAATCAAAATTATGTCTGGTGTGAATGTAATTGGATCTCCATTTCCTTCATACCTAACTATGTATTTTATGTATCCCCCATAAGATTTAAGCTGATTGCCTAAATAACTTTCTGGGAATTTGAAATATGGATATATGTCTTCATATTGCCTTGAAGCATTATTTACTGTAAATACTTGTAAAGCATCGTTTCCATTAACATTTATTTGGTGAGCAGTAGAACTTGCTGATTGTAATTCTATTCTAAATGAAGAAGGTTCAATATGAACATTAGCTATTCTTAGTTGATACAATGATGGTGTATTCTGGAAGAAACAAATATTAGATTAGATTAACCTGAATAAACATAAAGCAAGATTTTCAAACCTGAATCTTAAAGAGTTTGGAACTTCTACAATTACTCGAGATTCCAAAACAAAAACAGTTGATACACTCATTTTGAGATAAAGCTATATCATTAAATGTTCCTTTTGGGCATGAAGTTTGTTGAATTACATTAGATGGTTTTACAACTAATATTGTGTCTGGTACTGCTATTTCGGACCCATGTATGTTAATACCTTCGCAACTGTATGCACCTTGATCAGCTTCCTAAAATCCATAAAATAGGTATATATTGATTAAAACTATGTATACGATGTAAGTGTACATTTGATTTATAATATAATAATTATACCTGAATATTAGGGCAAGTGAGTGTGCCAAATCCATTGACACTAGTCATTTCACATTTTGTAGGTACATGACCCCAGTTCAATCGCCATGATATTTCTGGGGTTGGTACACCAACAGCTTTGCACGTTGTTATGAATACTTCACCAATTTCGAGTGTTATTAATGGAGGCGGTGTAGTTTGGAATTGTACAGGAACTAAATTTAAGTAAAAATATTAAAATAAAGTAGTTATCAAAAATGTATACACATTATTCTACTTACGACAACCAATTTCATCACTTCCGTCTGAACAATCACTTTGAGAATCACATTGAAATGATTTTGGAATACACTCTTTGTTTCTACACTCAAATTCACTATATAAACAGTGAGAATCTATAAGATAAAAACAAATTTAGTAAAATAATATTTTCCTTCTTGTTATATACCTATCAATTATAATTTATAATATTTCAATATGTACTAATATTCAGTGCAGACATACTGGTAGTTAGGTGTAGGTATTCTATTAAAAAAAAAAAAAAAGAAACATATTTATATTCATTGCACACCTGATGATTTTTGTTCACAGTTCTGTTCATCAAAATTATCACCACAATCATCTTGACCATCACATACCCAAGTTTTAAGTATACATTTTTTATTACTACAACGGAACTCGTTAGGTTGACATCCAAACATATCTAAAAATTAAAATAAATTTAAAAAATATACCTAAGTATAGGTACGTGTATTTTTAATGAAGTGAATTAAAATTAAACATACTACAACGGGTTTCATCCGATCCATCTGAACAATCTATTTGACCATCACAAACTTTTGTTTTTAATATACATTCTTTATTAGAGCACGTAGCTTCATTCAAACCACAAGCTTCTAATGGCCGAACCGTTACATCAACCCCTAAAATATAAATATAAATACTAATCAAGCATAATATTAAATTAAATATTATAACAATTAAAATGGCGTATACTAATAAAATATTTTTTTTTTATAAACATAGGTAGGTACCTATACAAATGTCGAACATACTTTAAAAATGTAATAATAATTAATAATATGCCATTTATATGTAAGAGTATTAATATTACTTTACAATACAGATAATCTAAATAAGTAGGTATCAAAAATACTTAATAGGTATATAATAAATATAAAAAATGAACCTACATTATTTTATAAATACATATACTATTTATTTGTTTTTTTATAATTCTACTAGGTATCTACTAAAAGGTTATAATAACATTTACTTACATTTATAGATCAAACACAAAGGTTAGCAAAGTAAAAAATACATTTTATTATAATACACATAATAGAACCAATTTATTTATTGTGAATTTTGGCTCAATTAAGTACATACCTGAATAGCGATTAAAATTAAAATTTCTTGTTGCAGGTAAACCATATTTCCATTTATTATTTATAATTGGTATTATATGTTTGTGTTTCCATGCAGCTTGTATTATAATTATTTTTTTTTAAATCTAAATGTATCATTTATAATGTTTAAATATTTTACTTACATGGTTCTACTTTTAGAAAGACAGATACTCGAGATCCAGGGTCTGCAGCTGAGAAACCAATTGCCTCGCACACGTACGTGCCACTGTGTTCAACCTATATTATATTATGTACATAATTATTTTAGACATATAAACATTTTAAGTGATAAATAATAAAAGGTAAATATAGGTTTACCTTGATATTAGGCATTTCTAATCGGCCTCCAATGTCCCTAGACCCATAAGGTAAATATAGTCCATTGCCTCGAGACCATCTAACAGGTGCTCTCAGAGGACCTTCGTCTCTGCATTGAAATACTACTTCTCTGTCTACGCAAACGCAACGAATATAAATATAATTTTATATTAATGTAAAATATAGATATAGTATTGTAAATAAAAAAACCAAAACCAAAAATAACATGCGAACAACATGCAAAACTAAATAAAGACTTATAAAGTTATAAACGATGTACACTATTTAACTATTAATAGTAATAATGTTATTAAAATATACAATACATCAAATAGATAATATTATGATTAGATTCCTACAAGTAATTAAATATTAAGGTTTTACTATTTTGTTAGGTATTCAAAAATTACTTTTACTTAGTATTAATAATTAATTCCATCTATAGTGTCCAGAAATTCAAAATTAGGAGAGATTAGTCCATTTTTGAGATCTACATTTCCATTATTTAATGATCCCGCATTAAAGAAAAATCAAACTACAAAGAATTAATTTTTTTTAAATTTATAAGATACAAATCAATATATTTTTTTTTAAATAGTAATCCATGGTTTTAGTTATAATATTAACTCAGTTAACGCATTGATCACCATAATTATACAATTGT
Source organism: Aphis gossypii (assembly GCF_020184175.1). Lineage (NCBI taxonomy): Eukaryota > Metazoa > Arthropoda > Insecta > Hemiptera > Aphididae > Aphis > Aphis gossypii. Next base: position 13,293,159 of record NC_065530.1, on the reverse strand, counting down.
TAATCGTATCTAATTATATTTAAAAAAGTATTAATCAAATGTAATTTTACTATTAAACAATTATATTGTATAAAAGTGAAATAATTAGCATATTAATTAAATAGTAAGCTCATTTTATTTAAGAGAGTAACCTAACCCTTTTGGAAAGATATAATTTATGATCACTCTAATTAATTAACTAATTGTTGGGTACTTTTTATATATTAGGTATCTAAAATCTATTTAATTACGAATTGTATATAATTTTACAGATATTTACATGGTATTTAGTATTTAGTTGTTAAGAAACAATAATTTTTAATCATCTAGATAGATATTTAAATTATTTTTGTTTTAAAATTTAATTGGACCCTTTTACTCAAAACAATAATGATAGTAGAATTATTTTATACACCCAAACAATAACGTTACTTACAGTATATAACAGTGGTTCTCTAACTATGCATTACGGTGCACTAGGGGCACCGAGAGCACTTTTTAAGGGCACCGCGGTCTACGGCTCATCATAAAAAATTTTAAATTTATAGAATTCTTTTTTTTTGTTCTGTCTTTCATAGTATTCACAGCAAGTAACTGCGGCTAAATTTAATCCAAAAAAGGGCACCGCAGAACAAAAGTTTGGGAACCGCTGGTCTACAGAGTATTACAATGAGTAATAACTATATAAAAAATATAACAAGTATACTCAAAATTATTTATTTAATTTTATTATATGTATGATTTTAATCTAGTTATTTATTTAATTATTTCCCTAATTCTATGTTTAACATTAATTCATAATTGTACATCTGGCATATATACTATTCACATTACATTCATTAAAAATTGTGTAGTTATTGACGTTTTTTTTTTTGTAAACATCATTTTATTATATTTATATAATATATATTACTATATTAGTTTATGATAATATGTGATAGTGTTGATAATCTTTTTAAATAATTTTCATGCAAATGTCCTATAAACAAACATATTGCAGTTTAATTATGCATATTTTTGTAATGCGTATAATGATTGTCATGCAGTATAGAAACTGTTTAATAATTTAAATATCTACGTGTTTTATGATATATATTATGAGTCCCTGGCATGCATGATATTTAGCATAGTAATGCATACGAAAAATATTCATAAATCAAACACCCGAGAATATCCAATAAAATGGTCTTACCTTTAGAGTCTAGTAAGAAGAAATCAAAAATAGAGTGCATATTGGGAAATAAACAAAAATACAAAATTGCATTAATATTAATTATTAAATGATAAATATTTAGTTAAGTTCTAAGACTAACAATAAGAACTAACGTAAATATCATTAATTATGAGTAAACAATAACCATAACAGTGGAAATAATAATAGTAGGTATACAAAATTTTCAATAATTAATTTTTTATATCACTGTTAGAAGTCATTATTATTATTTTTTATATAAATTTAAAATATTTATAAGATATTGTTCTTATACATTATAATTTACTAAATTCTATCTAAATAAATCAAGTTTCTAAAAAAAAAATAATACGCGAGAGTAAATACCTAGTTTATATATTTGAATTTAGAACATTAAAATATGTGCAAATTTAGCAATATTGTGCAATATAGCTGGTTAATACTAATATATAAATATTAAATGCAAAATATGTTAATTGCATTCCAGAAAAACATAAAATATTTAAAATTTCATCACAGTGAACTTTAGGTGCAGATGTCGATTATACGTGCGATTTTGTTCATTATAATTATATTAAAAGTGTTACTTTAAAATATAATTGAATTACAGACTGAATATTTTTTAGCAGAATGTAGTATGTACAAATATATACAATAAATAAATTATAAATATAATTTCGTAATAAAAAATAAATGAAAGATTTAACTTACTTTCTTTAATAGTTTGTTCATTGGGATATGTTTTTAAATTTAAACCATCTGGAGCCCCATCTGAAAAAAAATAGAGTATAAATAAACATATTCTAATAAAAACATTAGATTTTGTGTATGTGTATAGAGGTAAAGAATCAGGAGAAAAATCAATAAAAAAATATGATCAACAATCAACATAGGTCATAGACAAATGGAAAAATATTATTTTTTAATCTTATAAAAAATTAAAATATATATTGTATATCAAACCATACCACAAATTATAGGGAATTAACCTTACAATTCGAGTAAAATAATAAATAAATAATTAATAATAATTATTATAGATTCGAATTTGATTATAGCTATAATTAGATGTAGTTTAATTTTAAAGATGAATAGTTAAGGATTTTTATAATAATTTGATGATCAAGGCCTGTAAGTTTTTAATTTTGTAAATGTTGAAATTTTTGAGTTTTACAATGATTTAGTAAATACATAGTTAATTCCCTGGTGTAAGTAGTAAACTCACAGCAATTGTCTTCGTCCGAATAGTCTTGACACTCGTAGTTATTGTTGCATTTCGCCGATTTCGGGACGCACTGCCGACCGTTGCGGCAAGCAAATTCGTTCCAGTTGCAGGTTACGAACACAGAAGGATTTTTGTACTGCGGGTATAATACAGTGGTGGTGGCAAAATAAGTGATGTTGGGGGTCGTTATTGTTGGAACTGTAGGAGCTGTGGACAAAACCATTATAAAGCTAATGTATACAAATTTAAAATAAATAACGATGTATGGTATTCTAATTATTACGAATAAGATGTTGATGGAGAATAATTCTTATTATTATAGTGTACTGAAATTTTGTAGAAGTGTAATTATGAAAAATGTTTCGAATGTATTGACTACATACGTGACACGCTATTTATTAAATTTAAATACAATTCTTATCTCAATCAGATTGATATACTATTCTATGCCATGTCAAAAAGAGTTTATTTACGGGATATAGGTATTATTTTAAATTCATGTACTCAGAAATCAGAATAAAATACAGTGTTAGTTGTATGATACAATGATACATGGTATGTATATTTTGATAATGAGCGTACGTGCAGCAAATATTAGTTATTTCATATTTGTGAAATTCAATGAATTAATTTGGTTAATGATGATTTATACAATTTTATAGTTTAAAGTTAACATTAAACGATTTAAGAAACTGGATTATACTTCTGATGTTAGTTTAATTTTAATTAATAGTAAGAAGGTATACCTAAGAAATTAAAGTTTAGAATACATACCAAATATATAAAACTTATATAAAAAACAAAAATGTACAGAAAAATAAACTTAAGTGAGTTACAAATATTGGATTTTTCTTAAAGTTATAAAATTTAATTCAAATTGTATTTGTTGTACCTACGTGACTGTAAATATAAATATCATATAAACATATATTTTTATATCCCTTTTAAAATGAAAAATGTGTTCACTTTTACATATATTTAAAACTTTTTAAAAATACATTTTATTTATGAAGTTTTGTTTGGTTAGGTCTATTAAGTACAAATATCGAACAAAATCTAAAATTTATTATTATTCACGTTTTTATAAAGTTAGTCCAGCTCGGACTTCATCAATATATGGGTGTACTAAAAAATACTTTTCTCTCTATTATTAAAAAAAGTTTATTCTTCTCATTACTCCAAGCGAGTAAATAAAGAATATTATAATATTATAAAGTTAAATGGAAGAAAAAAACATGTTGTTGTCTTTATACTACGCAATACTTAGATACACAGATACGTATAAGCCCGACTATAAAGCTTAAAGCTCTTATCGAATTTGACCAAGTTAGCAGGTCTATCCAAGCAAAACGTTGTACGCCATGATGACGGAGATGACTGACGTGCTTCGTCAGTAGGCCGTACTTACCGTCACCACAGTCCAATTCGTCACTTTGATCCTTACAGTCGTTAATACCATCGCAGTGGTAATGAATGTTCACACAACTTCCGTCGTGACATCGAAACTCGTTGTTAAAACACATCGTGGCGATTGCAGAAGGCGGTGTGGTGGTTGGTGACGATGCTTGATTAGTGTTTGCAGACGATAACGATGGTTTGTCTACATGATAGTAGTACACAAAAAGCCACAGAACAAAAATACAACAATATATCACATAACTACCAGAATACAAGCAACAAAAACCATAATGCGCTGCCCTTTAATTTATATATAATAGTTATAAATTATAATATGGTTAGGTTATAAGTTATAACAGTTATTATATTTTTGAAATTCAAATTTTATTTATTGTTATCAATCATAATATTATAATATATTAAAATACATATTAAAAATTGTATAGCTAATGTGCGCGCTTTATTATTGCGAAAGAAAGAAAAATAAAAATGGTGTCTTATTATTTATTATTGTTAATATTATTACCATTTGTGCAATTTTGCTCGTCTTCTGCGTCCGGACAATCCGAACGGCCGTCGCAAGACCTCGACAAGGGTATGCAACTCATGTCAGCACATGTGAAATCTGATTCAGCGCAAGGTGCGAGCATGGGGTCTACACATGAAGCGTGCCACAAGAAAAGCATTAGAATATTAAGAACGTAAACATTGAAAATAAAATGTTATTTATTAATATACCTTATTATAATATATTATGTTATTATAAATAGTATATAATATATTAAGTAAAAGTGTTATAATAATATAGCAAATTATAATTTACTTCCTATATATTTATTTTATACGTGACACACAGATAAGACGACAAAACCTAATGAACTTTTGAAAAAATGTTTGTTTTTTTTATAATCCATAATATAAAGGGTCAGTTAAATTACCAAATAATAATAAGTACTGATAATATAATATGTTTAAGTTATGGTTTACTCTCACGTTTAAGACATATTTTAATCGTATAAACCAATAAAACTTACATCAAGAACCAAATTGTTCTCATTTAGTTTGCTACTATATGAAATTATTATGTTTGCATAATAATTATCCAAGTAACTATTTCAATGAAGGAAGAAAATACGTTTTTAATAATTGATTTTCTGACATTAATTTATTCGTTAACTATTCAGTATTCATAACTTATAACTCATCAGTAATTAAGAATTATACAAAAGTACAGGACAACATAAATTAATTTTAAATTGATAGATATAATATTGAAATATATTATAAGTATTCCATATTGAATTTCTCAAAAATATTGTAGTATATTATTATTGTAATCCAATTGATAACGCCTGAAGTCCACATCATAGAACTTAGAAAGACATTCAAAGAGAATATCAAGGTAAAATAAAGGTTATTAAGTTCACTAACTTCTATCTTAAGTTGTACAGTCAGATTTAGATATATTACACTTATTTATCACATAATAAATATATGTATTATGTATGTATGTATGTAAGACACTTAACAATACACGATAAATTAATAACCACTTTAAGTATTAAAAACAAAAAAAACATTAATTAATACGAAAAAAAAATATGTGTAAAATTATCCATAAATTTTAACCATAGAATAATTTTTTCTTTTTCTATAATTAAACCTATATCCTGTATTCCTGTTAGAGCAAAGAAACTTCTTATTTTTTGAAATTCATGATTGTTTTTAAATGTAGTATAATATATAATAAATTTCAAAATAATCATGTCTAATACATTATACATAGGCAATTATCTATATTATTGGCCTAGTAAGTTCGAAAATATTTATGAAAATACAAATATAAAATTTTAATTATTTAAAAAAATATATTGACAATAATTTATGAAAATAAGAATTTTCTACTAAAATGCGCTATAATTTCATATTTATTTGTATCAAACCCTCTTTAACTAGATAGTTCATCAAAGGTAAACTATATTAAATGTGTAACAAATTCACTTTTTATATTACCTAAGTTTAACTTAATATTAATAAAACGAAAAATGAGTACAACAGTTGTTTAAAGAATCAACGTATTCTTAAACTTGTAAGTTATGACTTTATGAGTAGTTACATTTTTATTTGATCTTAAATATTCAGAATATTCTGATTTTACTAGGATATAATTTTTTGTCACATATAATGTATGTTCCTATTGTATTATAATAGTAAATGTATGGAATTACTTGAAACCTTTAAACTTTAATAAAATTCTTAATATCCTTTTAAAACTTTTTAGCGTTAAAAGTGACTTACATGTGTATATAGATACAAAGCTTTGTTGAGTGTTGCTTATATTTTATTTGTGGTTTATTATTAACTACACCGAACTAAATAAATGTGCGTAAATGGTATGAAGTTTGTGTGCATTCGGTGAAAAGCCATGTTATAAGTACAATTATTATATTACAAGTACATTTTCATGTAGTACATTGTAGAATATGTGAGTGCGACATGATATTTTCTACACCAGTGTTATTTTTAGAAAGCGACAACAACCGTTAAAATGACAAAATTATTGCCTATATAGGTACCTAAGAGTATATTTTTATACTCGGGAAATTCAATAAAATATAGTAATTCAACTTCCTTTACATGAATGAATAAGATTATAAATTCTGTAAGATATGTATAATATAGTACCTGTACCAAAATTGTCACCACCAGGTATTCCACAATTAACCTCATCTTCACCGTTGCTGCATTCAGTTTTTCCATTACATCTTTTGTCGATGGACAAACATTTACCATTATGACATTGGAATTCTTCGGGGCCGCAATTAGCTAAACAATAAATAATAAAGAAATTAAACGTAATAAAATTTAAAAATTTAAATAATATTATGTATCATTGTCTAAAAATATAAATATTTTTTTCATAAAAGAGTTTTATGCTTTCTGAGGCTGCTAAATAAAACACTGAATATTCAGTAGATGTATAAAGTGCATTATATAGTTATTGTATTGAATGTTATAAACTTAGTATTTTAAATTTTAATTGATAATAAAATGTATTATTTACAGCAGTTTTCTTCGTCAGATCCGTCATCGCAATCAATCCGTTGGTCGCATTCTTTTCTTATGTCAATACACTGTTCTGTAGTTCGACATGAAAATGAATTTTCATTACAAACCTTTACAGCTGTAAAACATTAAATTTTTTTTTATAATTACTTTACTAAAATTAGCGTAATATTTAACCCGGAACAATATACTGGACAATACACAATTACGAACGTTTTCCATAAAGCCTCAAGTGCAAATTTATCAAATGTATATTTAAATTATAATATACATGATAAGTGACAATACTACATATATCCCATTTATAACAATTTAAAACACCACCAATAATTTATTTAAAACTTTTAGACGAATGTCATTATATTATGTAATCTTATAGGTACATAAAAAGGCTTAGGTAATTTTACATATTCTTGCAGCGTACAAAGCTAATGTAGCAATTTTTTTCTAATGCTTAGTGCAAAACTATATTTATAAAATTATAACTTTTATGTGATAAGTAGCTATAAATATTTGTCATGTAAACGTGTGGTTAATAATTAATTTATTGTAATATATCTATTAAATAAATTAAATTTATTCTGGTATATTATGACAATAAATTACATAAAAAGTGTGTAAAAATATTTTAGTGCTAAACATGTGACACATTTATGTATGGCGAATTCCAAGCTAAATTTTGACTCAGTTGGTTTTTAACATACGACAATTTTCTTCATCCGAACCGTCCTGACAATTTTTTATTCTGTTGCATTTCAGGGATTTTTCGATACAAAACGACGTAAAACGACATTTGAATTGTCCAGCAGTACATTCTGTGATGATAAAATAAATTGTCGATAAGTCGATTAAAGTAAAATCTCAGTCACCTATTCATGTAATGTCTTATAATACCTAATTGTAATTTAATGGAAATTCTATGATTATTTTGTAAGACATTAAATTATCTTATACTTATAACTAAATATATAAAATTAATTAAATTATCTTCTTATACATTAGATATAAGAATGTATCAATTTCATTAAATTTGTTTAATTTAATATTACAATAACAATAAATTATGATAATTAAAAAAAAACATTTGTTTTTATGTATTTATGTATATATTACATAACCACAAAATATAAAATGTTTAGTACAAAATATATATGAAAAATAATATATGTGATCTACCTATAGCTTCTGAACATTTTTAAATATTTCCAACTTTTACAAATACTTATTGACCAAACTGAAATTTAATTTGTTTAAAAGTACTTATAGACTTATAACTAATGATAGGTACTTAAAGAAAACAGAAAGTAAAATAATTATATTATTTAGATATTACATTTTTTTTTTAATAATATCTTATATACTATAATAATTTTTATCTAGATAATATAACCATTATAACCTATTTAAATATATTATTAATTTAATATTTACATTTTAGTTTCAACAAAAAGTTTGCATAGGTACCTAATGTAACATATAGGTACTATACCTATTAAAAATATTTTAGTAATAGTTTGTAAGTTTAACCAAATATTATAGGAAATCAATTTTTTTTCATGTGTGAGTTTGATTACATTTTTCGTTAGTATTTGTACAAATTTATGTACCTACCTATATACATTATGTATATTACACACGTATACACGCTCGTACCTAAGTTTCGGATTCCATAAAATGAAAGTTATACGGGTATAGCATATATTATTAATGGACATGAACTTTTATAAGAACCGAATTATTTTAGTCTTTAGACAAAACAAGTATAAACTTACACACTGAATTTGAAATATGATTATTTTACTATAGTAAATTAATATATAAAAAATAATAAGGGAAAGTATTTTTATATATATATTTATATATTATGCATATAATTTGAATCCATATAATAAAACAAAGTTATTTATAAAAAAAATATATGTTTATTTTTTATTATTATTTTGTATTGAATTTATATGATATTAAATATATTTCTAAAGACGACCATAAGAATTACACTTGCAAGTCATTTATGTTATTACAAAAAGTTTCAAGCTACATCATTAAATATACTTTCAATCCAATCATAATATTATCTATGGCAATTACTAATTATTTATCGAACAGTGAACATCAAAAACATACAGATGTTAGTAGGTTCCCTAGATCAAAAATTAACAATTCAAAATACCTATTTTTATGTGGTGTAAAAACCAAATAGTAATTTATGGAGAATACCAGATATAAAAACTAAAAATTTGTTAGCCGAAAGAAACAATACTCGTATTAATGAAGGCAATAAAATATATAAATATGAATGAATAAATGATAATAGGTATTGTATAACGAACAATAATTTATTTTGAGTATCAATTCCACTGTAATCACAAGAATATGTTATGCTGTTTTATGTTTGAATATCCTATTACATATTGTTGTAATGAGAAATGAATAATTATCATTGATTAATGAACGTTTAATATTTTTCATAAATATCTACGCATTTTAGTAATTTAATATAATGATGATAATTAATAGAAACTTCGAAAACCGTAATTTTAACATTACCTTCTACATTGTCTATCTACATAATAATGATGTGTGTTCATTTTTCACTGATTATATTAATTTATTTTATGCTAAATGTACTAAATAGTTGTTCGTCGTCGAGTCGTTTGAACGGATGCAGAAAAAAAAATTGCGACTCGGCAAACGTTAAAAAAAAATTACATTATTCAATGAATATGATATCCATTGTTTGAATTAAATAATAATACAATTCATTGTGTGATAGTATAATGTACAATGGTTATGAGTATTAGGTTAAAATATGTTTGTTGTAGCCATTCGCGTTTAAAACGTTTGAATAGTAATATTTTACGCGCGCTGACAAGCCGATGGATGATAACACATTTTTATTAAGCAGATGGCGCTCGCGTATGGTATCCGAACGGTGGGGGATATAATTCGTTGCGTTCGGTTGTCGACACTGCAACGAGAGTGATTCCGATCTTTCGTCTTTCTTTTACGCTGCCGTGTTGTTAGGTTATCTCGTGCGTGTTCACATCATTCTCGAGACTCTACTCGTCTCGTTTGTATTTTTCTTTTTGATCGCGCGCGAATAGCACACCACAATGTCCAAAAGAGGTAAGTTATTTCGTTTCGTTTACAATTGTTAATTTCTCAACGATCACTAAAAAATTTGCGTGTACGTGTGTCGGACAGCCGAACGTGTGCGTGTTGACGCCCAGCCGTTCGTCTGACGTTTTTCGGTCGCGCTTCGTACACGCGTTTGTCGGCCATCGCGCCGAGCTGTGCAGGAGGTTATGTATACAAATGTAATGAAATAATGTGCTTTTTTCAGGACGTGGTGGTTCCGCCGGAGCCAAGTTCCGGATATCTCTCGGTTTGCCAGTCGGCGCCGTCATCAATTGTGCTGATAATACCGGTATGTAAAACTTAGGGGTTTAATGTTAATGAAGTACTTATTTTTGTAACTTGTAATTACTAGGCGCTAAGAACTTGTTCGTCATTGCCGTCCAGGGCATCAAAGGACGTTTGAATCGTTTGCCAGCCGCTGGTTCGGGAGACATGATTGTTGCTACAGTCAAAAAGGGAAAGCCAGAACTCCGTAAAAAAGGTAAGGATCATTGTGTTTGTCATCTTGTAAATGTTTTAATGTAATGTGTGTACTTATTAATTTATGTATTATTTATTACAGTTATGCCTGCGGTAGTCATTCGACAGCGGAAACCTTTCAGAAGGAAGGACGGGGTGTTTTTGTATTTTGAAGACAATGCTGGGGTAATAGTCAACAATAAAGGCGAAATGAAAGGTAATTGATATATTATTACAATATTTGCTTCAACAGTTACTTATTCCTGTCATTTTAATTTAGGGAGTGCTATTACTGGTCCTGTAGCTAAAGAATGTGCAGATTTATGGCCTAGGATCGCATCAAATGCCAGCAGTATTGCTTGAATTTTGTTTAAACTATAAATTTTGTCTTGACATCAATAAAACCCAATATTTACTGTAATTTCTATGTGTTTTTATTTCTAGTATTAATGTCCTTTAGTATAAGATATAAAAGTTTTAATTGGTAAACAGTAACACAATATTTGTTAGTTAACTGGTTATATTATTAAGAACTTAAGAAGGCATTTCTTAATTATTAACAACATCACGTGGAACAAACTGAATTGGTAGAAGTAAGAAGTCTGATTATCTCGTAAGTTTAAACAAATTTTTTTACTGGCTTGTAGTATAGTTATTTTTATTTTGAGATAACTTTTAGAATAATTTAAATATGGAATCATTTTCAATTATTTCTTCATTAAATGATGAAGTATTTTTTAAATATTTTAATTCTAAAGAAATAAGTAATTTTTAAATCCTATCTCAAATTAAATTAATATAATATTTTTAACCTAAAGACTAAATAAAGTATTTTATTTAAATTATTTAAATGGTTATTACTTATTATGGCATAATAATACATTGTAGTAAATATTTAAAACAATATGCAATCGAAATTATATGACTAAAATAAATAAATATCCAACTAATTAATTAACAGAATATTTTATAATTTAATGTTATAAGTTCTTATGGAAATTTTTTAAAACTTTGAGTAAACAAATAAATCGAGTCGACTAATCAATATTATGTAGGTATACTCATTAACTAATATTTTAATTAACAGTTAAAAATTATCTTTAGGTAAAAAAATTTTGCACTTGAATTAAACATATATTAAATTAATTAAATATTGCATTGCTTTATATTAAAAATATATTTAATCAATGAATAAAAAAAATAACTATCTTATTAATTGTTACTATTTAGTATTTTAATATACTTGTAAGTATGATTAATCATGTGATATTGTAATAGTCTGTAATTAAACCAGTATTTAAGTTAATTGGTATTCTTGATAAAATAATTCAAAAATTATGAGACATAAATTTTATTGTATTGAAATGAATGACTACAAATTACAACTCAATGATCTAACTATTTAATACATTTTTGATGAAGCATTAAGACATTTATACAAATGAATTGTAGAGAGTAATTTATTGACTTCTATTCATGTTTATTTTGAAGGTTATATAGACCATTAGACTATAATTTAAAAAGTTTTTATTTCATATTAAAGTATTGTATTTTTATATAAATTAGTGTATTACATAAAACCTATTTTAAAATAATTTAATCAGATATTTGTAGGTACATAGTAAATTCATAAACAATTAAAAAACTTGTTTTTAAAGTGGAACTTATGGATATTAAAAAGTTTATAAATCTTTTTTTCAAATATCCAGTAAATATTTCTAGCAAGATGTTTATTAGTGAAGGTAGGTAATAAATTTTTGTTCAACTGTGTATAATGTAATAAAATATTCGATGAACGTGTGCAAAATTTGCCTACACCTTAGCTCCTGACTTCTGCAGTATGGTAGCCGATTTAAAATATTTTGATGCTGCATAGTTTATCGAATAAACGTATATGAAAAATAATATTAACGAGTGGCAAGGTCAGAATAATAACTCTGATAGAAAATATAAGTATACAATATTTGGTCGATAATAATATATTGGTTTAGATTTTATTTATGACGAGTAACTTAGAAAATTATATTGAACATATTAGATGATAATAATTTATAAAAATATTACCTAAGTGATGAAAATTTAGGGATTGGATACCTACACGTTTCGAATGAACACTCGTCTCACTACTCTCATTTCAGGGTGACTTTCGGCCGTAGATGATTTTATCTGTCATCCCCATTGTACATTAATTAAAATCTAATTTTTGGGAATTTTAAGAATACCTACCTATTTTGAGTCTATATTTTCAAAAAAAAATTTCTTTTTTATGAAAACGTCTTTTTTAACTTAGATTATTATGCAGATGATTTTTTTTTTTTTGAAAATGTTTATGTCTTGTTAATATGTAGGTACACAAAACATTTAAAAACGTAAAAAATATGTACGCATGATGCATTGATTTATGTAAAAAATAAACATATACATTTAAATTAAATTTTTATATTAGGTTATATAAATTCCGTTGCACATTATGTTATAATATTCAGAATTCATCTTATTTTATTAAAAATTAGAAGAAAAATCAGTATGTATTTCCTGGAGAGTAGAGTTATGTAGTTAATACCTAATATTAAATTATGGCCATGAATATTAAAAACATAACAATTGAAAATTTTCCAAATATGCAATATCTATAGGTCTCAAATTTGGCCCATTTACTCGTTTGGCTCGGATTCAAATTTATATATTTTGCATAGCTGTTTTTAAACTAGTTATTAAAAAATAATAATATGTTGATGCATATAAAAATCAATTTCAACAGATTATTGATATTTGATACTATTTTACATTTTTTATACTAATATAACTGAAATGTATGCTCATTTTAAACTAATAACGAGTTAAGTTAAATTTTTATTTTCATATAACCTTTTTATCTCTCTTGGAAATTAAATTCTCGGGCAACAAAGGTATTAAGTATATCCACGAAATACATAGTAATATAAGATAGGTACCTAGCTATAGTAGGTAATAGTATTATCTTAAATCATGATCATAGTTAATTGCAGTAAAATGTGATGTGCGATATTGCAGTAACATAAAAAATATATATGTTTAAGTAAATAAGATTGCTGACTTGAACTACAGATATATTATTATACATTTTTAATTAATTTGATTATACTCTTTGCTCTTTAAATGTATAGTACTATCGTACTTTATCGACTATTATTCTTAATAAGCAGGTATAGGTATAAACGCATTTGAATCTCGATTTAGATACCTACATCGACAAGCTTTGAAATAAATCATCGACAATGATTGGCGTTAAACGAGAACAATAATATTGTGCACAATAATCGAAAAGAAAGAAGTAGGTACACAGTATTATTATTATACCCACGTGGCACTCCATAAAAACGGATACCAATATATTATAATATGCAGTATATGAGCATGTATACTCGAGTACCTAGATATTTGAAAACTATGTATTTAGTTTTAGGTACTCGGTACTTACTAACTCACATACTTGAAAATTCCAAAAATCAGAATCTAAAAAAAGAAAACTCGTAAGCCTACAATATAGGAAATCGACACAATATTCTGCTATTCTGGCGTATAGTTTTACGCTCTGAGATCTACAAACAAACGTTCGATAAAATAATAATTATTGTTGTGCGTACTCGTACCTATACACGACTACACGTTATAGGTAGGCGGCGATCGAAAAATTCGTAGAAACGATGTGGTAATGCACGCTCGCCTGTTACCTGCGTGCAGCGTGTGCGTCGTCAGAACACGATATAATTATTATACTTATATATTTGTAAGTTTACAGCTTTTTCGAGACCGTTAAACCGTCGTACGCGCGAATAGTGCTACGCGGCACCCATTACGAGTTTTATTGTCAATGACGTATAGCTGCCCGTGCGGGAGCTCCATCATCGCGTTGGCCCGAGAAACATCGCGAAAACGTAATATATTATGTATTATTACGACACGTCGACTGCAAAAATTAACACTCCCAGACAAAATTTGATGTCAAAGCCGTTTTCCGCGTACAAGAAGCATAGGTGGGTACGTTTGTTTTATACGTTTCGCGTAAGTAACGCAACACAACATGTACACAGGTACTATGTATTGCGGTTTCACGTATTCGTCCGTAAGTTTTTATTCGTTTTTATTTCTTATACCCAGTATACCCAAGTTAATATACACACCTGCCACAGTACGATTTAACAACATACATAATAATATTATACGCGTCGTCGTGCTTAATATTGTATATTATTATACGTGTGCCGCCGACGAAGGAATTTGAGATATTTCGCTATTGACCGCGTTTACATTACGAGTGCACGTTACATATTAGGAAACAAAAAAACACTTATCAGTTATCACGGTGCCGTGCGATATCAACACAACCAACTTAGATAATGTACCTCATAATTATACATAATACTATAGTAGTGTTCCTACAGCATATTTTTTTACATATCTTAGATAATTAATTGTATTTAGATTTTAGATTTACAGGAGTTAAAATACAATAGTATATAATATTAGTAATACGCCTGCTATGCATTTGATTGAGATGTAGCCGATATTTAGGGGGCTTTATTTTATTGTATAGGTGTTAAGTTTAAAAATAAGTCAAACGTTAACTCATAATTATCATTATTTTTTATTAAATACTGCACGGTAGCATGATGGTTAGCACTGAACTGTGAGTCCTGGAGTGGCGCACAGTATACCTATTGTTAATTTTTACGTTAACGGAGAATTTTATAACGTTATGTATTATATTATTAAAAGGGAAAAATGGTTAAATTGACCCGAGTAAAATGCTTATTATAAATACGTGCGTGTGACGCGATAAATCTTGATATCCGATACATTTTTAAACAATACAGGTTTTCAGAGGAAAAAAATAGACGGTGGTGACATGGAAAGGAGAAGAATAACGTTTTAAACACAAATATATAATAATAATATAAGTATTAGGTTGTTTATATATGTATAAAAGACATATAGATTATGATGGTTCAACAACGTTTTCGTTTCGTCGTGGATTTCGAGTATTTGATGAAAATATCGACAACACAGATATACGTAGGTACCGTTTTATAACCAATCGTAAAATACATTATAATATAACCTTAAAAATGAAAAATATTTAATACCGATATAGGTATACTATCATGATGGATGTTTCAGACAGAACCCACGCCCGAATATATTATCTGCCACGAACTCGAGAAGTAAAATATCGCAAACAATTTGCCTCGTGGGCATCAAAAGTCCAATACCTCATTACTATAATGTATCAAGCACGATTATTATGTTTAGAACGATGTGCCACTACCTAACATTGCTATCCCGCATTGCTCTTGTTTCCAACAAACATCTACCTACAGTTATGTAATAAACAGCAACAATATCTACATATTATAATATGTATATTATACTATAACTTTATGATTTGTTTTACTATATAATATGTCTATATTGACATAAGTATTATACGATGTAGCGTCTCTACGAGTGCTTATAATATTATAATCTATATACAGAGTGTTTGACTTAGCATGTTCACCATTATCGGTTATCCTTTAACCATGAGTTTATTCAAATTCTGCAGATTTTTGAAACTTTTATGTAAACTTAATGGTCATATTTTAAAATCTTTGGAATTTTTAAGACGACTGAGAAATTGCACCACTGTGGTAATAAACAGTTTTTTTTTCATATGAGAATTAGATACCAACTCTTTTTTATTGTAAATTATTAAGCCGATGAAAAAACCGATGATTTTTTTTTAAAGTTGATGTATCAAAAGTAAAATTTAAATGAGAAGTTTCTTAGTTATTACGTTTTATATACCGAGGATAATCGCAATTAATATATCCTATAGATATCCTATTCATAACATCATAAGGAATTATTACACTCATGATTGGTTTCTATTATCTTCCTGTATATATACCATATGTCAGATATAATTCACAGCATAAAATATAGTATACATCGTCATTTTAGATGTCTAACGGAAACTTATATTTATTTTAGTTACTATTATTTTCTACAACATAAAATATGTTCGGCGTCTTCGTGACGCATAATTTTAGGCATGAGAAACGATTCTCCGAGAAAAAAATGTACATAATATGTATATTTTATATTATATACAAATAATATAAGTAGTAATATGTTTAAAAAAAAATGTTCGCGTGAAGCGTGTCGATTATTCAACGAGAAGATAAAACGGACCGTTTATTGCCTTATTATTTTTTTTAGATTTTGGTTTTGACATTCGTATGCAAAAACCGACATAAAATAATATGTCGTGTGTGAGCTGAGGCGGGGGGAGAAACGCACACGCGATTATACATTTGAATAATTATTTAATTGTCGTTACGGCGTCGTCAATGTGTATTATATTTTCATATAATATACGATTGAGATCTTCATTATATACATTTGGTTCAGCATAAATTATAAAAGGGGATTGGTACGCGATGCATCTTATTAGACCGATGTATTTTTTTTTTTAAGACGATTATTACAAACACACTGCACGTGCGATTGAGCGAGTATATGTAGTATTGTAAATATATGCGTATATATTCACGAACATTATATACTATAATACTCTGACCGTTTCATCGTTTCTCTAATTTTTTTTTTTTAAAAATTTCTATTATTTAAAGTTGAACCGCGACAGCGAGACAATATTTTTGTATATTGCAGAATGCGGAGCGGAAAAAAAAATCGTAAATCATATAACGAGATGCTCTTGAAAAGATATAAATAAATATAACATCATAGAAATACACACGAGTGATGCAATATATTATATAATATAATATAGTACGCGAGTATATAGGTACCTTACTATAAGGTTTTCGGTTCACATTTGTGTAGTAAAAACTTCGTGACCAAAATACTAATCGCTCTGCCGACACGGTCGAGCGTGTAAAACAAACAGCCAACTAACGACAAATGATCTATTGGGCACGTAAGAGTGAAGAGAAAAAAATGATTTTTTCCCCTCACAAATGGTTTAAATATCTTTTCTTTTATTTTTCAAGGTGTGCGCCGCGGCGTGTTGTATACCTAATATACAGACGAGATTTTTAGCGTGGGACTTGTTAACTATATACGGCGGAACAACAACGAAATTATACTTGCCGATATCTCTCACGATGAAGACACTCAATAGCATACTTAAATATTAACTAAGTTTTTTAAAACTGTTGTTCTGATCAATGTTTAAAAAGAAATTTTTTTTTAATATTGATTAAAAAAACGTTTTTAACATAACTACATAAGTATTATAGGTATAGTTGCCTACTGTATATTTACATAGTTAATTACATTTGAAAGTCTTTTTGTTACGCGCTAAACATATACATAAATATACATGCAATTACTGAATTACATATATGTATACATAGGTACATTAATACATTATACATATATGTACAGATAATGCACATCATCGGCGACGTATATGAATAGATGACCTGCTGCAATCTTCGTTGTCGCGTAAATATTCGCAATCATGTGTATTGGCGCAATTGCATGCTTAACGGACAGCCAGAATTATTACCACTCGTGAAAAGAACAATAAAAATATAAAATAATAAGAAATACTAACGATAAACATTTTTTTTTACACAAATTTTTGCGGTGCATGTCCGATAGAAGATCATTATTATTATCACCAGCTATTATATATTGTATACTCGTATTCTTATATTATTACCTATTATTATAATACTTATATATTGTTGAATAGGAACAGTAGGATAAGTACTCCAACTAACGCGGTTGTTTTCTACAGTGCGCTGGCACGAGCTGTATAAAAATATTATTATTA
This sequence comes from Aphis gossypii, assembly GCF_020184175.1. Taxonomy (NCBI): domain Eukaryota; kingdom Metazoa; phylum Arthropoda; class Insecta; order Hemiptera; family Aphididae; genus Aphis; species Aphis gossypii. The sequence continues at coordinate 13,274,877 of NC_065530.1, read as the reverse complement.
TATATTGTATTTAAGTGTGATATAACGATACAGAGATTCCTGCGCGCACGATGTCATGTGTGTTAAAGAAAAAAAAAACAATAAAATTGTACTTATTTTGTTTCTTTCGGTTTTTAAACGCCTTCGCGCCCGTATCGCCATATACCGAAGCAGCAGTTGTTATAATAATACCTAACGTATATTCGATATTTTAAAAATAAATGCGTTTTATTTGTTTCGCTCAGCCGCACCTAATACCGCGTACAATACACCAATCCCGTCTAAAATGTAAATGTTTATAGTTGGCCGTATACACACGATTTGTATATTATTATATTGTCAATGCGCTCATATATTTATATAATATTGCAAGTAAACGGTCTATAATATATACATATTATTTTTATTTTTATTATTTTAAAGAATTTATTACGCATTATGTGTGCGTGTAAATTTAAAAATAAATCAAAACGGTAAGTATATAGGTATCCTTTCGAAAAACAAATTCGAAAACTCGCAGTGTTTTGGGTTAACAGCAAGCGACGGCTACAGGAAATCAAAAAAAAATAATACCAACATGTTATAAATCGAAAATACGAATGGCACGAAATATATTATTCTCGTACACACTGTATACACGAAAAGTCAATAGGTAATTAAAAATATTCCTACATTATAGTAGCGGCGGATTCATGGTCTCGGTTCGATGACGTTAATAATGATTACTGTTATACTACTATACAAAATATAATAACCTCCTAACTCCTTATATGTCGTATACATACAGAGCTGATGATCGATATATTATACTGCCGCAACGTGTCTTCTCCGCCACCAACCGCGCGCCGAAACTATATAAGGATTTCGATACGACAAAATATTTTGTAGTATATAAACATTATAACGGACGGTATTGCAATATTGGCGTAAGTATTATACTGTTATGCCTAAATGAAAATAATAATTGCGGTCTGGAAACAAATATAAAAAAAAATCTATCGCGAGCTTATATACCATAAAATAATATACACCCAAACATTATATTATGTCATTATATACCTATACATGGTAATATTACCACGTGATATAAACCGCATGTCATGCCGTACGCGTGATGTCCCATAATTTAAACCATAACAGTACAACACGATGTTTGAATTATTATATTATTATTAACACTATTATAGTTTTTTGACGTTTTTCGCGGTTAGACTCGTGTGTAATATAAATAATAACGTTTTAATGCATTAGTATTATAATAATTACGATATACGATATTTATTGTACATCCACGACCGGAATTACTAAAACACTTTGTCAACGATAGAAGTCATACTCTCTTCGAACGCGTCATGCGGTTGTACACACTCGACAGATATTGAGAGTATAATTAAGACCGCGTGTAGAACTCGGACGACGTTCAAATAGCATTACAGAAGAATGTCTATATGTATACATATAGACTGAATAAAGGGGACCGTGGACTCGGAATGTAACACACAGCAGCTTATATACGAGATTTTCGGTCCAGATTCAGAATAATATAATAGTATGCGACTTGCCTATTGTTTCGCGAAAGTTTTCAAAATTTTAAAAATAACGTTCCAAACGGATTATCGCAATCGTAAAGCTGATCGTATTATTGCTGCAGCGAGAACAGCTGCTAGATCTTCCAATATAACAATACACCCGAGTAAAAAATACGTAGGTAGGTATGCGATGGAAGGAAATCATAATTCGTACGTGTTCACGATATAGATATACTTTCCTCGATATACGCGTTAGTGTCGGAGAGGCTATACGTATTATGCATTACGACCGTTATTATTTTATTTTATGTAATATACGTGCACATAGGGACAGTGCACACGCCGTCTACACGTCTACATGTCATATCAATGATCAACATTATAATATATTCATATTGTATTATATATTAACGACGATTGTACGTGATACGTATAATTTATATGCATCTAATATATTATGTGTGTGAGGCGCGGACGGGCTACGCGTATTTTAATTCAATAACAATTAAATATTCAGCTGGCCGGCCTACCGAAATCGTTTGACCGTCGCCGCCGCCGTGGCAGAGATATTATTGTGTACGCCGTCGGACAACCGTCATCAGCTGCGGCTGCAGGACGTCGTCGGCCGGGCCTGCCCGTGCTATAATAATGAGGTCCACCCACTCGGCATCTATGTATAATGTGTAATAATATTATAATGACCGAGTGAAATAAAACGAATACGCGATGCTGTAGCGGCGAGCGGGACGACGCACGAGACGTTATGATTAAAACAGAAACGAATAACGTCGAAAGCGCCGTGCGCGGGGAGCGGGGATTTATCGATTTTGCATAGTATTAATGATATTATTATATTATCATAATAATAATAATATACGCTTGTCACACGACGGTGTGCACTCACTGCTCGTCGTCGTTATAAACGATGTGCAGGGAACGTGTTTCCCGGACCAACCGGTCTGTACGATGACGACAGTTAGTTTTTCGCATCCTCGCGGCGCGTATAAATCACCCGAGTCCGAGGTCGCCACGGTGTGAAATTTTATAATCCGTATCCTATATTAATAATTATTTATTATTGTGTGCACACCACATACGTTAAACTCTAAAAAGTCTTTGCAAGGACTAATATTCCAATAGTAAAATACTAGAAAACCACTTAAAAATACCACAATTTTTATAAATTATCCATAGTAATAAAAATTAGTTGTCGTTTATTTATTAATCGTAATGCATACAATATCAGCAGTAATATATTTTTTATAATTTTTATTCATAATAACGAGAAATATTTTTTTAATTTTTTATTATTGGCTTCCGAACAATATTCTAAATTATACGAACCATTCCTTTCAAATCGCTATATGTCAAAATTATATCACATAATATGGTTTTCATCGTTATAATATTATATCTTTTAGATCTATACATTTACAACAAATATTTACTAGAATTTCGACTTTTGATGTATTGTGATAGGATATATTTTAAATATTTACACGTATATTTGGGCGGAGTAAATGGACTAAAAGTCCATCCCCTCGGGCGAGTCACTGCAATTAGGTGTCTATATAATATATTGTACACCTATATATTATATACGATATTGGGCCTATCGCCTGCGTATTATTACCTAATTACAATAATGTTATAATCTTCTCTACACACCTAAAATTACACGGGTGGTATACTAGTGTATGCTGCAGGCAGGCACGAGCCGCACAGACGTATATACGTAGTATTACCTGTATACCTATATAATGTACATTGGCGTGTACACGGCGACCGACGTTTGTAACATAACATTATTGCGATGATGCAAGCCCGTCGTCGTATACAACGTCATTTTTCACGGTACTAAATGCTCACCGGCAGGCTATATATACACCATACACGCGTATTATATATATATTATTACACACACACACACACACACACACACACACACACACACACACACACACACACACACACACACACACACACACACACATAGAGTCATATGGGCGTGTATGTAAAATATTATTAATATTATTACGCGGATTGTAGACGCGACGTTTATGATATTATACAGGTATAAGGTACTGGAGGTATACCGACGTGGTATATACGCGCATTGCGTGTCATTGTGTTGCACACTGCAGCTTTATGGGTATCGCTCATTATTATATTATTATTATTATTATTATTATTGTAACGTTCGGTCGCCAAAAGAAACGCCATAAATCCCGTGCCGCCGCCATAGCAACAGCGATACTTACGGTACGCAAACAATTTATACAACATGTTATTATAAATACTGTTAATCGCGTATAAACCGGTGTCTGTAAACTGCAGCGGGACCCTGTTTGCAGACGCGTTACGATTATTTATTATACGCGCGCCGTGGATCTCCACCTATATGTATAATATATATTAGACGAGGGGTGGGTGAAGGCGTGGGTGCGCGTGTATTATAATATACGTGATAATAATATGTGATATCGGATTTCTTTTGTCACTTCGACGAAAACGTACAATACGCGACGGATGATGATGATGACAAGGGGAAACGGCACACAAAAGCCGTCGGATTTAGACGGCGAGACTGCTGCAGCTATATTATATGTACCTATAGGTACTGCTGTCGCTGCTACGCCGGTGACGACCCGACTGACGTGGCGCGCTACTCGGAGGATCTCTGGGGAATCGGTTATAATAATAATAATAATAATAATAATATGTGACTGTATAAAATAATAAATAATATACGACGGCAATCTAAACGATCTGACCGATAAACTGGACGAGGTTAAAATTCAGAACACGATTTTAAGAAATGACCACGCGCCTGTTATTATCACGCGTAGACAGCCAAAATATTATCAGGTGATTTTTTAACTGAGGTTCATTATACCTCGAGTGCGACTACTTTGTAGATTAGATTAAATTGGAATATCGAGTGTTCTGTGGTGAAAAAAATAATATTTTTTTTTTTTTTTGGCGAGAGAATAATTAGTAAAAACATTTTCAAATAATTTTTAATGTTGAAAACTAAACAATTTATACGAATATTGAACTATAGATACACAGGATTAAGATAAATGCTTAAAACAATGCTGTTACTCTAATCTATATACGTCGAAACGCATCATAATATCGATATTAAAAATCATTACTGTGGCAGTGTGGCGAAAATATAATTCAATGGGTTGAATCGAAGTTCATTGAAATTACTACAATCGATTCTATGATTTTGTTTCATTATTACTATAGCATGCGCATCTTGGATTGCTTATTATTTCCGAACGTTATAGTAGCGCAGAAAAAATTAAAAATATCATCAGAATATTATAACATACCAGAGTCATTTTTTCTATATAATGAAGACCCATGTCTTCATAGTATAATACGTACTATTATAGCGACAAAGTATACCTACCCACATAATACGAGGGCCCAGGACTGACAGGATTTCATATTTATAGCTAAATTCCGTCATTCAAAATCACGTAAAATAATTAATTATGTATTTGTTTTATCCCCATATGTACGTATTATTACCTATAATAATTATCATATAATATAATGTGTAATGTGTACTATATTTTGGCTAAACGGCATAGTATAATAACTGCGGAATGTAAAATAAAAAAATTAAATCGTACACAACATAAACGAATTGCCATGTTTTTGAAAATTATTTTAAATTATACGGCTCATACGGTTTTTTTCTTTAATAATAATAGGTACTTTTATATAACCCTAGATACGTTCTCAATTGTTTTAATAATACATTGTAGAATGTGAACATTTTTGCATAATGAGTATAGCGTATCAAGTGTTTGGATACCGTTTTCCGTGTGTCTTGTCGGCCCTGATAAGATGTTACATAATACGTTATTATTGTACATTTAGACATTATAATAATTTACAGACGGAATAATATACACGTATTGCTCGCGTCGCGCGCCGTTCGAACCGAATGCCAATCCTATGCGACGTACAGTGTAAGTATAGGCGTGGAGCCTGACGCCGCCGCTAGCTACCGTGTTGCTTAAAACGTGTTTATAGATTAAAATGTACATTTTGTCGTCGTATACAATAAACCGGCGCGGTCGATGAGACACGTCTGTTCTTCCGGAACTTTGATAAAATTACTATATTGGCGCTATAATCGCATTTAGTCATCTAGCAATATAAGTCTATATAGTGTGTACCTACGTCTGATTTATTTCGATATTTTTACTCAATCATTATACAGATCGATTTAGACATTTTCAAATCGATGTGACGTACTGTATTTGTTTTGTTTTTTTTTTTTTTTTTACGTCCGTCTAATAATGCTTAGAATATCCTTGGAACAACGGAAATTAGTGAAGCTATATATGATATATTGTATCTAAACCAAAGTTATTATACAGAATACAGGGTGAACGGCGGTGAACCACGATGTTTTCCTGCGTTTAACGTGAAAAAATGTGTACACAATACAATAATAAATTTATAGGTACCTATATAATACGCGATATAACAAATCGCAATTGGAGATAAAACTTTTATAAGGTGGACCTCCTCAACGACGCTCACATATACACGTTATATATATATATAATATTATTATTAATATGTAGAGTATACGTAGTAATGCAATCGACTATATAAATATATAATATATAGAAATTCGAATCGAGGAATAATTAACATAATATTATAGGTTGGGGTCTATATAATGAAAGGAACCTCGGGATATCTACGATTTTTTTTTTTACTTTATGTCTATATACAACTTGAAAATATTAAGTACAAGGTATACATATTATATTTTCACTAAATAGTAGTGTTTTTTTTTTTCACTTAAAGGCTTAAATGGTTTTCAATCAGTACAATAATGAGTACGTATAGGTTATACATTATAATATTATTTTACATTCTCGTTTTACTAGTTATTATTTAATTATTTAATTTAATCAATTTAATATATGGGTATAGGTACAACGCGAAGTAGACTGCAAAAGTAGTTTTGATTATGTATAATAAACGGCACAGGTTAATTTCGTTAAAATTAATTAATTTATATATATGTATATAAAAAAAAAATTGTTTATACATTTTGCAGTAAATTACAAATTTGTAAACATTTAATTCGTTTTCCATTTTTTTAAATAGACAACTATCGTAATTTCGACCAAAGCGTCATTGATGTCAATAATATTGTTCACGTTTTTAAATCGACACATTAATAAATTAATGACTATTCATATGAAAAAATATTATACTGTCGTTGGCATTTTGCCGTTGGTTCCTCGAAAAACAGGTGGTTTTATTATACTATGGGAACGAAAAGGGTTTCAGCTGTATACTTCCGAGAAACCGTTTGAGACGCGAAAGCGCAACATCGCGTTTTAAATCGCGAATCGAATTTCACGTCTTTGCGAGTTGTGCAGGCGCGTAAGGCCGTTGGACTTGGGAGGCGTTGGTCGAGCGGTTCCTACAGCAGTTATAGCCGAATCGAGAAGAGAGGTACATTATGATTGTTATAAAATGTGATGATAATCGTCACATGCTCTGTACATTAGTCTGCTAATTATCATTTGCATACCTAGACAGTATTGTAATAGTAGTAACCGACCTCGACGTGGCGGTCTCGAGTGTAAAAGATAATGGCACAAAATTATTAAGTGCATATTATTGGTACACGAAATGTTCCGAATTGTCCGATACAATATATACCTATATAATAAACGTCAACTGTCTGTGGTATTTACGTTTTTTATTACATATATCTACCTACACGCGTGTTAAACGAACGAATTCACTTCCCGCGTACTCGTACAATATATGCATGTATTATATAATTTATGTACATGAACTACATCTCTAAATAAATCGTTTCGTACAGCCGCAGGAATGCATGTTTTTTTTAAATAAATCGCTACTATTGCTCCGAATATAGGTAGGTACTTTCCCTTCTGCTACCTCCGGACCCTCGCAATATATATAATATACTTATTATTTATAAAGTAATTTGTCGATTATTATTGATAAACGCGCCCGATAACGTCGTAAAACCCGCAGCTGTATATATAGGCGTATTATATGTGTATATTATTATTATAATGTACCTATATGGTAATAGTCGAGAGGGTATTTTTTTTTTCGTGTTTGTGATGAATCGTATTTCGTTTAATTTATATGGTCACAATATTGTAATAAATATCACGCCGGTTGGCCAGTCCCAGACGCTTATCTCGAACGAGTCTTATTATATATCGAAGCGTGAGTTCATATATATTATTACATGTACATATTATGGCCCGCGCCAAGGATAATAATTTATGCGTCGCCCGGGACTGGGATCGCGGTGTCGTGTGTATTGTATTAATATGTAGATCGTGTCCTATCGAAATTTTTCGACGAGAATTGATTTCGAATTCCTAAGTCATTACGGGCAATACACTACGACGACAAATAGAATCCGACGGGTGCTATATAGGTTCACTGCAATTGAAACAGAAACGCACATACCAATGTGTATGTATATTATATTATTATAATATTATATAATATACCTGATGCAGCACAGCTCGAGGCGCTACCACCGAGTGCCGCCGACTGCTTTGTATAAATAACAACGACAAACCTATAATATCATGTCGATAACATCTTAATATAATATTATGTGTAAATTATACTGATGCCCACGAAAATATCTATTGTGCACGAAATAGATTATATTATAATAATACATACGTACACGCGAACGGCTTAAATATTTTTCGCGCGTATCGTATAATAATAATTTTATAAAAAATATATATATAATGATTTACAATCGCGACGGGAGTGTAGATATATATAATAATATATCGTAGGGAGGCGGTTCTGATGGTTTTTTTTTTGTTGTTCTAAATCCGTACGCGGCTGCAAAAAGAAAAATACAAAAAACGTCTTTGGCGGCACTTTTGTGTCGCGCTGCGTATTATGCGTACAGAATATATATAATATTATCATATACATATATGTTTGTGTGTATACGCGGTTGCACTATGCAGAAGGCGCGTAAATATTACGGAGCGGCGGGTTCAACCATCATTCTATTGACGATTTTTTTTTTTCAATCGGGTCAGATTAGGTTATGATTTTTTATGAATCAAACAAACACAAAATATATTTGCTTATAGTTGCGTAAGATTAATATTTATTAATTACTTTAACCCTTTGCCAAAAGATGTAAAAAAATTTTCTTCATCGTGTAAAATTACGACAGTTTTCGCGCGTCCTATGTCACGGCTCACTCTTCGGGCTCGTGTTAAATAATATGTTCAAACGCATATTGAAAACACTCTTTCTTCACACACAGCGGTCTTCTTCAAAGGACCGCAGCCGCAACGTATGATAGGTACGTGTATATTATTCCGATTAATAATCGCGTAATATTATGATAAACACGCCATCGATATACTAAATTTCAATAATAAAACACATGCACGCACGTAGACATTCGTATACGAGAGAGATGCGTTATTTTAATAGTATGTACAATGTCATGTAATAATTCTCACGAGCCCGGGTATGTGTGCACGCGTTATGCCGTCATCATTGTCTGTTCATATTAGATTGGCGTGTGTGGGCCGATTTTAATATCATATCTCAGACGGTCCGACATTCCATATTATATCGTCACATTGCGGTACGACTTCTGGCGTGCCTTATAAATTATGCACGCATAATATATAATATTAAGTGATATAATATTATATTAGATATTATGTATACCTATATATATATAGGTAAGCGTAAATGCCGAAAAATGTTACTATGCGAAGTCTGTACCTCGTCACGCGCGCACGTATATTAATAATACGATCGGCGGACAACTTTCAAGTTTTCACAAAACAATGCAAACGCGTGTATATTGTACACGTACATTCTTACGCAAAGTATGTTTGTGCGGTGTACACGTTTTGTGACGGATTTTTTTTTTGGATCGTGCACTTGATTGATAAATTTGGCTTAAATGATAAATATAGTCTATGTATATGTGTATGTGTAGACACTGTAGACTGCTTATAACTTAAATAATTCACTGTATGTAGACGTTGTGATAGGCTTTAAATTAATGAGATTTTAAATAGAAATATGAGAATAGAAAATAATGCACATACATGAATAATATGACTGTATATACTCATATCTATTAAGTCAAATGCACATTTGGTGTTCTGCATACAGGCTACTGCCAATTTTTTTCTATTGCTTGTTAGAATAAGGCCTGCATATTAATGTATTCAGCGAATGAATTTTTTATTATTTTTTTTTCATAGATCATATTTCACGAATACTTATTTTAATGGCGGCGTTTATTTTTAATTTCATATTCTGATGATAATTAAAATAGTTTTCTCTTTCAAAATGTTGGTAACATACAAACATAACGAACAGTAAATGTTGCTGTTGCATGCAGAATATGAACATTAAACATTTTAAACGAAGTAGTAGTGCGATGACTGAAGATATTCGCCAATTTTCGCTCACATATTTATTATATATAATAGATTAAATATGTTAAATGTTTATAAATAATAAACTATATTAGTCTGATGTTTGATTTGTATAAACATCAATTTAAGAATATACAATTTTGGAGTACGATGAAACGTTTCTAATTCACTTAAAAAAAAAAAAAAATCGTGTATTTAAAAAAAATGCAGTAGTTTTTTTTTATTAGCTTTTGTAGATGTGCACTTAAAATCGTAAAAAAAAAGAAAAAACTAAAAATATGAAAATTGACTGATAAAATAATAATATAATACATGTGTTAAAAAATCGAAAATCTACAGTTTGTCACGACCCCCGATCGTGCAGCAGTCTGCATGAGAATAATATATTATAAATAAGTCTTCTGTTCACCAATACGATGTATATATATAATAATAATAATAATTCCTGTCGGAAAAATCTGTTATCCTACTATTATATCGTAATGGTGGTTACGCCATATAACCGAAATGATCACATCGGATCCTACGCGATATACCATCGTGTACACAATAAATACATATTATAATAGGTAGGTACCATTTTAGTAATACATAATAAATCCGTCCACGCGGCAATTTTATTTAGCACTTTCACTCATTTTATTCTTATATATACATCGCATTATATTATGAAGTCATTACAATACGCCTAATGTCGTGTTCAACGACATAGCCGATCGATCTTATCAGTATTTTCTATACTCTTTCGACTTTTTCACGATCCGCGATAGCTGACTTCGTATACTCACAATGTGCATATTATTACATGTAGGTATATATTATTATAAGGTACCTACGCTATAAACCGCGGTTGCCGGCATCTCATCCGGTCACATTGTCGTCTCGTATAAATACAGGGTGTATCGGGATGATACGATAAAATTCAAATATGTAAATTTTAGCACGGTTAAATTTTCAAATCCTCCAGCTTCCTACACCCTACATATTCCTTATTATATAACTACATAAAAAATCGTATCTTGCTAGATCTTATAAGCACGCATAATAGTATTAATCGGCATAATATAATATATTATTATGCGTACTACGTAAGCAACACGACAATTATTATAATACAAACGTATTTATATAATTTCATTATTTTCGTGCAAAGGAGTATTATTGTTATATAAAATACCTATATATAATATTGTCATTTAGACGTCAAATACGATTACACGAATTATGTATCTATACTTATTATTTATATATTATTATTATCATCAGAAATATTAGACGTCTGTATAATAATTATAATATTATAGTGTACAATGGCGATAATCCATAGACCATAATATACACCTATAATGTATAAAGTCTGTTGCCGTGTATAACGTTGGTGTTCCTATATAATATACTGATTCGTATATAATTTTATGGTGGGCAACCTCCGACGCACCCGTTCACGACGGTTCTACGTAATACGTATACATACATTACACGGTAAATGCGATTATTTATCAGAGGCGAGTGTTCGAAAGACTACCGTAAACATTTTTCAAATGCATAATTATCGCATCGAGCCCCGAAGGTTTCTGATCCCAAAAACATGAATAATGGCGTTTTTTTATTTTATTTATTATTTTTTATAATATTTACGACACGCGCGAGTTTCCTCGTTCGTTTGTGACAAGGTCGACCAGCCCTTTACGTATAACACGTATGAAATATATCATATTATAAACATATGTACATTGACACCATTATAATTATGGGTTTGGACGTGTCGCTGAACGGGGTACACCTCCTCTTGTTTACCTCCGTTGTAGCTACAGTTACCGGAAACAGGAAATCAATGAGACCGTTATTTTCTATAAGTCACCACCGTCCGTCGGGGTTCAGGATGTATAACGATATATTCTTTTAATGTTTTTCCTGGGACCCTATATTATGATGGAGAGAGGTGACTGAATTTCTTGAAAGCGTCGTTTATACTTAGAACATAAACAGTACCTACCTAGTAATATTATTTGTACTTGAAAAGTTTAAAAAATAAACTTATCATTAAATAAAAGACATAAATTTTGCAGTTGGTAAATATTCAATATTTTAAGTTACAATCTTGATTTTCATTACTCTTTGTGTAAAATTAAAACTAATTATCACAATTCGCGAGTCAAAACAATTAAAAACGTTAAAATAAAAGGTCAACTAAAAATTATTTTATTTTATTTTAATCTTCGTGAGACTCTTTAGTCCTACTGTATTTTATAATTTATAATAGGAAAATATTTCAAGACTCAAGATAACAATTTTTGAGAATATAAAATTGTGGTAACAAATAGAACAAATAGCAGTGTTTATGCATTTGAAAACAGTTATGCTGTTCTATTTTATGCGTCAGTGTTTAAACAAGAACAGTTTTATACCATTATTTAACCTTCATGAATTTTATAATATATGTATTATATGACGTTAGTAAAAAATAATTACGGGTTTATAGTCATTCTGAATTTAAGAATATACAATTGTAACATATTATCTCTCAAGTGGATTATATACACTTGAAAACTAAAAATAAATAACCGAATTTTACTTTGTAATTAAGTACTTTAGTTGATACTTTTCTCAATTAAGATAATGTTTCAACTATTTTTTCACGAGACATCATAATATGACATTTTAAATTATGTTAAGAATAAAATACCAAATAGGTAAATTATAATGAAAATCTTGAGTTTTTTTGTAATAGTCGATCTAAAATGTGTAAGTAATAGATGATAATTGATAAAAAAAGTGTAATATTAATATTGTTTTTTATAGCTAGAAAAATACTAACAGAATTAAAATATAAGTTATGAAATTTAAATGAAGGGTCTTTTTTATTATCCCCATAGGGATTGTTTTGAATTTCCAAATACATTTAACATTTTAAACAACTATTACTATTTAATTATTTCATAAAACTGGATTAAAAGAAAAAATCTGCTGAAAGTGAGCGACTCTCGCTTTTGTTGATGTAGTATTCTTTTTGTGATGAGCAAAGTGCGAAAACGGGGAGAAAAAATAAAGTCGTTGTCGTAAAAAATTCATAAAAATGTACCCAACTTTAATATAGACACTTCCTTCGGCCGGTGGGAGTAAACCGCCGTTTCCCGCTATTAATTCTATTATTGCGTCAACGGTTAGTTCAGTGATTTTTAATATGATAAACCTTTTAAAAAAAAAATGATGATAAAATACATCATTTCGCATACAGACAGCTTATGCATTTAAAATTTAACCGTTTTAGCAAAGATTTGACGCCCCTTCTCTGATGATTACGATGTATACATATAATATCATGGTTAATAATATAGAACACAGTGATATAGCTTGACGCGAAAAACGCATTAAGTATCCAATGGAATAATGGGCAATGAGATGTGCTGCAACACGATTGCATTAGGATTAAAAGCTTGGATATTATATATATTTCTGTAGTATGTAATATTACTACCATCATCCATGTTTTTAGATTAATAAGTGTACCTATTTTTTTTTTAAGATAAATATTATTAAATTATTTAGTTACATAATGTTATGAAACTTCAAATATTTTAAAAATGATATTCATAGACAGCAAAGAGTCGAATTTCACTTAAATTTTTTTTTAAATATTTAAGTTTATTAATTTATTGACTGATAAATTTTATTGTTTAAAAACTTTTCAAGATAGTATTTTATAGCTTTACACTATATTTTAAACTATGTTCTCTTGCCAAAAATGTTATGCAAATTCAATCACACTTTTTCTTAGTGTAGATACGTTTAGCAAACGTATAATATTATGGAATTTAGAAAAAGTAAATTTATTGATATTGGCGTAGTAGACGAATATATTATGTCGAAACTACAGATTAATAATTTATTATTATAGGTAATACTGTATTAAGCTCAGTCATTTTTAATTTAATATTTTTAGTATGATTGTAATTATATACATTAAGCAAAATAATAATATGTTTGCATAAGTATGTATATGAGCGTTAGTTGTTCCATTAAAAAAATTTGCAATTTATTCACCAATAAAATTCATATTCTATAACTGCAGTATTAAATAAAAAATAAGCGTACACCGAGACGACCGTGTTTTTTATTAAATATATTTGGTACAGAACCAACGAACCGATACTTCAAACATTAGGTAGGTACCGTTTATAAGATATACATCGACCGTCTTTTTAAAATCAAAAATACAACTATGCACAAAATAAAATAAATGAATTAATAATAATCACTAAAAAAATAATGTATTTAGATATTATAAAATGTTAGATACATCGGAAAGGACACATAATAATAATGATAATATACTGATAAATATATGTCAAAAGTAATGATAATCAACAGAAATATCTCCGAGCGGTAATAAACTCCAAAATACGAGTAGATAAAGGACGGCGATTGTTGGTAGATCGATTAACCATCTGAATAGACGAGGATAGTATAATATATCGAAGAGTCAACGATGGATAATATATTATGAGTAGCGAACATATACCATAAATATATAGGTATATAATATAATGTCCATTATTAATGTGCGTGGTAGTAGCACATAATACACGTGAAACTAATAACTCTGTAACCGTCAATTTTTGGATAGTAATATTATGTACATAATGGAGCGCAATGATGAATCATTATTTTTTGATAAAATAAAATTGAAAATCAAAACTACCCAATCTGTACACCCATGTAATATTATAAAGGAAATCGTAATGAAAATTCATAATTTATAGTAGTATCCACTATATTATTTAGTTGTAAGATACGAGAGATCAAGATTTTTTTTTAAAAAAAGACAACCTGCCAATTAGTGTTTGCAAAGCAGCACATTTAGTTATTGAAATTTTAAACGAAATAATAATAATAATTGGACTTGACAAATTATAGTTAATACTGATCATACAACACAAAATTTGTGTTATTTATACGATTAACGTTGATACATAGTAATTTACTTCAGGTGACGTGCTATTGCCTATTACACGTTGAAAATTAGTAAAACTCTACAAATTTATTGTTATTAACATAATTTCATAAAATCACACATCTATAACATTCGAACCGAAATGAAAAAATTATTTATAAAAATCACGTTTATTAGCATTATACATAGGTACTATTATAGAAATTATAGTATATTATACAAAAAAATTATTTAAATTTTAATGTAATATAAATAGATGGGTACTCGTAGAAACGACCTATTATAAACTTATCCTATTTGAGGCAATGTCGCCTTAGTTAAAAAAAAAAAAACTTTTCAAACACTCGTTTATGAGCACGGTTGCGGTGGGAATCATATTTCACCCCAACATTTTTCCATACAATAAATTCAAACAATGACCTTTATTCTCCCTCGGTGGAAATAGTCATTCGGCATGAAATACGGGTGTTTACGTATAACGCGCGACATAAACATCCTCGCAAAAGCGATTTTACACATAATGAACTGAATACGCCAACGGATATGCCAAAGCAATCAAATGCGGATTTTCAGTGTCAGTGTATATGTATATATGTATATGGTTTCGCTCGGGGCATAGACGATTTTCCTGAAATTGTTACGATAGGTGTCCCTTCAGCAGTACAGCGGTATCGAATATACAAGTTACGAGTCAAAGTCTATTTTAATCGACATGCGACAAAAAAAAAAAAAAAAGTTCATGTCAAACGTTATAAATAATTTCGAATAATTTTTTTAGTGGCAAATTAACAACAATGTTTAATTTTAATGATCACTTAAAACAAAAACATGGGACTCTTTGACGATGCTACAATATAATATTGTAGTGAATATTAATTCCAAAATAATTTTAGGGCGCACGTTTTTTTTTTTTATATCATTTATGTGTCATCACTCATCGAATACAACTCAATGACGTCATGTAATTTCAGGAAAGCCAAATTTATTCATGGTAAAAAAAATATAGCTTGTTCGTAAACGTATCAATTAATGTAATGTACATAATATGATCTTTGTGGTATTTCAACTGCAAGGAACACGTAAGTATAATTTTGTACAAACAAAAGTATATAATTACAAATAACAATAAATTGAAGGCTGCTTCACTATAGTTTTACGGTAAGTACTATAAAATATGTGTTACTTGATAAAATAGGTATTATTAAAATCACTTATAATTTTGTTCACTTTATGGAAAATTAAATAACTAACGTAAAAAAACTTCTTTAAAAATAATAGTTTTCTTTTAATATTTGTCCACTCCCGGAAATTGTTTTATAAAAATAATATTATGTATAATAAAACGTAGGCATAAATAAGAACTATTACTTGGCTATTTTTTTTTTTTGCATTAATATTCAATATACGAGTTTATACGATTATATATAGAAGTCCATTGTTCATCGAGTATAATCAAAAAAAAAAAAAAATGTTCACTATTGAATAAAAATGTTGTTGATTCTTTTCTATTATAATTGGGGTTTATTATACTAAAAATTCTTTAGATTTTAAAATAATTTTTAATTAAAATCCTAGATTTTAATAGTGTTTATGCAGTTATCGGACATATAATATATTTAATATACGAGTACTAATATTATGGTATATATAGTTGCTAGAAATACAACTGGTTTTTTAAAAAAATCTGATGGCCTGAAGCTTATTATTTAAAAACGAAATGTATTGCAATATTTCAGCTATATGTGAATATTGTATGAAACCCTGAAAGTATCGTTAATAAATTTAAATTATTTACTAAAAAAATGTTTTTAATTTATATTGTAATTTTAAATTCAAAACAAAATAACATTGTTATGAAAATATAAATTTTAAACTGTCTCGTTGAATCATAATGAATACATTTACCTAATTTTCTATGTGAATATTATAGCTAACGAAGTGTGAATACTATTTATTATTGTATAATTTCTTTATAAATAAACAGCTTAGTTTGAAATTGCTCAACCCGTACATTTCAATGGGCACGTATTTTATTTTATTAATTTGAATATCATAAAAATGTGTTATTATTATGATGAAAAAAATCTGTACACCTAAAACCAAGAGTATTGCTTTTAAAAACAAATTACACAGTATATTATAAATATACGGGAAATAGCTATCTATTACATATCTACCTATGTAGGTACAAGTTAGATACAATGTTAATTAAACTGCACAGTGACTCATTTTAAATAAAATATATAAAACGTGTTCAGTGGAGGGTAATAAATTTACTTACTATTCTACTTGTTCATAAATTTAAAAATAAATATGTAAAATGTAAAAGAATATTTTATTAATAATAAATAATGATTTTAAGTAGATAAAATTATTTATAAATTTATTCTTATAAATTGATATCAATTTATGCTAATACAGGTTTAATAATTATTGTTTTCGAATAAGAGCAAATATTATAGTGAAATATTATTAAAGTTTTTAATATCCTAAATGTCCTTACCACTATTTGGTAAGGTTATAACCAGCTTTAGAAAATTTTTTCCAAAAATTAGAAATGTTGTCAAATATATTGTAACACTTATCTAACAGGTTTTGATCAATTCACTGCCTTTCAAAATACGTTGAGTATTTGGGTAGGTGTTTTTATTCCCCTTTTTGTTTCACACAAAAAGATAAATTATTTTTTTTTTCAAATCAAAATATTCCGTTTGGAATAATATAACAGTATAGTGTTAAATATTTTAAAGAGATTATAATAGTGTAACATACCCAAATAATGTCGTCTATTTTAATTAGATTTATACTTGATAAATACAACTACTATCCTATTTAAATTAAGATAAAAATGTATATTGACTATTTGTATTTGATTAGGTATTACAATTTTAATAATCCTAGTATTAAAAAGGGAGTGTTTTTTTATATCGACTGAGAAGTTCCGACATACACCTATTATTACATAATATTTGTATAATGAATCATACATTATTGAATAGATTTATATTTAATGATAAATTACTATCTGCTATCTGTAATCAAGCTATGTTTTGTCATTGCTTTTCAATTACTTTTGAGATCAAATCGCATTTAAAAGTTTTTTGTTTTCTATAAATTAATTATCTTTCATAAGATATAAAACTTGATGAATTGAGGAAAATGTAGCAAAACTTTTGATAGTTTATAATTTATATATATGATGTTGACCTTTAAAATACAAGTTGATATGATTTAATATTAAATGTACTAGAATGACTGATGCGGTAAGATCTTGAGAGTATTTAATGTCTAGGTTTTAGTAATAAATATTATTTGATTATTTGTCAGTTTGGTGAAATAAGAATATGATTTTAGAGATTATTATCAAAGAAGGTTCATTGTACATCAGAGGATGTTGGTGTCTAGTATATATCCTTTGAGAACAAACGCCGCTAGAGACGATAAAAATTACCTTAATATAGTACATATTATAAATAATTATTAATATTATTTTATATTATATTACAATTTTTAATTACTAATTTTAACCAACTTGTGTGTTTTCTATTAAGATTTTATATGGAGTAACAAAATGTTAATTATAATGATAATAATATGATAATTATTATTACACAGTATAAATACCAATAAAATTCTTGAACGTCTGATTATTATTTGTATTATCATTACCTATGTCCTTAGGTAATGAGATCAATGCAAAAATGAGAACATTGTTAAAATTTGAAATTTTTACCATTTTTGTTATATTTGTATATATATATATAAAAAATGCCAAATGTCATTTATTGTGTTTCTATTAAACAAATAAAATACGTATACCAATGACATAATTCACATACCTATACAACAACAGGAAATGATTAATTTTATTGGTACTCATATTTGAAGTATTTCATATTTTTCCCCAGTTTAAGTCAATAAATCAATAAGATAAATATATTTTTATTTAGAATAAATCGTGGACAAGGTTGACATTGGGAAATCGATAGTCAAGATTTCCAGAAAAACTAATTAATTCATCGGAGCATTGCGAATGGTTAGAATACCAAAAAAGAATTCATTATATTTATTAATATCTTATACATTTTTCATGAAACTACACACATGGGTCACTTAAATTTTTTACTTGAATCTTTTTCTTGATATTAATATTTCATTCATCATTACCACATGAAAGACGAAACGGGTTTTCGTTTTTGTCAAACGTTCCAGTGATTTATACGATTGTATGATGTATATAAGTTTTCTTTGATGAAAATGAGAACCGAGAATTATTACAAACGAAATAAAAAAAGTAGCTCGTACCTACAAGAAAGGTATATTAAAATATTTCAATTTTGAATTATAAATATCAAATTTATATAATAAATTATTTTGAGGCCTTCAAAAAATAAAATCTTTTGTTTACTTATATTTATAAGTTTATAATTATAACTAAACACTTAGAAATCATTTGAATAATTCATATACTATGTCGCTTTACTTGTATATTTGTGTATTTATTTAACATTTTAAATGAGCTCTTGTAAATATTTTTATGTTTGTTAACACATAATTCGGTTTTTCAACAATGTTTTAAAAATTATCTAAAGGGTGAAATTTGACTAGGGGCACGGACTCTTTTGCTTAAATTGATAAAAGGTTTGGAAGTTTTCAAAACAAAATTGTTACTTTCGTTTTGTAGAAATATATTCATATGTGGTGTTCTAAAAAAACTAGTTTATAAGTTACATTACTGTAACTACGTATACGTGTATAGAAAATTGATAGAATATTATTTTTTTAGTTATTTATGTCTGGTACCTAAATGATTATTGATTTGGCGTGCTGTCGGTCGACGGTCGGCTATTATAGCAAATTATTATACGATATACCTATCTACATTTATTATTATTTTTTTTTTAATACTAAACATAAGGTTTATATATACACTGCAAACACTGATACATTATACCAAAATAGTATAATATGTTTTAATATTTAATTGAGTTAATGGAACAGTAATTTGTTGCAATTCAACACATTTAAAAAACTGTGCCATCAAAACTAAAGAATGTCAACATAATTGGTATAAAATAATATACATTTATTTATCAGTATTTGCTCGTGTCTTATTGACAACATTTCTAAGGGAAAAAATGCAAACGTGTTCGGATGTATTTTATCTTACAACGTTACTGGTATAAGTTTTAAAGAATATTATGTTATGATGTTTAAAATAAATATTAAGCTGTAATCGTTGAATTCGATTTCATGCTATAAAAATTAATTTCACTATTCGGTAAAAAGTAGTAATGTAGCGCATTTTATATAGACATTAACATCTTGCTTCAGTATAGTTTACCGTTAGTTTAAACGGTGTTCATTCGAATTTAAAAAGAATAAAAAAATACTTTAAGAAATCCATTTCATATTTCTCTTGGAGATCATCCTGTATGACAATATATCATAAGCAAAACCAGAAATTTTCGCGACAAAATTCTGGAATACAAAGACTAAAGTTTACCCGGGATTCGTTTTTTATTATTTTCAACACAGCATAAGTAGTCTTTTCGCAAAAAGTATATTATAATATACATGTAAATCATTTTGTTTGTTTTATGGGTGTATTCTTGTATAAATTATTATATATAATACATTTAATACCTCATTTTAAAGAGGTTTTTTTTTTTTTTTTAATACTAGTTTGAATTAAATAATAATTGGGAGCGAAATTGGTAAAATTATGAAATATTAATGATTAACCTTGGTTTACATATTTCTATAAATAAAAACATTAAACATACATAAATTATATTATATATATAGATAGTAGACTTGTGTATAATTTTACTGTTTTATTCATAATCTATTAAAGATCCACGGCCTCTCATTGTTAATATCACCGGTGAATTTAAAATCATTATTCAATGTATTATACAGATGAGTACAGTATCAGACATCGTACAACGATATACCGTCGGACCTAACTTAACCTAGCACAGTCGGCGATTATGTCATTAAGATCGATTATATAAATACCAAAATGTGTTCTCCAAACATTTATCTGCAATTAATCACAACGTTTCACAGTCAATCTGTCACGGTGAGATATACATCAATGTTATTATTATGAGTTTGAGTTTATGTTTTAATTTTCTTTTCCCAAATTTTCATTTTACATATTATTACGACTACGGCCTACTAACCCGCAAGTAATAAACACACGTACATTTGCGCCACCCAAGTCGATACTTTAATTCGTAATTAATATCGATATTTTTAGACAAAAAAAAAAAAATACGAAGGTACCTAATATGTATTAATAATATCAATCATTTCATACCGTATCGATATAATGATCTTGAAATCCGCGATATAGATATAATATCGTAAAATTATTGCAATCACTATGTATTATTATTTAAAAATAGATATTAAATCATTATTTCAAAATTAAATAAAACTGCTATAAATTACATTTACATGGATAACTGACATTGCGGATAACTATTGCAAGTCGCGAATAAAAATTCTCAAACGTACGATAGGTATACGCGGACATAAGGAGTATAACATCAAAATGGGTCACTAAAAACATTTTTTCATGCTGCCAATTTCGATCTATATACGCGACCAGTCAATAACCCGTTCGTTAATTGCCATCATATCATGTGATGACTGATTATATATATATACATCCGTCGTGTGTGTATATATTACACGCGGAATCCCATTAGAATTTTAATAGGTATCCTAGCCAAAATACCGTGAACACAACAATATAAACCGCCGCGACGCATACGTTCGAAAAGCTCCCCTTGTTCCCCGTCTATTATTTAGATTATCGCCGTTCTTACCAAGAAAGTTTAGTAATAAACTGGACCTTTTTTTTCCGCGTGTATACCCCGTCATGAAATCGATCAACTGTCGGAGATAAAATATTACGCGCACGGTTTTAAACGAGGCACACCGATGGTATATAATATAAATGATACGAGTACCTATATAGAATATATGTATAATTATAATACGTTTTGTAGATATTTGAAATAGTTAAGGCGATGTTGGTCACGACCAAGTAATGTATTTGCTTGTCTTTGCAACATTATGTAAATAAATAGATGTAAACTATAGTCAGGACACGTGAATATGTAATATAATATATATATATATATATATATAAATGTGTGTGACACTTATAATAGCAACTTCATTACGTTACTTTCATTTCAATAAAAACGATAAGATAGTGGATATTTAAATAACATCGGGTTGTTGTTGTTTTAAATTTTCATCTATTTTTCCATCGAACACTATTTACGCGTTAACAATACCTAGCTTGTTTGTCTCGAGTAACTATATACAATATAGATCCAATAATACTATACGCTTAAAACATTACAAATAATAAAACATAACTAATAGAATAAAAAAATATACTACCTAATGAAAGTCCTCCCATCAATTGATAGCCACCCTGTATTTTTATAAACGTATATCAATTTGATTAATATTTTATCATACTATTAGTGTACTAGTATACAATGTTTTATTTATATTTTAATAAAATAAAAAAGCTATCCAGATATGTTTTATAGCATATACTGTCAAACCAGAAAATTAGTACGAAAAATGAATAGTTAAAATACTATTATAGTTCAGATGTACTGTAATTATATGAGAAATGCGCATGGATAACAATCTAACGAAGATTAATACCATATATAAGCTGATGTTATTACTATTATTTAACCGTTTAACTATCGTGATTTCATAACATTAAAATTTCAATAATATTTTAATAGCTGAATCACAAGACTTTCCCTTAATCTACGTACACGTGAATATGGTATAAAATTCAGGTAAAACAATAAGATGGGCGTGTACATAGAATGAGGTTAAGGGTGCAGAGGGTAAACAAACTAAAAGACAAAAAGGGTTAAGAGTTCCAAGGGTATTTGAAGTGGATATATGATGTGCACTTGTGAAATGCGTAAAATGGCTTTTAAAATATGGCGACAAAGATGTAGAATATATATTAAAAGGTCTATTAATGTATGACAAGCACTTTACAGAGCTTGACAATTTGCAAATTTGCAATAAGTAATAACTATTATGAGTGTTCGATTAGAAAAGTATTGGTTTTGATCACACAATTATACATCAACATGTAGTTAAAATAATTTAAGTTGTCATAGAAGCAGACGAGGCTGAAAACATCATAACACAAGTTTCATATAGTGTTAAAATGTATTCACAATAGTAATATTCGTAAATCTTGAGCGGTATTCGTAACTTTATGACATGCACTGAAAGGTCCCTTTACATATTTTATGGAAATGATTCTATACAGAACACATAGGTAAAAACATATACATATGAAATCTTTAGCTTCATCACTGATCTTTTGTTCACATTGTAGTTGGGAAAAATGAATATAAATATGAACAATTTACTATTTAGTCTGGGTATAAAATATACATACACGTTCAAACCTCTTGAAAAAGCTAATGATTTAACTGTATCTATTATTCATTATTATTAATAATCGGTTGGCCAGAAGTGGCAAGTCTGTTTTATTTTTAATCATGGAACAAGAAACGGCAATTTCAATATGCTAAATTATTCACTTTTTCTTAATGACGTGAGTAACGCCCGCCTGGACAGACAAAGATATGTATCGTCGGCCGTTTATTTCGAACTATTAACGAAGATATTGATAATTTATTTTATTTTTGAATTTATCTTTGTGGTCGCTGGTTGGGAATCCGTAAAAGTGTTTTAGTTATTTAAATTATTGTGGATTTACAAGCCGCCAAATGATATTTTTAATCTTGGCTACAAAGCATGTGTAGGCTGAAGGCCAATTTTAACATTACTCATAAATACGAATCTATACGATAAGAAAATACAATATTTATACGTTTACGTGATTTAATTTTTAGAAAAAAACGTCAATTTTTCTAAATAGCAGTCCGGATTACAATTGATATAAAAAAAATAATAATAATGCATATAGGTTCGTTTTAACTGTATAGATGATGATGATTATGATGTACCAATTAATTGAATTGTTTAAAAGCAAACTTACTAGTGCCTTTAAGAAAGCGTTTGGATAGCGCAAGGAGGCGCCGGAGGTAAAGTCGAATTCGATTTAGGCCCGAGAAAATAATAAAGAAAAAAGACAATATTTCGTAGGTACCACATAGAAAGTTACATTTTATTGGCTATCTAATGGCGCTTCAGGGTACCTACGTCATACAAAAGTTATTAGATTTTCGTGTATACACACGCACACATATACAGAGAGCGTCACACAAATAACGCAATTATAACTTGGGCCACCCATACTGCTTTGGTCGCTATAGGTATTATAAGTAAATTCGAAATAATCAAAATTAATTAATATATTAATCAGCCTTTGTGTCACATAGGTTCATCATATATTTAATGCATTTAAATTACACCAACACTAAAAATTATATTTATTTATAATTGAAACCTACCTATATATATATATATTTAATATGTAAAATAAATACTATACGTTCAATATTGTAAAATGAAAAAATTTTACTGACCCATTTTTGAAAACTTTAATCGTTATCATAGCGATTAAAAATATTGTAAAGTTATTTAATTTAAATTGACAATAATTTAAACTACAGCTCTAATGTTTTATTATTGAAATAATGTTTACACATACAGTGAAATTTACGAAAAATTATTTTAACGAGTTTGGCTAGTCGTTCATTATCGTTGATAAGTATAGAACTCTCAATAAATCTCGACAATAATCACCTACAGTAATGTTGATGGTGATGTTGCCAAAAAAAAAAAATAACTAACGCAAAACTGCGTACCTTCTTTTCATACGAGTAATGTATACCTTTAAATGTTATACAAAATGTAATAAGTCCTAAATGGTTTGTACGTAAAAATTTGATCTGTTGTTTAAATTGGATACTTATTATTTATGATTATAAAAGATTTATAAGTAGGCCGATAATACTAAAAGTTAAAATTAAATTAAAATAATTTAATATCAGAACTAAAACTATACCTAATACAATATAACATAAGTATAAATATCAAAGGTATAAACTATTTTTCAAACTTATATTAATATAGGTTACACATTAATATAATAAAATAAGTAAAATAAGTAGGAATAGAAGAATAAAAAAAGTAAAAATAAACATATCTTAACTTAAAATGTAAGTTTAACTACGAAAGTTCGATAACAACCGATATATTATCAAGAATACTAATTTTTAAGTAAAAACAAATACTAAAAATTTACGGTTTACAATATGCGTTCATTGAATGTTTAAAACAATAACTGCATCACTTTTTTTGATACAAAATAAAAAAAAAAAAAAAAACGTGCTGATAATTAATATTATTATATGAAATAGAAAATTATTAGAACCATTTATCCGGGTCTTACCTGGTAATTGTTGGGCCGACTTTACGTGCAGAACGAGGCACAAGGCTAAGATAAAAATAATTAAAAATCCAGTTTTGTGAAACATCATTACTCTTAGAATTTTTTCTTATTTTTTTTTAAATATTAAAGTCATTCGAATTAATTAAAAAAAAAAAAAAAAATTATATATATATAATAAATAAAATCGCCTAATTCATAAACTACATGACGGTTTATTCATTCAACAATAATTTTACTATGAGACAACGACGTTTATGATATAACTACTATAATATTAATATGATAACACGGACGCACGTGCTAGACCACTATTTGTACAGCGGGAGCGCGTGGACTCGTGTCGACGAGTACGAGTGCGTATGATCGCGATGTAATACTTACCTAACGTCCTAACGGCCGTTTTTTCCCTCGTGCAGCATACGTCGGGATGTCGGTTTCGATCGGCTGCGGTCGCCATCGCGAGTATTACGAGCGGTTACCAGTTCAGTAATAATAACAATAACGATAATAATAATTGTATAGTACTACAACAATAATACCTATACCACAAGAATAACCCTTTTTGGTATTTTTAACACCAAAAACCTATCATACTAAATATCATAATTTTATGATATAATTAAGCTATTGCCGAATTTTTTTTTAAATGTGTATGATGATTACTTAATAATAAAATACGGGAAACGATTCTTATTAATATAATAAAATAATATAACGAGTATGAAAAAAATAATGAAAATTGGGAGTGTACACATGAATAATTTTATGACATTGCGTTGCAAACGATATAGAACAGATCCAATTTACAAATTATAAAGTTAAATCTGATAAATAAAATATATATATATATATATTTAAATCAACTAAGCATGTAGTGTGGAATTTTTGGCTGAAAGAATCAGTAAAATGCATATTACATTACAAATGGATTTTATTATTGATTTAAAATACATTATGCAAAATTGTTTCTTTGCGACCGACTAAACACAAAAATTATGTACCTTGTTTGTAAAATAATTCTTTTTAATATATTTTTTTTTTCGCATAATTTAAAAAACACTGGATAATAACGTATTTTATTAGTTGTAGTATCATAACAATAAATTCCAAGTTCATTCACTCTTATGTCTTTTATATATAAATGTATATAAATTATAAATATAAATATGTATGTATAATGTTATATACATAATATTTGATGACTAATAAAGTAGCATAAGTTTTTTTTAATTGTAGTTTTTTTAGTAAAGAAAAAAATCAATAGTTATTATATAGATAATTAAATAGTGTAATGTGTAAAAAATTTAAATTATTTAATTAAATATAATTTTATAAAATGAGACCATTGTTTTAATATAGGTATATAAATATAATATATTATTTTTCATTGTATTATTCATGTTATTATAATTTCTATATTGGTTTGGATAAGTATTATGTATATATCTCTATGTCTGACATATGGAAATAAAACTTCTAAAATATGTGATTTTATATCAGAACTTTGATATATTCATTACTCTTGCTTATGGTTATGATTAAATAACATTTATTAATATCTGTGCATAAGGTAGAGTTCGAAATTGAGACAAATCAGATATTTTATCACCAGTGAAATATTTTAACAAACGACTGGCTATAACGCTGTGCTTAACCTATTCAATGAAAAGTCACCATAGTGACATCACAATATAACATATTTCAAATGTTAAGATTTGTTTATTGTCTTAATTTATTCTTTAATTAATCATATATATTATGTATATATATGTTATAGCTTATAACATGCAGAGGTTCATATTAGAATAGATAGATACATAATAATGTATTTGATTTTACGTGGGTGAAATTTCATACCGATGTTAATATGTTATACTTGTGATGTTGGCAGTTTGTCGGTAGTAGTAATACATTTAAGTATAAACACAATGGTTGCGTTTATAAAACAGTCAACGTTCAATATATATTATGCGAACAGGGGTACGTGGAAAATCAATGATAATATTGCATCTTATATTTTAATCGTAGGTATACATATTATCACTGTTCCGAGAGTAATGAATTATTTAGTTTGTGTTTATACGAAACAAATCAATGTATTGACAAATTTTACAATTGTGTAAAATAAATTGATAATATTATGCACATTTTAAAGATTTTATTAAACACATTGTCTATAGGAAATATAGGTACCATAAGGTTTTTTATTCAATATAAAACCTATACAGTATACCTAGATTTATAACCTCACAACAATATGAAATATTTTAAGTATTCATACATAGCTTACTTCGTTAACCTAGGCAATTTATTGTCTGTATTGAACTAATTTATTAATTTAAAATTAATCAAGTATTTAAAAAAAAAAAGCATTGTAATTTATTTATTTAGTATACCTACTCAAATCGTTTAAAATTAAATGTTTAAAAATATCAACTAGGTAAATTAATATTTTATAAATACAAATTCAGTGTATGTTTTGAATCATGATCTTTCGCATAATTTATTATTTATGAAAATCAAAAAATACCTTAATAGCTATTTATACTATGCAGTTTTACTGAAATTACTAAAAGGTATAATATTGTTTTTGTCATGAGCTTAAAAAAAATTTATTCATTTTTCATGAGTGGTTTCGTTTCTCAAACTATGATATTTTTTTGGCTTGTTCATCATATACTTATTAATAATAATTATCACTTGTTTTATCACAATGTATATATTATTAACTAACACCAAGCCTTAGTTGAAAAGTATTACATTTTACAGTTTTGCTTAACGGTATTTTTTTTTTTTTAATACTTAATTTTATTAAAGAACGATAAATATTATACAATACTCGTATACAAAATAAATTGCAATAAATAACTATGAAAAAACCTATGGAACATTATATTATTTGAAGATTGCTGCGTCTATATTCTAAGATCTTTTGATAAAAAAAAAGAACGAAAAGTGAAGAATTGATATTATTTTATTTTTGAAGTGGTTGAATGAATTATAACTAATTTTTATCTCCCCTCTCTAATAATACCACTGGTAATACACATTCATAAATCAAATGAATTCGTGTAACTGGAGATTTAATAAATAAATAAATATCCTTAAGTATAAACAACAAATTGTAACTTGTATACTAATTGTCAGGAATTTAATTCAATGAAACAGTATAATATAATCTTTCGATAAATTAAAATTATATATCACACATACCTATGAAACTATAATTGTTTTGAACTTGAATAACACCAAAGAATTATAATTAGTATAACACTGCAGTGTTAAATACCGATCACATTTCATATCTAAGATTAGGGTTAATCACGTACAAGACGTACGGCCGTCGTTAAATCACGTACTTGCAATGTGTCCAACTTGCAGGCCGTAACAAGAAGACTACATTATAGAGCGCATTATAAATTGTTTGTTAACATTTTATTTCGAAATAAATCACTTTACTACCGGTTGGACGTAGGTTTACTGCATGGAGTGATAGTGCAAATGATAGATCGGGGGAGAAAAGAAGTTTCATCTCATATAATAAACCCACCCACACGCGTCGCCGCCGCAGCCATGGACTGCCGTTTGCCTGGGAATTTGGCTTCACGTCAAGTCCAGGATACACATTACACGCGTATTATAGAAAACGAAATATTGATTCAATATATAACTTAAACATGTAATAGCTTCCGGCTACCTTGGTGGGAAACTTATTGCGCGTATAAGCTTATTTTAACATTTATAATCACTGAAATTATATTGCCGGAGGGTGCAAATCTATCCTGTATGTACCACCTTCAAGTAGGAATACGAGGGATTAATTAATATTATTATGTTTAGATACAAAGCATTTACCATAAACTGTTGTATTTATTAACATTATAACATATTTTATTGCAACACCTTTTGTAATATAATCCCACAGAGTCGTAAAATTGGTTTTATTCAATAATGGCACTTACTAAATGGTCAGTTGAAAACCCCAAAAATGTAAGTACCTCGTTAAAGCGTTATTTTTGTTTTGAAATTGGATCATATCTGTTAAAACGAATTATCGAATTTACAGGTTACTCTAAGACTGAAACTGTATAGGTATTATATAAATTTTTAAGCTTTTCTCAAATCTATGGGAAACTATTAGGTAGGTATTTACGTCACATATTCAATTATTTTATTTCATACTATAATCATAGTATATATTCATATTACCAAACATGTAAGTACAAAATTAATGTTTTTTTGAATGCATCTGTTGAGTTAGTAAATTTTTCAATATTTTCATTTAGATTTAAATAATGGAGATTTATAAAAACTGTTTAAAAAACGAAATCACTTTTGTCCAGTGTTTATGAAACATGCTAAACATATAATAAAAAAATTAATTTACGAATTCAAAGAAATAGCTATGTTGAATTAAAAAAAAATATAACACGTGTAGTGTTATAATATCTGTCTAGTCTAATTTATTGAGCTCATAAAAAAATATAATGCTTGACTATATTTTTATAGTCTTAACATAATTTGTCTTATTTTTATCGCCATTCCATATTATGTAAAAATTCTACAGATAAAATTTATTTTATTTTGAGTTGATGGCCGACTTTCCATCATTTAATTTTATATTGGGAAAAAGCGTTTTAAAATAAATAAACAATAACGAAGATGACAACTAAACACAAAGTGAATTTCCTCCATCACTGTCAAAAATACTTTTTTTGTACACACTATACACACATCCCGTGGTTATAAAATTCAAAATAAAAATTTTAAAAACCACAGACAATTTTAAATTAAATATAAAACTTCAAAATGATTTCGTTTTTCCATCAAATCACCCACTCGTTCCTTTTACTTAGTTAAACGTCCGAAAGACCGTGTATAATTTTATTATTTAATAATTTTAAATATAGAAAACTTCGGTCAGAAAATTGGCCAACGCGTAATATTATCACTCAGTTTCTGTGACACGCAAGTGCGTAACTGTAATATTTTTCCAACCTAAATATCATTCAGCATATCTATCAATTTTGATAACATTTATATAATTATTTTAAAATGTCTTTAGATTGATGATGATACATTTTTCATTTGATGTTTTTAAATTTTGTGGGCGTAAAAAAAAAATGATTAAATTTATTTTTAAATAACAGCACAAAAACAACACGAATATGTCACCTAATGTGATTAGAACTATTATATTTTGAGAATTATGTCATACATTAATTTATTGTCATAGCATTAAGACTTCAAGTCAATACCTACGCATCGATGACAAGCTACAAATTATATTGAAGTTATTAAAAAAATAAATAAATGTTATATATGAATACATATACGTATATGTATTATGTACATTTAGAAACACAAGATTTATGAAATATCTAATCTTGAAAGTATTTATTTTGTCACTTATTTTAGTTCTATAAAATATATTTAATCACTAAGTATTATGTTCAGTAGATTTAGAACATTTGGCCAAAAAAAAACATCATCAATAGGTTCCACGCTCAGCTAAAGTTTATATTTTTTACGAGACAGTTTAATTTCAATGAATGTTTTATGTTTTATTTTTTAAACGCATTTTCAAGGATTTTTTCGAACATTAATAATATCTAAAGTGTAAAACATTCGAACTGGTGAGTGATGATGTCATGGTTTATTTTATTACAAGCAATCAGTGTATTTGTTATACATATTTATTCTATTATTAGGGGTTTCTTCGTGGAGACTGTATATGTGTTTAAATAAATACATTTTTTGATTTTTAATTTTAATGTCTAATGCTGAATATTACGAAAGCTTATAATTTACAAATAATAGATTTTAAATTCATTGATATAAATGATTAAAATGCACATCATGTATTATATTGACTTATAAATTATATTAATGAACGGCGTTACTTAAAACCATCATTTCAAAATTTGTAATTGGAACAATTTATCATATCTGTCAAACTATGTACGAGGTAATTCAGGCCAATTAAATAGAAATTTATATTTTCAATAAAAATAGACTCATTTGCCACCAAACTTTTGTCTGTTGTTACATTTATAGGATGTTTAATTGCTATACATTAACATTTCATGAATAATTAAAAACTGTCGTTGATGAGTTTCCTTTTAATAAGTCAATAAGTGACAATCAAAGTAAATCGTTAGTTCAAAATTAATGTTTGAATTTAAATATAACGATATAAATTATTACTAGCGTTTGAATTATTTTATGTGATACATTCAATTTTTTTACTACACTGATAAAAACCAAGTATTTCTTATTTTTTTTTTTGTAAGCTTTTTATCATTTATAAATTTTAAATTTCATTAACTATATTAACCATTTAAACGAAATTAGATAACAGTTATATTTCATTGTTATGAGTAATGGCATAGTACAGCAGCTTATTAGTTGTAACGATATTCAATTTATTTAATTAATTTAAATATGTTCAATACTTTTATAAGGGAATAGTTAAAATATACCAATAAAACAGAATTATATTAAAATTACTAATTTTCTTACTAATATTATATCATATTATATTATAGCATTTTATATTTTAAAATAATGTGCTATAAATTTTAAAGTTATATATATAGATCAAAGATTTTAATATATTGTTAATATAGGTAAATGATAAATCTATGTTTGAACTTCTCAATTTGATTTTGGATATTTAAATAATTTAGTGTGTTGCTATTTATTACAGATTCTACTCGATTTATCTGTGTTATTTATATACTTTTACATTATCAATTCATCAAATTAAAATAATTCAATTTATAAAATCTTTATATGCGTGCCAAAATTTGTTTTATTTATTTATTTTTTTTTTTTACAAAAATTGAAATACATATTTTACAAAACGATTGCTTGTCAGTTGTCAAAAACGAAAAGAAATTTGACCATTTAACCGGAACAAAAAAATGTGCAATTTTTACATTAGCATTTATTTGTATATATAAGATATTTGCAATGCAAAATAAAAATATATTTTTAGTTTGAATATCGACTCAAATAAATTATATTAGTTATACAACATTGTTCTTCCAATCGTGGATGAATTGTTTGTAACTCTCTGTTTATTTTAAATATGGAAAATAATTCTAAACAATTTATTCAAATAAGCATCATATAATATATATATACCTATGCGTATATATGTAGTCTCAACAATCTATTAAAATTCGGTTGTGTATAGGAGCAATGGACCCGCAAGGACAACCAACAATCATTCATTGACAAATAATATACTTAGTCTTAGAATCTTGTTATTATATATTATATGAACAGAGAGCAGAGATTACTATTTTTTGTAAAGGGAAAGTTCGTCAAAAATTACGTGTTTATAATTAAAAATTATTTTACTCGTTTATTTTGAGTATCTACTGTTGTGCCAAATTTTCTTTAACCATCTTTAGTCACAGTTAATTTGCAGTACATTTTTTACATTAAATTATCCACGAAATAAGCTTAAGTCTATACTGCATCTGTGTATATCTATACTTGTATATATAGGGTGTTTCAAAAATCGGTACGAATTTCAAATTGCTGACCACATAAATCAATGCCGTGGCCTCATACATGCCGGTGGTTATTTTTCATACATATTGATGGAAAATATTCGCTAAGCTGTAAATTTATTATAAATTATAATATTATGAATATTGACAGAATATATGAATTTACTGTAGAGTCATAATACATATAATGTCTTCATAGTAATAATGTTATACTTAAATATAATTTTACCCTCTACGTCAATTAAAAATACAACATAGTGTTGAGGTCTTTTGAATCTTGAACTGTAAAAATTAAGTTAATACTTTCCCCCATTGAGTCAGAAGATTTACTCACTGGTAGATCTCCCTCCTCACATTATTTTATGTTTTTGTTACCTTAGTTAAGCTACCAAATTTACTTATTAATTATAATAATATTATATAGATATTAATTATACTTTTGTTTAAATTAAAAAGTATGTATGTATACATAATTATATTTAATTGAATATTTAAATGTATTGATATTGATTTAAATAATATTAGGTAC
This sequence comes from Aphis gossypii, assembly GCF_020184175.1. Taxonomy (NCBI): domain Eukaryota; kingdom Metazoa; phylum Arthropoda; class Insecta; order Hemiptera; family Aphididae; genus Aphis; species Aphis gossypii. The sequence continues at coordinate 13,241,448 of NC_065530.1, read as the reverse complement.
CTAGTAGATATACTATACATTAGTTAAAAAATATTACTTAAAAGTTATGAGAATTTACTTGTAATTTGAAAATGATGGAATAAAGTTTTAAGATTAAACACATGTTTCAATGTTTGTATTTATTTTAAAATTAAATGTAATTTTCCTTTATCTATAGACTATAGTTGATAAATACCAACAACTGATCAGTCATATAGTTAATTTTATTATATCATTGTATATTTTGTAATTTTAATAGTTATAAAAAATCTACTTAAATGTTTTGATTTCGTAATAAAAATAAAAATTCTCAATATAATTCCGATTGATAACAATATTCCGATATAAAGCAATATTATTATTATTTTAAAATGATTTTTAATAAATTAGGGTATCTACAATATGCTGTTTCATTAATTGGCCATTCATTAATGACAAATGATTATTATTTATTACAGTATGGGTGTACACTGTTATGTATGGTGAACATAAAGAACACCTACGATAATATTATATCGATTCATTCTTTAACCAAACGTGCTAATAATTTAATAACACTTCTTATTTTTGTGAACCATAACGTATGCCGTGTATGCCTTCTATGTTTATGGGTAAACTGCGAACGTCTATTAGATAAGAACACGTCGGTTGCGGGCGGAAAACGTTGGCGTTCATGACATCATGAAATTAAATAATAACTTTGGAGTTGCTATTAAAATGAACATAGTATAAACCTACTTAAATTTAATATATATATATATATATATACTCGTAACTATATGTGTATAGTGTGTATGCGTGTGTATATACATGCACCTATGATACCATACGGGTATTATTATGGGTATATTATTTTCCGCCGTCGGCTACCTGTCTACAAGGAAAGAACCGACAGACACCATCGGACAGATAAAAAGTAAATAGTCTATTATTATAGTGCAGCAAGAAAGAAGATCTATGAAATAATAATGGTAATTACATATTATGATAGATGTGATCAAACTCTCCAGTTGTTTTAAATTTTGAAGAGAGCGATGGAGCTATTTCTATTATTTAATTTTTAAATTTACATCATTTTATAAAGTGATTTATAATGGGTAGGCAATAATGTGCATTTGCTGTAATTTAGATTGGGTTCATGAAATTAATAGATGAGGTCGTAGAGATTTTTAGAAATGTCATTGAACATCTTGAATACTTAAATAGTTAAATACTAATATAGATTATTATGTTGTCTTAAATGTTTGAAAAAAAACAACATAGAATAGTGCATGGCTCAAAATTCGTCAATAAAGAATCGTTCAGATAATTTATAGATTATTAATATTAAATATTATTGATTTTTGATTTTTGGTTTAATACCGGAATTTTATTGGTTATGATTTAAAATATAGCTTACACGTAGTGTTTTGTGAATTTGTGTATCATCATGAAGAGTTGGAAATAAATATATTGTTTAACTAATAAATATTTTTAGAATAACTTGTCGTATAAAATTAAATTCTACCATTTAAAAAATCAATGACACACATAGGTGTTGAAGTTTTTAATCAAATTCATTTTATTTTTGATGTTACCACCATAATTATGAATAATAATACTAAGTAGTGGTATTATCGTACTAGTATATAATAACTAGTATATCACTAAACATCTTAAATAGAATATAAACTCAATCAAATGACAAATACTTGACAATAATTCGATTATTCATTTTCATACTAATATTGTTTAATCTATACTACCGAATCTTCGAGATTATTCAATAACCTTGTACTATCACGTGGTTTTATATGGTTATAAATATTTAAGATTTACTGGGTGCAGCAAACTGTTATTGAACCGGTGTTGGTATATTTAAATATATTTGAACACACGCTCATCACACTTAGAATAAAGATACATAATAAGAGTAGTATAATACTATAATATGTAGCAATCGATATTTTTGAGTTTCACTCTATTAGTTATTTCTCATGTATTGTAATAATGTAATCGTATACTTTTGGAAATTTAAACTTTAAACGTTAATATAAAATTATTCATTAGAAATTGATAGGTGTTTATACACGAATAATATAAACGTAATTAGAAAATCTCCAGAATAAACAATAATTGTTTTACTGTTAAATTGTTATACAGCATAAAACATTATTATCATAACACATTATTAATTTATTAGATTCTGAGTGGAGCAATATGCTTTTTTCTGTCTATCTTCACCTGGTGGTTTTTAGTTGCAAAGTGGATTTATTTAGTACTTTTTGAGGTTTTAAAAGTTTTTACGTTTAATATAATATTATTATGAATTTTACTAGACGCAATGATATTTTTATAATTGATTTTTAGATATTATTTATTTATGCTATGGATTTATTTTTACTGTTTTACGATATTTACAGAGACTTGTTATTAAATTCTTAGTTATTTAAGTCGATATAATATGGTATATATATATTATATATATTAATTATATCGAATAATATAATAAATACAATATTTTTAGAAAAAATTATATTATTCTGTCGTGATACTAAAAGTAAAATAAATGACATAGTTATAACAAAAAAACCTATCATAAAAAAAATTAGTGATATGTTTAATATGTAGGCTAAAAGACCGAAGTGCTGGGTAGCAACATTATGACAAACAGTTCCCACAATCTCACCCGTCTCTAATTTTTAAACGGGGAAAAAGGTTGAAAGACCATCCCTGCTCAGAATAGCTTCTCATATACAATGATAGATTATTGAATTCAAATTTAACACCCTATACGTTATGTCCAAATTGACACCTAATATGTATAGCAGAGTGGTACCCAACTGGCCACTTGCCTATACCATGTTTTATCTTAATCTTCATAGGTAAGTCGTAACTTATTTTTATAAACGTGATAACTGGAAAATGAGAACTATGAATATGAAATAAAAATTTTCTAACCTGGAGTCAGTGGACAATCTCGCTCATCAGTCTGATCCAAGCATTCACTAAGACCATTGCATCTTTTTGAGTTAGGAATACATAAAGTTTCGTCACATTGAAATTCGTCAGTTCCGCAAACTGAAATACAAAACAAATAAATTATTATATGCAATCCTAATTGAATATGCAAACTATTTTGCTGATATTTAAATCAAACACTGGCACTTGGCACTTGGCATGTATAGGTACTAGGTAGTGTTGTTCTTAATAAACAAGCATAATATACAGTAGTTATGTTTAATTTTACAGAGAACAAGAAATATTTCAAACACATATGACCTTGAATTTGATTCAGGTCTTATTTTTCTGTGTACAGGAGGAAATGAAATAATGGAAGTATAAATACACATGTTTTTAATAAATTCCAATTTTTAACTATTTTTATCCATACATGCATAGTAAAATAAAAATTTCAACTATTTTCCAGATAGGATTTGGATTTTTTTACTTTTTTTTAAAAAAACTTTGACCCTAACAGTTTTTTTATACCTTCATAATTGCATTTTTAGAATTTTAAAAATTTTTAAATTTGGTAATTTGTAATTTTTCAACAATCTATCTTAATCGCACATTTTTATGCATTATCATTACAATTTATTTAAATTCTAATGATATATTTTTATTAATTAGATATAGTAATAAATACACCTTGTAGTTTTAATAAAAATAAATAAATAATAATATTATACATTATTTTAATTTTTAATAAACTATCAAATGATTTATACTTTAAAACCTATAAATATTGTTATTTATTTTTAGTATACAATACAAATATCAAAGGATGTATTTATTACATTGAATTTTAATTAAAATGAAAATTATTACAAACGATTAAATTAAAACATCTTAATATTTCATTATGATGTGTTTGTGTGTGTGTGTGCGTGTGTGCATGACATATGTATAAATATTAAATATGATAAGCAGTATATAAAATGCTTCAATTTTCAACTTCTGAAAAGTTTCCAACTTCTTTTGAATAGAAAATTAATTCTTGTTTGTACATTTAAAAGGTCAAAATCAGAAATGTTCAATATATTTTTATAATTAGAAAAACAAAATTAAGGAAAAACTGGAATTTTTATGCAAATCCAATTTTTGACAAAATCAATTTTTTTTGTGTGTGTAACTCAAATACCATATAATTGTAGATAATATTTGAAATTTTCTCCAAATGTTAAAATATTTACGATATAATTTTCAAAGTAGTTTTACTTTTGAGTTATTTATAGGTATGGCAAATTTGAAAAAAGTTTTTAGTTTAAATTTTGAAAAATTTAACGATAAACAACGATGTTAATTGTTTTGTAATGTATAGTTTAAAACATTATTTGTGAGAACCTTAAACTGTTAAGTATATTATGTTACTATACATTTTACTATACTCGACATTTTTGATTTATTTTAAGATATTATCTACTTATACAGTCTTATTTGTAATAAAATAAATGCAATATTTTCGGGAAAATTATATCAACTTACAAGTTGCAGTTATACTAAAAATAAAATAAATTATATTTATTTCAAAAAAAAAAAAAAATATATATCATGAAATATACAATACCTACGATACTATCTATAAATCTAATTTGAAAGACCGTCTCCGCTTATAATTGTTTTTCATATACAATTATGATATATCATCGAATTCAAATAGAACACACCCAAAATAGTGGCCAACCGACACCTAATGTACAGTATAGAGTGGGTGGTACTCACATGTTCACCTTTTAGATTCTAAACGAAGTAATGAATACAATGATATTGTGTGTGTGTTTTTTTTGTGTGTATGTGTATAGTGTACACCATAACTTGTCGAAATAATGCTTCAGTTTACAACTTCGGGGGTGGTTTCTGATGGCAAAGTGAATATCCTTGGTGCATCATAAAAGTCAAAAGTAAGATGTATCCAACAATTTTCAAAAAAAATTGGCTGTACAACAGAACATTACTCACTTGACTACCCTACTTTTTAAATTGCGTTTACCTTTATTTTTTTACTTATTTATGTTTACATACCTAGTTGCATTATGTATGAATTACGGTTTTAGGTAAATATAAATATTACATTATTAAGTAACATAATTATCTTAGTTAATGCATAACTATCTATATAGTATAGCTCTAGTTAATAATATATATCCTTTTGTGAATATATAAAATGTGTGCTGATATTTATCATAACATTTTTTAAAACATCCGTATTTTGTGTGACACACTGTCAACACTAAAATAAACAAAATACTTTCAATTGTTCAACACTCAACATAAACACTAAACATCAATGTACCATTATTCCGTCGTTCATAATCCGTGCCCTACACTCCTGCCCATGCTTTTTTTATTGAATCTGGTACTTAATTATATTAAATTTACAATTCATCGTTGACATTAAATCGTATAGTTACTTATATTACCCTAGATATAATTTTTTTTCATCATAATTTAATATAAACATAACCCGTGGATTTTAAACAACAAATCGAACTCAAAATTGAATTACAGTGTTCTAAAGGCAGAAATTTCTAGAGTGCTTTTCCATTAATGGATTTAGGCATATTGCCAACATTTCATGTAAGTCGATCGTAATATTTCCATAAAGTATTGTGATTTAATTTATTTTACTTAAACATAAGATAACACTGCCAGAGATTATAATTAAAATGGCTCTTAAAAAATTTATCAAATTAAATAGAAAATATGTATTGTTTTTCTTAATGAGAAATTTGATCAAACCTTGGTTTGCAATTTATTTTTTATCGTACCAACTGCTATAGTAATACATATATATATATTGTCTGTATAATAAATAAAAAAAAAACTATAATTCAAATTTAATTCAGTATTTACATATCACTTTCTAATTAATTAATTAATTAATTTACATAGAGTAAAAACTAACGAGAGTTTATACTATTATAACATGAATTATAATTTTAATAAGCATCATGTAATCTTAGATTGTATCATATACCTGCATATTATCTTGTTCATTTGAAACAAATTGTATTATTTTATTTATCATTCATTATGCTCTGGATAATGAGGACTGGTTACAATGTGAATCAATAAATACGAAAGTGCATGCAAAAAAGGTCATACGTCAAGTTTTGTCAATAAATCAGTTCATGGTCTATTGATTCACGTGATCCGAGGATTTCTGTTGTAAAACCACTTTCCACAAGACCCGGTAAATTTGATTAAAGGGTTTGATATAATAACAAATACAGGGCACTAAATCACAATGGTGAATCAGTGGATCAATTATAAAACCTATACAAGAATGTGTTACGTTAAAGAGAATCTATCTTGTAAACTACCTACCTATAGTAATTCACTCAACAGTAAAGTTTTTAAGATAACTTATGCCTGTTGCAAGATAAATTATTTTTACGACCGTTATTTGAAACATTCTTGTTATAAAAGAGTTAGTAGGTACTGTGCTATTATTTTACATTAGATTGCATAGAGAAAATCCGGTTTCAAATAAAATACATAGGTACATAATGTATACAAGTTAATTAATGTATTTTGATGTGTATTCCATCACTCGTATATTGCGGAAAAATTATTTTAAGATATAAATATTACATTTATTTTTAATATACGTAAAGTAATATCATTAGTTTAAAAATAAAATTTAAATAGTTTCTAGTGTTTCTACCATTAAAGTTACATAAATAAATAAAATATGCAATACACATATATTTTGTAACGCATATTCTTTATCGCTTATTTATTTATTTTAAAAACTCTTTATTATTGAGAGAAATAAACCTATGTTATTTGTTCAATATAATTACCTTTCCTATGTATTGTCTATAGAATGAATGCATTTATTGATCATGAATAGATTTAAATGTTAAACTCAAATGATTTAATATTTATGTGTTATAAGATCATCGTTAATTTATTTTACATTAATGGTTGGATTTGGATCTATTTAAAAAGAAAAAGTTCAAATTGTTTAAATTATATAATAAGACTTCGAGTTTTATCTAAAGCTATTTAAGGAAAATGTATGGAAAACTTATTGTTGAATTTTTCAACCTTAGATATCAACACAAAAATTTCTATGGATTTTTAACTAGAAAATTACTTATAAATTTTCACAATTTTGATATATTTCGTAAATGAATTTGAACTTTCAACGTTTATAAAAAAATTTGTAACTCACGATTTTTGATTTTTTTTTTTAACTGCAGTAAGAACAATTTATAAGAGACCTTGTACTAAATTTCAATTTTTTTTTAGGCACCCAGCATTTTTTATCTACACTTCAAAAAAAAAAAAAAAAAATGATTAGAAAAATTGAAAATTTTAGTTGTCTATAAATTGCTTGAAAAAGTCAAAATATTTTGAAAATTTAACTGTGTATAGTTAACACTAATATAAACATTTGGGGAAAATTTCAAGTATTTACAGTGATTAGTTTTTGAGTTACAACAATATAAAAAAAAATCGATTTTCTTGAAAATTGTTGGGAACATCTAACTTTTGACCTCTATAATGTACCAAGGATATTCACTTTACCATTTAAAACCACCCCTGAAGTTTGAAATTGAAGAATTATTTCGACAAGTTATGCTGTACACTGTACAGTGTACACAGACACACATACAAAAAAAACCAACACATTGTAAAATCTTACACGTTAAGCATAAACTATATCAAATTTACTACCAGAAATTACTTTCAATATAGAATATTGAAGTATTTTTTTTGCTTCAAAACGGGATGATAAACGCTTCAAAATTTATCACATCAATGTAAAATCAATATAATAATATTCATGGTGTTTCTATATGGTGTAGAGATACATTACCTACATTTTAAGTTATTATGTTTTTGAATACTGCAATATTATAGCCCTTTGGTATCTGCCTATTTAAAATAGATTATATTCGAAACATGTCGTTTATATGTTGTTTTTTAAATTAATTATTCCCTTAAATATTAATATTAAAACAAATTAAAAATAAAGTATAGCTTACAGTATGTGCAGTACAATGTTGTGCATAATATAAAAATGTCTTAATTAAAACTGTGTGATATTATAAAATAGTGCGTTTATAAACTACAAGATAAGTTTGGATAAAGTGGTCATGCGTGGTTATAAAATATACCATACTCTCAATATATATTTTTTAAGCAATACGATACTTTACTCAGTTAGCCAAAAATAGAAGTCGTAGTTAAACAGCCACACCTTTTGTATATCAATATGAATAAAAATCTTGCCGAAAATATGAATTATTGTTTTTCATATAGTTGATACCTAGGTATGTTTTATAAGTAATACCTAACCTTTTATACAAGTAATAATGACTCACCTAATATCATATTTTAATAATTATATTAAAGCTATAGTAAATCATACAACTCAATACAGAATATACCCTCACGGCTCACATATACCAGATATCTCTTTGTATTTAATATCTAAATAATTATTTCCCTAGAAAAGTTTAATCCAGTTACCATGTTTCATAGTATAGTTATTAATTGTATAATATTTTAAATAATTAATTTAACCACCTATCTATTAATAAATTTAAAAAAATATTTATTTTGTTATGCACGATAGTGTCTAAAAGATCTGACACAATTGTAATTTTTTAAGGAACTTACTATGAGGTATGAGAAGTCTTGGAACACTCGGACACATTAGTTCATCAGTTCCATCTGGACATTCAGACGTGCCATTGCATCGAGATTCTGGTGGTAAACAAGTGTTGGTGACTACACAAAGCATTTCGGTCGATTGACAAGTGACGGTGAGACCAGCATATGCTTTAGTTGTAAAAAAATATATATATATACGTGTTTAAAAATAGTGATCAACTACAGAAAAATCTACTGCATAAAATAAATAATAAGTGGATACTCTAAAGGTGCCATTTAAACTTCTCAAAAAAATATATTACATTCTCATGCAAAATACATCTAATAATAATAATAATAATAATAAATTTACGATTACGTGCAGGATAATTACACGGTAGAATAAACTACTGTCAAATGTGGAGCAAATATATTGAATATGATTAAATAGAAATGATGGTAATATCTATTCATAAAAAATGTAAATTTTACTAGATAAACTATGTGTAGTAGTATTTTTGTTTTGTACACTTATAATATAAATTTGTATAACTGGAATAAGTGTCAATACTAATGTTATGTTTTCAATGTAAATAGATATTTAAATTATTATTAAATACCTATTATAATTATTTTTATAATTAAAATATAAACAAACGCTGAGAGATTTGAATTCGAAAAATGTATTACGATTACTATTCGTGAATAAAGTTCTACCAGACAGAAAATTATAATAGGTATCATATAAGTAATAATACTCTCAATTTTCAAACAGCAGATTCCCTAAAATGTCTGCAAAGTTTTTACATAAAATAGCCCTTTGCTAATAAATAACATCAGGTTTATCAACTGATGTCATATGCTCCTAAATTTACCTTGTATGATATCGAATCCTTTATCGATGACAGTAAGCGGACTACTTGGATTAAATGCTCGAGAGTTTGATATGAAATAACGGAGCTGATTTTCTAATGTCTCTTTGGATTCACGTCCTTCGGATTCAATGTCAACGGTTGTTCTTACAAAAAACTCGTCGCTACTTGGCCTGAAACAAATTACCTAGTGTTATCTTATTTCTTTCATTAAATATATGTAAATTTATAAAGTTACCGATCCATGATCATTATGATTAGTTACATTCAATTAAATAAAAACGATAAACTGATATGTTTGATGATTATTATGATATTATATGACATATGTCATAAGTCATATTATGAAATTGAAATTACTAAATAGATAAATACATTGGTAGTTAAACCCTTACTGGATTGCTACTACTCTTGGTGAGTAAGTTCCGTATTGTTTCAATGCTTCATTCAGTGATAGAGTTATATTATTGGCTAGCCATTCAAAAGCTTCGCTTCTCATATCAGCATAGTCCTTGGTATATGGCTCCATGATTGTTAAATGTACTCTAAAAATAGCTGTGAAAACAAACAAGGTTTTATTAATTTCTAGTAGGTGTATATTGTATAAGTTTGTTTAGTTGACATACATTTTGTTATTATAAAGATCAAAATTCAAAATAAACAATTATAATATTCTAACCATCACCAACTACAAAATACGTTAGGCAATACAAATTGTGATTACGATATTGAAAAATAGAACCCTTATTAATATTTATGTAGTATATGAAACATAATAATAATTGTGTATTTTAATATTAAGTTTAACTATATATAAATCTAAATTAACTGACTCATTAGTCATTATACAATAATATGCTAAATGCTAATGAATATGATACTATTTTTGTGATAAAAAGTATACGTTTATAAATTACTATTAATAATATAATTAACTTATTATTGATATTATCAGAATTCTGCAATTAAATTTAAATTTAAAATGTTATCATTTTTTATACTCTAGTGTTATACTTGTAAATAACGTTCCTATCTTCACCATGAAAAATTATTGTACTTGAAGTGTAATATAATTTAAAAAAAATAAATTCTCCTACCTAGTATTAAAATAAGTTTTAAAATCATAGTTTCATACTCATATATTATAATCAAATTTTCAAACATCATTCGAAGAAATAAAATAACTTGTACAAAATACATATATTTTTATTTTTAATGTAAAATATCCAATTTTGAGAAAAATTGGATTTGGAAATTTCGATTACATACGACATATTAATTTATTAATTAAGTTTAATATTTATTCTGTCAATTTTAAAACGATGTCAATTAAAATATAAAAACATTTGTTGTTTTTCGGAATTAAATGTATTTAAACATGGTAAAATATTTATTTAACGACCTATCAGAAAATAATATTTCCGTTAACTATTAAAATAAAAGCATTCAATACTTATTTTGTAAGCTGTAATGGAATTTGATATAGTTCAATCCTTTTATTCTTTACTTGTGGAAAATAATGTTTTAAAGTTCATACATAGTTGTACAAAGTGCAAAATATTTTTTAGTTACATTTTTGATAGTTTCAATAACCTTTGTGAAACAATTATAATTTTCATTTAAGATAAGTTATTCATTAGCTTAATAGTAAATAATTACTAATTTAATGCAAAGAAATTATAATCTTAAGTAAAATACGATTTATCATAATTATTATAGTAAAATATTATTTTATAGGTGCATAAATATTAGCACTTTTTTTTATCCGCGTAAGTATCTATACAGTTAATTTTATTTGAAAACTTTATGTTTTACTATTTTGTTTTACCTAATTATATACTTGTATTATAAATAAAAAAAAAATTGTCGATGAATGATGATAACTACAACAGATGTTTAAATTCTCACACATACAAAATATAATTAATGTAGTTTATTAAAGACCATTTTATGATACCATTTGAGTTATGACACTACTTATATTGTTGAAAACATATTGAAGAAATATTTTATTTTTTTATATATTGCAATATATAACGAATATGACGTGATCTACGCTAATCTATGAGATATACGTGTGTTAAAATAAAATAATATAATAAGTAACAGTATATTACTTGTGCCTTGGTCGACAAATAATTGAGATGGTGATAGCGGCGCCGCGCTCGTCGGAGTCTCAGTTGTAGTCGTGAATGTTTGAGCAACTGTAGATGGTTGAGTAGATGTGGTCGTTGTTGTTGTCGTTGTAACAGTAGTAGCGGCGGTGCTTGTAGTAGTGATAGAATCTTCAGTAACAGAGTTGGTTGGAATATGTATAGTCAAATTAAAGCCGTTAACATTATCTCTAGATAATAGTTCGTCTTGGGGTACAGCTATCCGTGGTTTGTTGGTCGTATAACGATCATCTGTATCTGGTCCATCGCCCGAATGATTACCATCGCCCGACGTGAGATCGTTGTCTTCATCGTCATCGAGCGATGATATATCTCCGCGATTTGGCCCACTGTCTGGCACTGTCATTGAAATCGTTGTATCTGCATCGCCATCCGTCGTTCTCGTTACCCTACTGCAAAATCGAGCAATTTATTACTATCTAAATTAGTGACACAACTTAATAAACATACAATATTATGTCTAGTATCAGTATAAACAGTTTTTAGAGGCTATCGATAATATTAGTTTTTTTTAGAAATGTATAAAATATAATGTAAGGGCATAGTAACACGATTATGTTTATGATCAAGTTAAAATGACTAAACTCGAATAAACGGAATGTTTACGTCATTATTCAGATATAAAACTTAACTCTACTAAAATAAAAAAGTAACTATTAATACTGGACGAATATATATACAAAGTAAGTAGTAACAAGATATAGTGTACTCAGTAACTGTTATTTTCTTCAAATAAAATAAATATTTTATGAAAGTTGTATACCAGTTTATGTAAACATTGTAAACTTGATGTATCTAAATACTGCAGTAGGTAGTATTTACGCGGATCTACAATCTACTAAAAATGATTTCTGAATATTGTACCAATACTGTAACATATTTTACTAGCGTACAAAATACTATTATTACTTATTATTAATTTTTCTATGTTGATTTTCTCAATCCATTTAATCTATGTTTTTAAGTAATCATTAGCATTGAATCTAAAATATGTAAGTTATCTTAATAAAATATTTTACAAGAAAAAATTCTATTAACTTTTGGAGCAGGGTAATTACACAAGCATTTCAGGTGATGAATGGCCTGTAAACTAAATTCGAATATAAAATATATTCAAATATAAATATAAATAAAAATAAAAAAATATAAAAAAAAAAATTTATAATTATATAATTATTTTTTTTTTTTTTTTTTTTTTTTAATATTAAAAATATAATAATATAAAATATATTTATTTTTTTTTAACATTATTATATGATGAAACAATTGTTGACATTATTATTACATAAAAAATGTATACGATCAAAGATGTATTACAAAATTATCCAGATAATTCATTTAAATAGTATTTAGATCAAAATAAATAAATAAATAATAATTCAAAACTTGTATTTGTAAAATAGCATTTTACTATAATATAATTATATTTATCATATAGATTTAAAATATTATACTCGTAAATACAATTATTACTTATCGATAATTGATTAAAAGTATAAATAATAAACTTACTATAAAATTACTTCACTATAATACTCGTAATAAATTTATACAAAAATACTAAAATAATATACAAATAAAATAAATAGGTAATAATACAAAATTGTGAGAACCCAATTGAAATATTTATTTGGACACTAATAGAACCGAATGATATTCACTGCCATCCCCAGACAAAGAGGAAATAATTACACAATTAAATAGACTAAAAAATAATAAAATACCTAGAGAAGATGAAATTCAAGGAGAAATTTTAAAGAATCTCGATGAAGGGACAATAAAGAGAATACATAGTATTATAGAAAACATATGGTCAGAGGAAAGACTTCCAGCAGATTGGGGTACTATATATATATATATATTAGTCTGTCCTATATATAAAAAATGACACACAAAATTGCAGTAATTATAGAAGTATTGCATCATTAGATGCAACTTATGAAGTCTTAGCATATTGTATACTAGATAGATTAGACCCCATAGCAACGATTACACTAGGTGACTATCAGAGCGTATTTAGACCCGCAATAGATCTACAACTAACCAAATATTAAAATATTTAATTCGCTGAAAAAATCAATTATTTGTTATATTTATACATTAAGGATGAACTAGTAAAATGATTAAGTAACACATAATGTAAATAAAGTAAATCATTGAAAAAATAATTCAATGTGCACATAATGCATTTAATAATATTAATATGTGCGAATTATAATTTTTTTTTTTTTTAATATTAAACGGCGTGCTCTATAGGCAATTTAGCACCACGGATGTAGTGTGTAATATTACGTATGATATAATAATAATACTACATAATATTATTATTAATTATATCAATATTTTAAAGTAAAAAACGTGTGAAACTATGATAAGCGCATTAAGTAGTGTGTATAATTTTAACATATTAAATACATCAAAACAATACCGCAACCTTATCTAACAATTAAATTAATTATATGATTAATAATAAAAACAAAATTAGTTAATTATTGAACTATTTAGTTGAAATTATTTATGTATAATTATTAAATAAGTATACTGTATGTAACTGTATAATTTGTTAGATTTACTTATTTTTACAACAATAGAAGTGAACTACTGAACCTAGATGAGTATCCAAAATCCAAACTTTGTATCAATCAGAATCTACTTTATTTAATTACAATAATAAACTTTTAATGATGTGGTATTTATTATAAGATTTTTTATATACAAAAAATACAACTAAGTATATATATATATATCACTTAGTAGGCTATTTGTCATTTTATTCGCGTATTTTTTTTTAATATTTATGATTATTTAACTTGTCTGAATGTATGATAAAATATAAAATAATGAAGAATGCTGATTTTAATAACTTAATATTTTCAATATAAATCATTGAAGCCAATTATTTTAAAGAGTAATAAAATAATAATGTTATAATTTATAATAATAACAAAAAAGTATTCTCATTGGGAAATTGATAAGTAAGTCTATTATCAACAATATTAAATCAAATAATCATAAATACATCGTATATTATAATGTACAAGTATATGCCATTAAGTTATTATTGTAACTCATAGTAATATTAATTACACTATGGTAGTTATTATAATGAATAATAATAATTAATGGAATTATACAATTCTTATTTCTTTACCTTGATATATTGGAATCAGAACTAGACGATGCTATAGTTTCAGTAGAAGTTTTTTCAGTTGTTTCTTCTTCTCCTAAAAATGACCAAATTGATCGTTTAATCCGCTTCACTGAACCATGTACAAAGCTTAGCAATCTGGATACCGATTGATCAGGTGGGTTTAAACCGTCCAAAATGTTATTTGGTGTTCGATCATCCTCAAACACTAAATCATTATCCGTCTGTAAAATCAATTGAACATATATAATAATTAATTACGTTTGTTGAAGAAAACAATTGAAATACATAACAGCCAAAGAGCTTACACCTTACAATTTCAATAATTTTGGGAAAATTGCAATAAAATTTTTTAGGTTGCCAACAAAATATGTATTTTCAATGTTATGTATTATATTATGTTAATTAGTTAATGCTGTATCTTAATTAAAGCTATTTTTGTAATCGCACGTGATTGAAATGAAATGAGATTATTAAAAATCATTATTATAATTTATAATTATTAGACGAATGATTTATACCCATTAATTACTCGTCTTCTAAATTAATATCTTAGTATTACGGTTTATCAGTTATGAATATTATAATAATAACTGTGCTTGGTAAATAAATAATAAATATTCTATGTTACTATATGAATATTATAAATACTAAATTACCAGAAAAAATATTAATTAATTGTAAGTAGTTGTGCTGTATAAATTAAAGAGTAAGAAGGATCTTTTATTATACAAGAAAAATTTATACCTCCACAAATATTTAAATATTTGGAGTATTATAAAAATTAATACTAGGTACTTTTGTACAAATAATAATTTCGAAATCATAATAAAAGTAGTAAGAAATGACCTTTAAATGTACAAGTACACTCTAGTAGAAAAAAAGAGAACCTTTAAAATTTTTTAGTACCAATAGAGTGCGCTAATTTATACAGTTATAGTAGGAATTATTAAACCTTTGAAAATAAAAATAAATTTAACATAAGTATTCAAGTAGTTTATTAACCGGAATAAATTCTTCAAATTATTGTTTAAATTCACAATAACTTTAACTTATAAAGTAACTTATAACGAGAGAACAGAAAACGTTTAAAATTTCAATTTTGATAATAGATCAATTTGTTGTACCTACATTTGTAGGACAAAGATAATACATTCAGGCATTATATCTTCTCAAGTGTTTATACAAGGTGATACATTTAACATAAGACACTTTTTTTTTTAGAAAACATTTTTGAAAATATTTCTTGTGTATTAATGTAAATGATTATTTTTACTATTCATTAAGATTTCTACCCTATTGAATATGACTATACATTTTTATTTTTATATTTTAATTAAATTTTCGAAAAGTTATTTATTAGTTATAACTATTTTAAATGTTTGTAACTCATAATAAATCCTAAATTAGGAAACATTTTCAAAAACATTGTTTAAATGATGAGTGTCTTATACACCAACATATATAACTATATAGATAGTATTTTTATTTTATTTAATACACTGAAAGAAACTCTTACAGCCTATTAATAAGTTATAACAGATACGTATGTATTTCATACCTAATAATAATTATTTAAAATAATTGGACCACTGAAAGTTTTCGAAATTATTTAGCAAATAAAATATAAAGTTATTTTTCCAACGGGATAAACGAAGTTGATAATATTATAGACATTTCACTACCTGTACCAAAATTATTTTAATTGCCTTGTATTTATACTCGGAAAGTAAACTTAAATTAATTAATAACATTTCTAACTTGATTACAAAGCTGTGTTTAATATTATAAAAAAATAATCAATTAGATGATAATAATTAATTAATATACTTAGATATACATAGAGTAGGAATAGATAATTTAAATTTTGAATGAAGTATTTATATACAATTGAATGAACTATAATTATAATAACTTACTATTCATTACTTATAATAATTTAATAGATGTGATTTTGAGATTAATCAAATTAACCTAGGTTAACATTGTTAAGTGCCTATAATTGATGTTTGATACACTGTTATATACATATTTAATTTAACAAATATTCTCCTATTATAAATAATTGTAGATATAATTGATGCATATTTTTTTGTCGATACTAATAATATTAATAGGTATAAAAATATCTATAAATAAGTAAAATATAAATTGTTTTTATCTATATTATAATCTATAATATGTTCGATTGTTTATGTAGGTATGTAATAACTCTACTTCATACTTTTTTTTTCCATGTAGGTACTTAATTTATAATAGGTATAATAAAATAAAATGTAGGTATATAAATTAACATCGGTTTTATATGAGATGTCTAATATTATATAATCGTATAATTGAATGAGTTGTTTGTTAAATCTTAAGTAATAAAGTATAATTATTACCAGAACCAAGGTGATATTTATAGACGATCAGATAATTCAAATTACTCAATTATTGTTATGGAATATTTGTTTCAAGTGGTAATAGTATAAAGTTAAATGATTTTCTCTAACTTTTAGCCAAAATATTTTTTTTAAAAAACCACATATTGGTTAATTACAAAATACCAAATCGGCAATTATTTTGAAATTCTGACTTTTTCAGATACGTTATTATTTAATACGTACATATTATATAAATTCTGCACAATAAAATAAAAACTTCGATAAAAATAATTTTTAGTCATGTTGACTACATATCATGCCACCTTGAGCTTGCCAAGTTCGTAGTATTGAAAGCATCATACGTATGAGTATTGGTGCATTATTAACGGTAAGATTATTACTAATAATTATAAAAATTATTATATTACATACATTTATAATTACAAAAAATAACAAATGTTTGAACGAATTATGAGTTATTTATTTTTAAGCTTCTATTTATTAAACATTATTATAATGTATTTGAAAAATTGACGATTAAATAGTACAATATATATGTTGCGAATTTTGACGCGTGCTTAAAGAATTACTTTATGGGTCTTTTAATAGATGGATACTGTTAATTTACAAACTCATTAATCATAATAGAATCTGTTACATATCTCTCTTTCTTTCGCGTTCAATGTGTATACATTTTATATTAGTCATAGTTTCATAGTCTATATTAATTCATTACACATATTAAATTAAAATCGTTCTCATACAAATTTGTATCTTTAAAAAAATTAAAATTCTATATATGGGCATTCAAACATCAATTTTTAATTAACAAAGTCAATGGTGCGGCCACATGGCATACATCCGATCATACGCTAAATAATTGATCTTAATAAAGTACAATTTTTTTATCAGATAGAAAAACCAATAATAATTAATCATTTTGTTCAATATGCAAAGCAACTGATGCACGGGGTGTATCAATGTTACAGTTATTACCACAGTTTATAAATTCTTATTCTTTTTTTAAACAATTTTAAATAATCGTATCTTATGAAATATGTTAACGTAAAATGTATTAACATAATGCAGTTATAAGAGTGCTATACGAAAAAACATTAAGACACGTTTTCAATATTAGTTATAGCCATAGCGATATGAGCAATGAGCTAATATTGGATTTTTAAGATCTCATATTATAATAGATGCATCATGTGCTCACTCAGCAATAATATAATATAGTAGCTGTTACAGATAAGTTGAAATGACCTACAAATGGCTAAAATGTGGTGCTATCTATAAAAATTGCTTATTTTGTAAATATATTGGGCTGGGATTTTGATGAACTTTGTATTGTTTTCCAAAACTCGTTTTGTTGCATATCTCGTTAATGTATATTATTTTATAATTAGAATAAGAAGTTTTATTTTGTAATATTTTGGTTTTGAGAAATTTAATACTAAAACTCAAATTGTTAAATTGTATTTTACGCTTTAACGAAATTTTATACGTATATATTAATATTAAATATCTATAAACCTCACAAATACTTTAAATTATCAAAATGATATTTTTTTTATAAAATTATTTTATAGAAATAATTTTTCAGATTGAGAGTAATAAGTTGAGAATGCAGAATTATATTGTCTTTTAAATTTTTTAATAAATTAATTGTATAAATTTGTTTGTTTAAAACTTATAAAATAGATAAATAAAATATGAACATTATTTTTAATTCAAGCATAAAATTATTTTACTTAATATCGTGTTTGTGATTTTTTAAGAGAACTTTATTCTCAGTCCTACTTTTATATAATATAATTAACATATTTATGTAAATTTAAGTTATGTATATAAAATACACAATTTGGTATCTAATTTGTAAAGATCATTGCCAGAGATACGCCATGTACATACACCTCGTCTTATATAAGTTTAAATTCTGAATGAGATATCTTTAGTTGTAGACTTATAGTGGACATCATATAAATTTTAACCATAAGGCACTTCTTAAATGGTATAGAAATCTTAATAATTCTAAAATCTAAGAATTATACATTATTATTGAATAAAAAAGTGGATGAGCATGCTGTATGAATTACATTGTACAGTTTTAAAAATATAACATATTAATAAATAATCAAATTTCGTTTATTATAAAACCTGATGAAAGTTAACAAACTGTTTTTGATTATAGTACTTTATCATGTCCTAAAATTACAAAATCAAATTTTGACCAGAAGAATGGTTCTAAAATCTTCATAAAAATTAGAAACAACCAACAAGGTTGTTGGTTCTATTTATGTGATGATCTAACTCCAATAATATCTCCTTGGTAATTCACTCACAAAATTTCATATGTTTATCTCTATAAATATATAATGACAGTGGATAAATTTGTGTAAGTAACGTATTATTGTTATTCATAAATTATAACTTATGAGTTATTAGATATGTAGTATGTACCTATAATCAATAATATATCATTATGAAAATATAATAGACAATTTTTAAACTAGTGATCGTTGCAGATTCAACAATCAAGAACAATCTCAAAATATATTTACAAAACTACCAACCACATATTATAGTGTACTCACTTAATTAAATTATTTTAGACATAGAACAAAACATATTTTATAGATTTGTATTAAGAGGATGTCAGAGCACTATTTGTTTTCTCTCTCTGGCCCACGCGCAACATAGACAAAACGCATTTACGCAGAATTATTTTTTCTATGTTTTTAAGTAATCTTAGAGTAAAATCACCCATTACAAAAAAGATAGATAATAATGTTTTTGAGGGAATGAGGTATCGATTTTATATTTTATTGTTATTCGACTTTGTATTTGACTTTCAAAATAAACAAAATAATGTTTTAAATTTAAGCGATGTTTAAATTGTTTTGAGCCACATTTTGACAAACCGATATGTCATTCCCTTAAAAATATTATTCTCTATCTTTTTTGTAATGAGTGTTTTTACTCTAAGATTACTTAAAACCACAGAAAAAATGATTTTGCGTAAATGCATTTTGTCTATGTTGCTTGTGGGCCAGAGAGAGAAAATAAATGGTGCGCTGACATCCTCTAAAATAATTATGTCTGAGGTGTATGTTTTATTATGAGTGATAGGAAAACCGAGAAATAGACCAAATACATTTAATTATGTATACTATATATTTACTGAGTATTGTTAAATTTAGTTTATAAATGTATTTCTCCCTAAACTCCAATTTTAGTGCCTACACCTTAATGACTCTTAGAAAGTCTATAAAAACAAATTAAAAATAAATATTAATTTTGGACATTTAAAAAATTTGGTTTACGTTATGTTAACACCCTATATAAATGTATGACGATAACATGACGCAAGCGTCTACGAGGCGCCATTTAATCATTATATAAAGTTAGGAATAATTTTGACTAATTAACTGTAATTAACAATATAGATATAGCCAATTATGTTTTTCAGATATCTTACTGAGAATAATAAAAAATTCTGATAAATTAAGATGTACTTTATTTTTTTTACTATACGACAATATAACTTACAATTAGTTATTAAAGAGTTGATTCTATTGTACACCTGATTAAGCATTTTAAGCATTTTGGATATTTTTTGAAGTTGTGATGATATTAAAAATGATGGTTAAATAAATTTATAATATTTTAATTTGTTAAGACTTATATTTTCAATGTTCAATTATATAGTATTCTGTAATAATTTTAATAAATGTATCACCATTTTAAGGAATATTATTTAATGTGACATTTTCTAAAAATAAAAACATAAAACAATAAATTATTTATAAGTTGTATTTATACTATCCACGTAAAATATCACCATTAATTAATGAAACTGTTAGTGTGTAACCATCAACGATAAATTAGTATTTTATACAGACAAATTAATACTCGAAAACGCAATAATTAAAAAAAATTCCTTACGATACTTTCACTTTCTATTATTTATTTATAGATGTATGATAGTTAAATACGTGCAACATACGAAGATCGCATCTTAAGTTCAAACCTTCGGGTTGTACAAAGAGGTGTCATAAAATGCACTGCAGAGCGTATCAAGCGCACAGTAACTAGATAAAACAATATATGTATATACTTAGTCTTTATAATATAATATGTTATACATTTTTCTTATTTTCATAGTTTTTTTTGTTCTAAAAAAACAGTCATAAATAACTAGCAGCAGATTACTATGAACCCAATTCTAATTGAAATTTGAAACTAAAATAGAATAACACGCCATATATTTTTCATGAAATTTTTATAGTTTTAATTATATAAATAAAGTACTTATATTATCCATGTATCACCTTTTATTATAGTTTTTTATTCAAACAATATTGATATCGGGTTCAATAACAGAAATATTCTTATTCGAACTTATAATAACCAAACTGTCGATGATTCTAATTAGAAAATTTCCTTATAAAGATAATACACATCATTTTATGTTGATTTTATAATAAATAAGGTATTCAACAAAGAAAACTTAATGCTTTGTGGGTGTTGGGTACGGTAACATCAGCGCTTGACGAGTGTCGCGGTGAACTTGTGATCCCGCCCCGCGATGTTTATGTCAACGAACCGGTCGCGCTTACGTCGTTTCACCCGTTGATCATTACCGTGCACCCGGCGTTGCCTCTTCTTAACAATATTCTTATCTTATGATAAGATATCGCTGTTTTTTCGTGTGTGTGCGTTCGTTCGCTCACGTGTTTTTTCTTCTTGTTAAAATGTGAGACGTTACTTATTAAATTTTTTATTTTTTACGTTTTTTGTCTGTTTTTCGCGTTGCCGTTTTTGTAAATACGTCGTCGTAATGTGCGCCCTCGCCGCCATCGACATCGCGTTGTCGTATTATTAAAAACGTCGCGTTTACTTTCGTCGTGTGTGCGCCACTCGCCGCCGCCGACGTCCACGGCCCATCGCCGTGTGTACTCACGTCGTGTGTGCGCCATCGCCGCCACCGACGTTCACGGCTCGTCGTCGCGTTTACTTTCGTTGTGTGTGCGCCATCGCCGCCACCGACGTTCACGGCTCGTCGTCGCGTTGACTTTCGTCGTGTGTGCGCCACTCGCCGCCGCCGACGTCCACGGCCCATCGCCGTTTGTACTCACGTCGTGTGTGCGCCATCGCCGCCACCGACGTTCACGGCTCGTCGTCGCGTTTACTTTCGTCGTGTGTGCGCCATCGCCGTCACCGACGTCCACGGCCCGTCGCCACTTGTACTCACGTCGCGTGTGCGCCATTCGTCGCCACCGACGTTCACGGCCCGTCGCCACTGTACTCGCGTCGCGTGTGCGCCCTCGCCGCCTGCTTTCCATGCGTATTCAAGAACTACATCGTCGAACATCGTCAGGTCATCCAGGGATAAATCCGGTGATGTTCATTTTGTATTTATGTCATTATTAAAAATATCGATGTTTGTAAAATTCATTCTGTTCATATAGTCTTAGATTTAAGGACCCCCCCGTCCCGTTATCTGTAAATTTAGTAATAATCTTTAGTTTTCGATACAGTCCACTAAAATTATAATATCCGAGTATTTTTCCTTACAAATCCATCCACCCCCTTGTAATTATCCGGCATCATAGGTTGCCGGCAATATCCCGCGCCATTCACGTGCCATCAGGGAAAGTCGCAGCCGCACATTTGGTCCTTCGAGCCGGATCTAAGTCCTCTCCACAACCTTTTTATCACAATAATGACCCTGGGGAGCGCAGAAAAGGAACGGGCGGAGCGACTGCTTAAGCGTACAATCGCAAAACGCGACTCGTTAGTGTCACAAATGCAATTTCTCTGCGATTTAGCTAAAAAGCTGGAAGTGAATAGTGAGGTCCTTCCATTGTTCCGCGCTCGTAAAAAGGACATCGGTTATCTCCGTACACAATTTAATGTTGAGCAGGATGCTATTTTTGACATACTCATACAACTCCTACGCGAAGAAGAGTATGACAACGTTCATGTGCCCATTGCAAACAGCATGTCGGAACTTTATTATAGTATTATGGCTATCGCTGACGCCGTTCTCGATGAGTCACCTACGTCCTCTTCCACGATCGAATCCAACACTAACAGTAGCTCAAACATACAACTTCCCAAGATTGACTTACCAAAATTTGACGGCATTCTAATTAACTGGATATCATTTCGGGACACGTTTATTTCTTTGGTACACGACAACTTAAATATTGGAAAGTTAGAAAAGTTCCATTATTTATTGATTTGTGTTTCCGGTTCAGCGCTTACTGTCGTCAAGGCCATACCTTTATCTGCGGCCAATTATGACATTGCATGGGAGGCTCTGATTGACCGTTATGATAATCAGCGCTTACTTGCTACAGCCCATTTAGAGAAGTTATTCTCCTTTCGTCCAATTAGTACGGAGTCCCTTTCTTCACTTTCAGCGTTTGTGAGCACTTTTCAAGAGAACATCGCAGCTATCAAAGTTCTCGGAGTGAATGATCTTGCGGGATTTATGTTATTTTTTATCGGTTCTCGCGCGTTAGACCCCGTCACCCGTAATCTTTTTGAGAGCACTGTGTCACAAGATTCCATTCCCGTATTTGATGTATTGCTTAAATTTGTACAACAACGGTGTAAGGTATTGGAAAATATTAGAAGTTCGGAAAAATTGGTTACCCACTCAACAAAAATCAAAAACAACCCAAGTTCTCGTGCGGTGTTGACTATTGCTAACGCGAATGTTACGTCGCCGGGTACCGTTTCCGAGCCTAATCAAGGACGAAAGTTTCAACGCAGTTGTGCGTATTGCAAACAGGATCATGTCATTTATCGATGTCAAGCTTTCTCGAAACTTACGGTAGTCAAACGACGTGAATTTGTATCGTCAAATAAACTTTGCTTCTCATGCATGAATCCCTCGCACTCGGTGTCAGTCTGCACGTCAAAGTATAACTGCAAGACTTGTGGTGAACGTCACAACACCCTTCTGCATTTAAAGCCTGAAAACAAGCATTCTCAGCCTGGTCCGTCGTCGAATCATGTGATCACAACGAATCAATCCGATTCCATCGAACCAAAAACTCAGTTTGCTGGCATGTCTTACACTAATAATACTGTCGTACTCGGGACGGCATGTGTCCGTATTCAGGATCGCTGCGGTAGCTATCATTCAGTGAGAGTATTATTAGACAGTGGATCACAGATATCAGCCATAACTTCTGAGTGTGCCAACCGTATCGGCTTGGGTCGTCAAAAATGTCACACTGAGATATCAGGCCTAGGCCAGAATCAAGTCATACCGGTCAAGGGTCGAACTGAATGCTCGTTCATTCCAGGTCAATCCATGGAACCAGTTATCAGTTGCAAGGAAGTGTTGGTCCTTCCACGAATTACATCATTCATGCCAGCCAGACCTTTACCATTAAGCGTACGTGCGCAGTATCAAAACCTCCAATTCGCGGATCCGGACTTTGATAGACCTGCCCGGATCGACATGCTTCTTGGTTGTGATGTTTTTCCTTATTTAATTCGCCCCTGTTCGAAAATCATACATTCAGATAGCTTACCGTCAGCGTTAGATACATATCTTGGTTGGGTTTTAGTTGGTACAGTGGTCAATTCTTCATCAAACGGTAATTTGGCTTCATCCAATTCCTTATCGATCACGTTAAATCCATCTCTGGATACATTGTTGCACCGATTTTGGTCCGTAGAAGAGCCTGCAACGCCATCCATCCCTACCACAGAGGACGAACTTTGTGAAAAATGGTTTAAGCAGACTGTATCGCGGAACGCGTCGGGTAGGTTTTGCGTTGCATTACCTTTCCGAGACGTCGTCTTTGCCGAGACAGGTTCACAACCTGTCACTACCGTCTCCGACTTGTCGTCGTCCCATGGGCTCGGCTCCTCACGATCGATGGCCCTCAAACGGTTATTTAATTTGGAACAACGACTGAGTAAAGACCAGGCTCTATACGATGCTTACCGGTCATTCATGGACGAATACTTGTCATTGGGCCATATGAAGATTGCGACACGACCAGGAAAGTATTTCATACCTCATCATGCGGTAGTGAAACGTGAGGGTGATGTATCGAAGTTGCGAGTGGTCTTCGACGCTTCGGCAAAATCATCCTCCGGTACTTCTCTTAACGATTCCTTGTGCATCGGACCAAAATTGCAAACGGAGATAGGTGAACTACTACTGACTTGCCGCTTATACAAATTCATCTTCATTGCCGATATTGTCAAGATGTATCGACAGATTTCGGTTCGGGATGAAGATTGCGTTTATCAACACATTTTGTGGCGTCGGTCGCCTGACCATGAGGTACAAGAGTTCGAATTACTGACAGTTACCTACGGACTCAATTCTGCACCGTTTCTTGCGATACGTGTGTTGCATGCCTTGGATGCTGTCTCCGAACCGCAATTTCCCGCTGCAAAGGGAATTCTTAAACACCACACATATGTGGATGACATACTTGTTGGCAGCAATACAGAGGAAGAATTATTCAGCATGAAGGAAGATATCGTTGGTCTTCTTAAGTCCGCAGGTTGCGTGCTCAAGAAGTGGAGTAGCAACAGTGAAAAAATAATAGACAGCGTGCCTCTTGAGGACCGAGCTAACTGCCTTTCATTCGACCCAAAGGATGAACCTTCTCTGAAAATTCTAGGTCTCCATTGGGACCCTCACACAGATACATTCGGTTACCACACAGGCACCGACAACTCTAGGCCCACAAAACGAGGCATATTATCTGCTATTGCTAAATTGTTTGATCCAATCGGCACTCTTGGACCCACGCTCCTGTACGCTAAGGTCCTCATGCAGCGATTATGGCAAAACCAATTGGATTGGGACACTCAACTCCCCACTGAACTTGCGACAATGTGGAATAATTATGTCTCTGAGATGCCATCACTAAACCAAATTCAATTTGCCCGTCACATAAACGTTTGCGATTACAAGGAGGTACAGCTACTTGGTTTTTGTGATGCGTCACAGAAAGGGTATGCGGGAACAGTTTATCTCCGTGTCATTCGTTCATCAGGTGTAATCCAGACGTATTTATTGACCTGTAAAACCAAAGTAGCACCACTTAAAGCCAGTGCCACGGACGCTTCACTAACGATACCGCGTCTTGAACTATGTGCGGCATTGTTGTTGGCACAGCTAATGCAAAATATTCATTCCGTAATCTCACCCATCATCAATATTACGAAAATGCAAGCTTGGACCGATTCGTCCATAGTATTGTCATGGCTCACCACCGATCAGAAATTCTTTAAGATTTTTGTCACCAACCGTATTGCAAAAATACGTGCCTTAATCCCTACTTGCATTTGGTCACATATATCAACGAGTGAGAACCCTGCCGATCCGTCGTCTCGTGGATTACTGCCAGTTGCTTTGATAGCGTGTTCATTACATTGGGACGGTCCTGCTTTCCTTCATCTTCCTGAGACTGATTGGCCTGTATCGAATTTCACTACCATTCAACCAGGTGACTTACCCGAAGTCAAACCAATAAACATCAATGCCCTCGCAGCTCAGAAATTGTTAGCTGAAGATTATACTTTGAACCGATTTTCAACATGGTCTCATATGCAACGGTCACTTGGGTACGCGCTTCGTTTTGTCTACGCTACCTTTCTAAACCAATCGGGTATCACAGGTTCACTCACGTTAGCTGAGCGAAATCGAGCCACAATGTTTGCTGTTCGTCTGACTCAAAAATCACATTTCCCCAATTTACTCAGACAATTGTCGAGAAAGAATTGTATTATAACGCCACCAACAATGGCTCAGCTGGCTCCGTTTCTGGATCCGAAGGGGTTCATTCGTGTAGGAGGTCGCCTCAAAAACTCCCTATTAAGTGAAGAGACTAAAAACCCGTTACTCCTGCCCAAATCATCGCACTTGACAGCATTAATAATAAGATACTACCATCTGACATTCTTGCATGCCGGGCCCAAACTCATTATTTCTATGATTCGCCAGAGGTTTTGGATTGTTTCGGCTCGTGATGCGATTCGCCGCAGTATTTTCTCATGCGTCACATGTACTCGATACAGGGCCCAACATCCAACACCCATCATGGGTAATCTGCCGGTATCTCGCGTTCAAAATCACCGTGTGTTTGCCCAAATTGGCATGGACTATGGTGGACCTTATCTGGTGAAGGAATGCAAGAGACGCAACACAAAAACGACCAAAGTATATATTGCTCTATTTATTTGCATGGCCACCAAGGCTGTTCACATTGATATCGTGTCGGATTTAACAGCTAGTGCCTTCCTTGCCGCCTTTGATCGATTTGTCGCTCGCCGTGGCATCCCTGAAAGCGTGTTCTCAGACAATGGTACAAATTACGTGGGCGCTGCTCGTCAACTAAAGTTATTGTTCCAGAATGAAGGCACCCGGAACGTAGTCTCCTCACGGTTCCCCTGTAAGTGGCATTTTAACCCGCCCGCAGCACCACACTTTGGTGGTTTGTGGGAAGCCGCCATCAAAAGTGTGAAATTCCACCTTAAACGGGTAATTGGTACACAGTTGCTAACTTATGAAGAGTTCCAGACCTTAACTACACGGATTGAGGGAGTCTTAAATTCTCGACCACTAACACCCGCATCAACTGATCCTCACGATCTTGAAGCGTTGACACCAGGACATTTCATAATTGGCCAGCCAATTCTCAGCATTCCAGAGGTGGACATCACTGCTACGCCGATCAACCGTTTGACGAGGTGGCAACTGATCAAACAGTTGCATCAATCCTTTTGGAAAAGATGGACACGCGAATACCTCACCACGTTACAAGGCCGCCAAAAGTGGTCGAAACCAGACACAAACTTGAAGATAGGAGATATGGTTCTTGTTGATGCTCCTGCTCTTCAACCTTCCGACTGGCGTATGGGTCGAGTTACAATGGTCCATCCGGGACAGGACGAGATAGTACGAGTCGTTACCGTGCGCACCCAGGATGGATTCCTCAAACGCCCAGTGGTAAAACTAGTCCGGCTTCCCGTCTCATCTTAAGTCCAAACATACTCATGAAACGCAAACCTTTTTCCTTTTCACTTTTCCTTCTTTTTTTTGTATTTGTTATTTTTAAATTTGTTGTCATCTAGGTTATTTTTTTGTTGTTTGTTTAATTTGATCACCAGGACGAGACGAAGCTTCTAGCCATCTACTTTCCTTTTGGAAGACGTTGCTGGGTCTTCCAACTGGGGGAGAAATGTTGGGTACGGTAACATCAGCGCTTGACGAGTGTCGCGGTGAACTTGTGATCCCGCCCCGCGATGTTTATGTCAACGAACCGGTCGCGCTTACGTCGTTTCACACCCGTTGATCATTACCGTGCACCCGGCGTTGCCTCTTCTTAACAATATTCTTATCTTATGATAAGATATCGCTGTTTTTTCGTGTGTGTGCGTTCGTTCGCTCACGTGTTTTTCTTCTTGTTAAAATGTGAGACGTTACTTATTAAATTTTTTATTTTTTACGTTTTTTGTCTGTTTTTCGCGTTGCCGTTTTTGTAAATACGTCGTCGTAATGTGCGCCCTCGCCGCCATCGACATCGCGTTGTCGTATTATTAAAAACGTCGCGTTTACTTTCGTCGTGTGTGCGCCACTCGCCGCCGCCGACGTCCACGGCCCATCGCCGTGTGTACTCACGTCGTGTGTGCGCCATCGCCGCCACCGACGTTCACGGCTCGTCGTCGCGTTTACTTTCGTTGTGTGTGCGCCATCGCCGCCACCGACGTTCACGGCTCGTCGTCGCGTTGACTTTCGTCGTGTGTGCGCCACTCGCCGCCGCCGACGTCCACGGCCCATCGCCGTTTGTACTCACGTCGTGTGTGCGCCATCGCCGCCACCGACGTTCACGGCTCGTCGTCGCGTTTACTTTCGTCGTGTGTGCGCCATCGCCGTCACCGACGTCCACGGCCCGTCGCCACTTGTACTCACGTCGCGTGTGCGCCATTCGTCGCCACCGACGTTCACGGCCCGTCGCCACTGTACTCGCGTCGCGTGTGCGCCCTCGCCGCCTGCTCTCCATGCGTATTCAAGAACTACATCGTCGAACATCGTCAGGTCATCCAGGGATAAATCCGGTGATGTTCATTTTGTATTTATGTCATTATTAAAAATATCGATGTTTGTAAAATTCATTCTGTTCATATAGTCTTAGATTTAAGGACCCCCCCGTCCCGTTATCTGTAAATTTAGTAATAATCTTTAGTTTTCGATACAGTCCACTAAAATTATAATATCCGAGTATTTTTCCTTACAAATCCATCCACCCCCTTGTAATTATCCGGCACCATAGGTTGCCGGCAATATCCCGCGCCATTCACGTGCCATCAGGGAAAGTCGCAGCCGCACAGTGGGAGTAAATACTATAAAAAAAAAAACAATATTCTATCCATAACGGGCATTTGTCAAACAAATGCTTGTTATATCAAGTCATAAAATAACGATTGAAACATTATGCACATTAGTTTAATAGTTTAAGGTCATTGTCTTTTATATTTAAAATGGCATGCAATAGGCACATAAAATAAATTGTATAAGTAGTAGGCAGTTGATAAATGTTATGTGTCGAAATAAAAAGTATTCAAATTATAAAAGTTCCATAAAAGGAGTGTATTACCTACTTACGTTATACATGAGGTCATTTTAAAATATATTTATACGCATACCAATGTATGTTTATGAATTAATTTTTATCACATATTTGATAATAAGAGAATGGTTCATACTTATAATTATGCAAGCACATTTACACGTATAAAATGTTTTTGGAAAAATAAATAGTTTTAGAATGCAGTTAAATATTTAGCTGGAACAAATATTTAAAGGGATATGATACTTGAGCATTTTATATAAATAAATTCATCAATTGGCCCATTATAAGTTCATTAATTAAAGACAAATTATTATAGTATAATCTATTAAACAAAAAATTTTGCGAAAAAAACTATATTATACCTACATTTTACTACATAATTTTTTGTTATTGGTTATCCTGCAGCCTTTTTGTTTTCTGCATAGACTTGGCTGAACTTCAAATGCTTATAAAATAAATATATATTGGTTCGATATCCAATATAAATATATATATAAGTTAACTTTAAACTATAAATTTTATAAATTTTTAATAAACCAAAAAAAGTGATAAAAAAATAAGAAATTCAATTTTTAAAAAAATTTAAAATAATAACTTAATGTGAAAATATATTTATTCAATATAATAGCATAAAATTAAAGCTATTTTTGAAAATGACCAACAGCTCACCCTATAAAAATACGTGTATCGTGAAACGTATATTTAAAATATAATATTAAAACGATAAATTTAAAATTATAATTAAAAAAACAAAGAAATTTTAATACATTAAATTATTGGTTATAACTGTTTAGTGTTTATAGTATCATAGTAAAAAATAAAAATTTTATTGCCTTAGACATTTTTTTACCAAAACTTCTAACTTCTAAGTAGGTATATCACATTTAATTATTATATACCTACCATCAATACCTACCTATAATATATTCATTTATTATATACATAAAACATAATATAACTTAGATATGCAAACTGTCAATACGATTTATGTGTTAGAGATATATATTCAAATAAAATATAATTGTATAAAAATAAAAACACATGGTATCTTTTTGACAAATGTTTAAATTTCTAGACAAGACTGTAAAATTAATGGACTTCCAGGAACTCTGTGTGTGAACTAGAAGGCATTGGCGCCAATCAATTAGCGTCGGTAATAATAATGAAATGGGAAATTTACATACAGTCCAAAGGGAGAGTAGGTAGATACGTAATAAAAAATATTACACACACATTGAGCATAATGAGAATAGTCTTCAAAAATGTATTTTACGTAATATAATTGATAGGATAGGAATGGTAACCAAAAAAAAGGTCGTAAACATTCATTACTATGTACACAATTATTATACAAACACAATATATACAGAGTGATCCACCAAGTATGTTTAATTTCCCATTATCCATTAATACTTATCACATTTATTCAAATTCTGATTTTTATTCCATGTAGCAATAAAATTTAGTAGACCAACCGTGGGCCACCACCAAACCATATGTTTAAGAGTATTAGTACACTAAATTTTAGGAGATTGTTTGTGAAACTCGAAATTAGATTTGTATATCATCTAAGAAGTTTTATTTGGAGATACAAACTACTTTTAATGAGAAACGTTTTACTATAAAGTGCTGAGCAGATGATTTGACTGAAAACGTTGATGCATATAACCCAAAATTCGAACCTATAATCTATGAGTTATTTGATTTTAAGCACTACAGAGGATAGCGACTAATACTGGTTTTCCTGGGGGGGATGAGGCTTGAATCCAAAAAATCACCCCCGATAATAAAAGGGTTATGCTGTATATTAATTGATATTAATCGCCGGTATGAATACAATAATATGTACCCACAGTATTCTTTAATGGACGTTGTTATTGTGTTATAAAAAACATTAAAATTAAAAATTATTAAAATACACATAAGTATATTTTTTATGTAGTGTAGGTTAGATGATACAACACTTATGACTCATATTAAGATCGTGTATACACGTTGCAGTGTATGCGGGCGGGTGTGACATATATTATAAATGAATGACATGCGAAAACGATGGCGTTATTTCCCTGCGCGTTCTTCCTACTTGTATAACTAGTTTTATGCATCGTATCATTGTAATTGCGCAACGGTCGAGATTAATTGCTCAAGTATTCAACACGTTTTTATTGCTTGTTTAATATTTTATACCTCCATCATTTAATAAATTCCCTAGATACACGAAAAACAAAAGCAATACATAAGTTCAAACCAGACAACCACATCAGCTGCTCTTACGAAAATTGAAGTAGGTACATAGTATATTATATTATTATATACGTTTTACCAATGCCAAATAATAATCTTTATTGTACAATATAATTTAACTATCTGACCTGAATCTATTTATATGTTTATCACCAATGTGAATTATTACAGTTGTGTTAAACGAGTGCGACGTTTACGTGTCACTACTCACTAAAAGAATTGTGCGGGTTTTTATTTAATAAGTATTACGTTCCTTCGTTATATTTCATTAAATGGTAAAATTATTGTCTCGATATAAATCCTAGAATGATATTACAGAAAATATATTATTATTATTATTATTATTACAGAATTTAAATTGTCTGCAATAATTTCCTTGCCTACTCTAATAAAGGCCGACTACATCAATCGATAAGAACATTCATATTATCTAATATTCACAATTACATTTTATTATATAGTTACACCAACAAAATATTTTAGCTGTGTGTTATAAAAAAAAAATTGGAGAAGAGTTGTACCTCGATAATTTATTATCTAAAAGTGTTTTGTTTGCTCTCTGGCTAATAAAATAAAATTTATAAAAACATAAAATTATTTGTACCCTGTTGACTCGAAATATTGGTAAAATTATACAAGTTAATATTACCGAAGCAAGGCCACATTCTTCTCTTAGTATCTATTAAAACATATTATACAATTCTAGCCCATACAATTTCTTATACTATGATACATAACATAGATTATCATACGTGTATATTTCAAAAGTATAAATAACCTCTTCCCCTTTAAAGCGTTTATAAAAACTGCAATGTGCCATACATAGAATACATATTTAATATATAACGTCATTCTGTCGTGGTACTTAATACGAGATAATATAATTGCTACATATTATAACAAATGTCGAGGACTAAATAATATTATGACACATAATTAATAATCGAAATATATCATTCCAATACTTGTAAAAATATCAAGATGATCGTGACAGTTATAGATGCATAACTTGTCGTCGGTCGTAATAATAACTCAACTGATCAAAAGTCAATATTATACAGTTGGATCACATTTGTAGCGTGGTATAATAATATGTTCCTGAGCCCTTCCCACCTTTACCATGATATAATAATAATATGGGCTCACGCACTGCACTCATAATATTCTACAGAGAACGCGACGTATCGTATTACGCGACAATATTGTCTTACGAGGAAACAAATAACGAATCAAAATATAATGAATCGCTGATTTTGCATAGAGATACGCGTTATTACCGAAAAACGGGTGTACATGGGTGCTCTTCTATTATGTATTGATTTCATTTATAATTTAATTAGATTAGATAGATTGTGTGTTGTGTGTACAAATATTTATATCTGTATTAATAAAATGTAATGTTTATGTGTAAGCGTATAAACAATCTATAGCAAAGTTAATTGCACTTTCGGTTTTGAAATTTAGTGTATAAATAATCTTATACCCGAAGACGTGGACCTCGAAGTCAAATTTTTAAATTTTGCATTTTAAAAAGAAGTTCCACACGGTTTTTTGATGAAAAATAAATATTTTTTTTCCAAAAGGGGGTTATCATTATTCATTATTTACAGAAAATAAAACAGTTATTATGATCAGATATAATTTTAGATCAGCATTTTATATTTGGTCAGTTCTACTAAACGAATATGTAAAAAAATATATATAATATATATAGTTAAAATTTAACAGAGTATAACAAGACAGGATAAATTCACTGTCATTATTTAATTTATCACGGAAAACGCCATGCGGGATCAACTATAATTAATAAAAATATCGACTATATAAATACACAGGCGTAAAACGGATAAACTTTATGCAAATCCACGGTTTTTTTAATAATTTACATCAATAAATTCAGCATGATCCATAGTGTTATAGGCTACCTACTTTTTACTTTTCAACAAATAAAATATATTGAATATAGTTGATTTTTGTAAAACTATCGTTTTTATACATTGTTTGATACTGGTTACAAAAAATAAAATATAGTAAAATATATATCAAGACATAATTTTAGACTTGTATTTTATACTTGGTCAAATCACACCAAAATGATTGCGTTAGAAATCTATGGAATTTTTATTTAACAGAATTTAAGAAAGGATTATATATACAGAGGGTATTTAATTTTCCGTAGATAAAATCAACTAGTTGTGATAAAAGACATAGAAACAAACAACGTATTATAACATTCTAAATTTGCTACTGTTGTGCCGAAATAAGTAAAAATTGTCGTCAGAAATCGTCAATTGATTCATTTAATACTAAACTAATATATCATAGTTGAATTTCATGATTCATCTTGCAATCAATGGGCACCCATGCGTGTATATGAATAATTTATACAAATATTATTTATAATACAGAAATACAGTAGTATATAACAAGTGTTTACAGTGTGGTTATGGCTCGGCACGACAAAGTATAAACATCGTATTTTGGACAAAATCCAGCGCGGATGCCATTATATTATATTATGATACGTGCGCACCCAGGCCCCCTCTGAACGACGGGTGCGTCAAAGTCTGACATCGTGATCATCGGCTTTCTGAAAATCGAGCTTAAGTCGTATACTGCGTCATCGCTGTGGCCGCTGCCGCCACCGGGCACAGCCAGATGTGTTTAATAATATTAAAATATATTTTTTATTATTATTACAGTGGCGACGCGAGTTATAATAAACCACTGAAACTGTGTCAAACGCTCCATGGACCGCGGATTATGTAGACGGCGGGACGAGGTTTGTGGCGGCGGTGGATAAGAGAACATCATACGCATACCTACCTACCCCTTGGGTAAATACAGTATATGGGGCGGAAATACTAAAACACTTATTTATCTAATATCCATATTTATTGCAGATAGTAATGGTACGAGTATAATATAGTATAATAATATATTATTTACCTATAACAGTTCTAAAATTGTTTCTTTTCTCTATGTACCTAATTAATTAATATTTTCAACGATACATACGATAATCATACCTCAAATATTACATTATTATTATTGGTATTTTTATATTATTGGAAATAAATTAGTCTTTTTGTCACACACTATATATACAGACAATACTATTGATACGTATACTTGTCACGGGATCGATAAGTTGTGCGGATAGTTTAATAACAATACATGAATAAAATATTTAATCGTAAAAAATTACGATATTTTTCACGTTATAAGTCATATAATATGAAGTACAATTTTCAAAAAAAAAAAAAAGAAGAAATATACGGAACAATGGTTGTCGATAATATATTCAATTGTGCTTAACTACACTGCGGCTTTACCGTTTATGGATTATTGTCCGTACAATATAATATAATATGTAACGCGAGTACAATACTATTAGGTTTAATTGCTTCGTTAAATTCGTTTGTTTTATTTTAATATATATTAGATAACACTTAAAATATGTACTAAGTAAATTTTATGTTCAGTATAAGTGTATATAATAATATAAAGGTAAAAAAACAGTGTATAAATGTATCAGATGACAAATAAACAATTAAATATAAATGAACACAATTTAATATTAATATGATATAACTTTTATATATAATTTATAGCTAAATGTAATTTGAATAATCTGCAGTGACGCATATATTAAAAAAGAATCGAGAGGTGTTAACGTAAAATATGACAAATATACTGTACACATTTTTCATTTCAAAATCATTATCTTATAAACTATTAAAATTAATTTTTTGCATACATTTTTCAAGAAGTAGTTATTTTTATCAAATTATGTATAAAACATTTTATATGAAAAATTAATACGAATAAAAATTGTTTAAGTAAGTTAATATATTTATACTCTTATTAATATTATATCGATTATTGAAGCTTGAATGTTATTACCTTAATACCAAAAAAGAGCTAATGGATAAGAAATATTTGATCCTTTAAATGAATCAGTCTAATTAAAAATATTTATACAAAATATAATTCATTACACATACTACTATGGTTTATTTTAACGTAAACATATTTAACGTATATAAACTACAACGTTTGGCTGGCTGTCTTATCCTCACACATGTTTTACAAATAAGAAAAGATATATACAATGATTTTACATGAGATGTCTAAAAATGTTTATCATCCAAACCGACTAGTATTAAAAAAGATTTTTACTAACTATATAATCATCAATCATTGCCCCAATCTTAAGACAAAAAACTATTGTACACATAAGTAGTGAAATGTTCACTTTTATCGAAAATTATTATTTTGGCAATGGTATTATTGACAGTTTATTCATATATACACACACGAGAAACTTTGTACTTACAAAAATTTTGGCATAAGTTAAAATTTAAATGTTAACATAAAAACCAACAGCCTATTCGTAATTATTTTTATCCCAATATAGACAATTTTCTGCAGCGATGAATATTTATTTCATAAAAATTTTGTCTGTATTATGATTTTTACATTTAATAATGAGCTAAATAAAATATTAAATATTAAATTTAAGTAGTATAGGAGGTACCTATTACAAGTAAAACTATTACAACTAACTGGTATAAATGAGTTAACGTTGAAGTACCGAATTAAGAATTTTATAAGATATGAAAATTAACATGTTGACATTATCTGAGAAAAAAAATATCACGACGTTTAGTGGCACTTCACCCTAAACAATGATAGCTTTAGTGATGCCATTGACAAACATATAGATTTAGATAGGTAACTACATTATACAGATACAAATGTTGATAATTCACTTTTAAGGTTAATGATCATAAGAATAAAGAAAGTGATATTAATCTAATTTAACTTTCAACAATATATTGATAGATTCCTAGTTATTTTAAGTAATAGCTATAAATTATAATATATTTATTCTACATAATTATATACTTAAATAACGATAAAAATTAAAACTATAAAAATTATGTACATATACGTTGGTCATTGAATGACTAAAAATGATAAATTAATAATATATCGAGTGATGTATTTAAAACACTTAAAACCCTTATTATTTCAAATTATTTTTGAAATAAAATGTTAGGCCGTAAAAAATAATAATTTTCTAAAAAAAAATCTAATTTTACAATTTTTATCGTTATTTCATCGTTGTAATGAAAAACCTAAGTACTCTAAATAATATTCCATTCAGAAATATGAAATTAAAATTGTATATATTCATTCAAAAGAGTAAAAACTAAAAAGGATAACTGTAAAACTAATAAAATTATCTAAAAGAAATATTATCTACTACAATGAATGTCTTACGTTAAATGGATCACCCCGCATAGTAAAACAAATACCTAATTCGAATGAATAAGAAATATATTCAGAAAAAAATGTAATTCTTTGTGTATAAGTAATCAAGATGTTGTAAGACATGTGGTACAGTTATTTGTGGAATGGAAAAAATTCAAAAAAGTATAGGAATTGAATCAATATTACAAAGAAGTAAAAAAATCACAAATATCAATTTTAGAAACAAACCTAAAAGAAATAATGTGAATCAAATAATAAAATGACTTTAATCCAATACGGTAATATAGTATTAATTCATCGTTAATTATTTTTTTAATAACCTTGTTTTAATAATAACATATGTAAAATAAAACAATTAAAATGTATTACAAAAAATATTTTTTTAATAAAAAGTTTATACATAATTATCATTTTTAAAATTCTGTACCTATTTCTTAATAAAATATTTTTTTATATAGTTATATAGAATTTTAATGCTGAATAAAAATTTAATTTTGAACGAGTAGTTATAAAATATATCTTAGGTATGAGTATTTAAATTAAAATCTTGAATGTAAGTGTCATAGCTAAAAAAGAAAAGGAAATATTGGTCCTTGCGGTCCTGCGCAACTTCACTTATATTTTAATTTTTAATACTTATAAATTTTTACTAATTAATACTAATTAAATGCTCATTTAAATTTCGATTTATATGCATACAAATTCTCAGAACACTATTCTGCTTCATAATATAAAGTAAATAGTCTTTTAAAAAAGTAAAATTTAAAAAAAAAAAAATTAAAGAATAAAATTACTAAAAACTAAATCATATTATGTGTTAATAATAAGATTAATACAAAAAAAAAAAATGTTTTATCATATTCTACGAGATAATCAGTGTTCATTGTTAAAATGATCACTCTGTATATTAATTAGATTGTACCTACAGACAATAATAATTAATATAATACAATAAAATTACTCAATAATGTGTTTATAAAACAATATTAAATATTATCTAATATATTAATTACCTATACAACATGTAAGATAACGATTTATAGTTATTTCAATACCATAATTATAAACGAACATAATGATCTAAGTGTAATTAAATAATGCATAGCATACATATGGTTTAAGTCACGTTGATTATAATGTTCTTATCCGTTTGTGTATGCAATTTATATGAGCACGCGATAAATCTCCACAGTAAAAAAGTTGACAATACGAATTATACATTTTACTTATATATATAAATAAATTTATTTACTATATAATAATATATATTAAAACCGTACGTATGATTGAGATCTCATAATAAGTGATGTTAGTAAGAGGAATTATTCATTTGTGTAAAAAAAAAATTTATTCATTTTGGGTTTAGCTTAGGTACGACAAATTTAACTGCGTTATACAATGATTTTACATGATTATAATAATCAATTAAATATGTTTAATTTAACATTATAATAGTTACACAAATTGTTTTTAAAATATAGATATTATATTAGACTATATAAGACTATAATAATATTAAAATAATATTTTTTTTAAAAATTACGATTAATTAATATGTTTTTTTCTCGAAAATCTTTTTTTCTTTCAAATAATTTAATCATTGTCAATAATATTAGTATAAATAGGGAATCATTTTCAAATAATAGTCAATAATAAGTAATAACTAATAAGTAGGTACATATTTTTATTTCAAATAACAATCAAACACACTAATTTTTTTTTCCAATATAACCTAATAATTATTGTAGTTAAATGCAACTATTTCACCATATTTGTTACCTGTTAATTTTTGTTTTTAAAATCTATAGAATTATAAAAATAACTTTATTATACGTTAGAGATACAACGTCTTTTAAATATTCGAATTAACCAATTCGTTAATGTACAATTATAAGCAGGTAAATTCGGCGCAAATAGGCTGTACCCAAAACAAATTAATTTTTTGACACAAATGGTTAACCCCTCAAATGGGCTAAGCTCATAATAAGCATGACTTAGAGGTAGCAAAACATGTTTATGTACGCAAAGCCATATGGTAATCGAATTCGTTTATAAGAAATCTAACGAATATAATTTTGTTGGACAATATTATTTCAAAAACTTACGTCATCGTTTTGCTTTTTTTTATTTGAGTGATAAACAGTATAATAACATAATATATTTTATTATACCCTTGCGCGCGTGTATGCGACGGACGGGTAAGAGGCAAAAGCGAAGAGGAGTGAGTATGATATTTCAAGCAGTGAGAGAGAGAGGAGTGAACGAACGCAAAACGAAAGACAC
Organism: Aphis gossypii; assembly: GCF_020184175.1. Lineage (NCBI taxonomy): Eukaryota > Metazoa > Arthropoda > Insecta > Hemiptera > Aphididae > Aphis > Aphis gossypii. The sequence continues at coordinate 13,201,890 of NC_065530.1, read as the reverse complement.
GGTGCAAATGGGGCCATTGTCGCTCCGAAGCACGTGCGCCTAATAAGCGTTTAACAAGTCGTCCGAGCGCATAAGTCCTTAAGTCAAAATAAATGTGTAACATGATGGCGGCGGTAGCGGCGGCGCACATCTCTGGTACCCGGGGCACGTTTTGCTCTCAAATTCATACATGTTTAATGCTTTGGCCTTTTTTCACACCCCGTCCCCGGGATCGGGGAAAAAAAAAACAAAAAATTGCCCTCGGGCTATTTACTACCATTTACACGTAAATCATACAGATGTTTTATACCTGTAATATATTTTGTGTTTCCAACCAGCCACTACTTCAACATCCTCCACATTGCAAATATGATACCGTCATTTTCTATATTTTCATTTTTTTTTTTTTTTTTATCACCAGCCATACATATTATTGTTATGTATATTTGTGGCCCTAATCATGTATATCATTACATACCGCGCAACTTCTTAATATTTATACAGTATTATCATTCCAATCCAAAAATGACTATTTTTTTATTTGTCTTAAATTTTTACTGTGCATTGGTATTCAATTATGTGCTTTTTGTATTTGAGGGGGAGGGGTTCTTTTTTATCAGAATTTCTTTCAATATTAAGTATAATTTCTGAAATAAAATTGTATGTATATAATACTGTGGAATTAAGAAAATCAAAACTGAAAATTGTCCAATAGTTTTCTAGACAATAAGAATAAACTAATAAATAGGTATTAATTAGAGGGATAGAATGGAAATAGTTACGTAACACTAGTTTTCAACAAAATCAATTGTTTTTTTTCTATAGTTCAAAATGTTGTATTTAACTGATGAATAGAAAAGAATACCTTGTGACGAAATTTTCAAAATATTTTACACCTTTTAAAGCTGTTTAAATTTCTATCGATAAAAAAAATTGTTTCCAAATCAAAAACCTTAGAAAATGCAATAGATACATGGTTTATCTGCTTTTTTAGAGTAATTAAAATATCGAACCCCTGCAGAACCTACCATACTATTTTACAGTACATCGTTATTAGCTTATAAAAGAGGGTAATAAAAGTTAAAATATCATAATAGTAAAAAATAATTTATAATATACACGATATTTTCTACAAAATTAGATAAACATATCATATAAATAAAAGTAAAATAGATTTTAAAAATACTTATAAAAAGCTGCTGATTGATAATGTTCATATTTCTATATTTTATACTATGTTTTAAATTTCTTGAAAATAATATGTTTTTTATATAACGTGTATTAATCTATATTTAAAATAATGTAATATGGTAGTAAACCTAAAATGAATAACATAATATTATTTATCTTACTATTTAATGGTCATAATGATTTTTGTTATATCAATGGATATAAATTACAATGCCTACTTAAATTATATTTTTATATTTTTAAGTATTTTAATTTATAATAATCAGTTATTTATTCATTTTTTCTTTCGTAGTTCTATTTAATGTAATAAATACTCTTTTAATTATATTTTTAGAACTTTTAAAGATGTCTGCTAAAGTTAATGCATTTGTATATTAAATTTCATTGGATTAACAAAATTAAATAGTTATATTATTATAATTTTTCATAAATCGATAAAATATATTGATTTTTATGATTGATGTATTTTTTATTTTCTTGATGGCTAAATCGCAAATATATATTTGTGTGAAATTAGTCAGTATTCAGTATTTATTAATAAATTATATTACTTTAATTTAATCAGCACATATGCATACGATATAATATATTATGTTGAATCTTGCATATACAAATTTAATCTATTATACAACTTCCTTTTAAAAAAATTTCGTATTTTTTTTCTCTATTTATTTTTGCAAATTAGTAATAACGTATCTATATAAATAGATGTATCATGAAATATTAGGACGTTTGAACACTAACACTCGATTATGTTAATTGATTGAATCCATCTATCCCAAACGAAATGGTACATATGCCGTTATGAATTACCACATTCTTATCGAGTAGATACATTGCATTATTTGCATTATTTGAGATCTCTTACACATAAATTATTAATATTAAAAGACATTAAAATAATAGTACATGATCTCCGTCAATTATTAGGACTCTACTAGAAGTGAACGTTGCCGTGATTTTTTTCCCTTTCCCACAAAAACAAGACTATAGTTTTATTCGATTTTTAGAGTAAAATATTGCATGTCCGACATGCACGCTATTATTGTGTTTTGGTCATAAATATATTACAAAGAAATTACTTTAAACATACATATATTCCGCAGGGACCTATATTAGGTATACCGATGCATAATAATAACGATGACGTTTGTTTAAGTCGTTTCGAACGGGATCAACTATACGGCAGTCGCGCGTGCAGCCGAAACGTTTTCGGGTGTTGTTATAATGTGGGTTACGCGCTGCTAAGTTTATGGCGATATTTTCTCGGCGGCGTCTAGTCGGAAAAACGGTCACGCGCCTACCCCCTGCAAGTTATACCACCGCCGACCACCGTTATTGGATCTTCTCGAGGAAAACTCGGACAAATTTACCCTCTTATACGATGACAGCGGTGGTAGGTTTTTTTTTATTTATTTATTTTCCTTTCTCCCCCTGTCACCGTCGAGTATAGAGGCAACACCGTCCTGTATACACACACCGGCTGCCACTGTTGCAGCGGTGTGATTTACAAGTTTGCCGACCCGACGGCATTTTAACGCCGCACAAAGTCCGTTTAATAAGCCAATAAACGAGTTGTTGTTCTGACACGCGGAGATGACGCGATCAATGGAATACGTGAAAGTGTTACCGAAGAAAATATATAATATTATATATAAGAACCTCCCGCCATCGTGCCGAGTGGCGGCAGGATGCTCACTGTATAATGTTTATATATATAAGTATTATATTATATTGACGCGCGGACGATGGATGAATTGATGAGAAATTTATGTTTTCAGAATTTCGTGAGAAGACTTGCTGCTGTGATTTGACACACCAAACTGTATATATATTGCTGATGACATTACATATACCTATGTCATATACGTATAATGTAAGTACACGTACATAAACAAGAAAAAATCCCGGAATGTCGATTTTCTATACACAGGAAGCGTTCGGCCACATCACACACTTCGATTGTTCACAAAGGTTATACATTTAAGTGGGTAGTAAAATAAAATAAATGAACACGCATTATAATATGTAGTAAAATACATGAATTGCGTTAAAAATAATCAAAAATACCACTGGCATCCAATAGACATAAATTATTATTTAAAGACATGCAGGCATAAATTGTAAGTATATGAATACAATGCAGATAGTCAAGATGTTGTATCATACAATTTTATACTTAACCGTAAAACAATACTAATAATAATAATACTAATAATTTCTCAATTAATAGTTAACTTAATAATATGTCGTCCTTTCACCTGATATTGTAATTAGATGAAAAAATGTATCACCCAAAATTACACTCACTCCTACAAAAGGTTACATAGTAAAAGTTTAATCTTTAAGAAAATCAAAAATCAAAAATTATAAAATATATATTATAGTATATTTATTGTAGTACTATATTTTAGCTAAGTACTACTCTGTCAAAAACTAATCAAATGATAAATTCACCGAAAATCAGATTAAATTAACACATATATATATACCCATAGACACCTAACACTTATTAATAATTATTTAATAATATTGCTTTTTAATTTCTGGGTGTTTTTAACCTGAGCATTTATTATAAATACGAATAAGTAAATAATTAGCAATAGCATTCAACGATAAGAAATAACTACCTGCAAGAAACTTATTTAAATATTTTATAAAAAAACATTTTTTATTCTATTTTTAATGCCTATTTTAATACTTATACAATAAACAATTAGTGGATAAGACTCGATTAACTAAACACAATGGGAATGAATCAATGTAAGTATATAAAATCAAATATGTTTTGAATAATAACATACTAAATTAAGAAAGATTTTTATCACTTAATAAAATCTATTCAGAGAAAACCAAAAAACTAAGACAGCGATAGTTTTTAGATATTTTAAGAAAATATTAAGAAACTTACGACTGGTAAACAAATTGTAATGTTATTGTTTCAAATATCATATATTCAATCTAATATCTTCAAACATAAATAATTAATTCAAAATTCTAGTTTTATAGTAGACAAAACTTTGTATAATAATTTATAAAAAATGCAGTAATAAATCTATGAACACATCACTATAATTAGACAGATTGTTGAATGTTTATTTTATTTTCATGCTTCCTACATTGAAATTTTAAATACGTTGTTAACATAAATAACATTTAATAATTTTGAATATTTTAAAGTAAAATAACTTTTTAAATATTTCAACACATCAGTATGATATTTTATAGTTTTTTAACTAACACTTTTTAATATAAAAATTAACTTGTACACATTACATTTTTCTTTTAATTTTAACAGTTTTATATTATATAAAAATATTAAACATATAAACTTTTATAATACAATACATCCAGAATTTACTTGAAAATATACGATAAATAATTAATTATAATACCAATAGTTTGTCACTCCATTCAGTATTTAGAACACCCATTGTGAAAATATTACAAATTATAAAAAGTAGAGCTCCTAAAAATACGTCATTTCATGTATTCAGTTAAATAATCTTTGGTACCTAGGAAGTTCAACGAACGAGTTTTTAAAATACAATAGTTCAGTGATGCCTCATTATACAAAGCACGTTCTCTAATGATAGTAGGTACCAAAAAAATTTGTGATGGTTTAAAAATACGTGTTTTATTTTTTGATCATCAAATTTCTATACTCTAACAAGCAATTTATTGAAATGTATAAATCTATTTTGATTTTTGATTTATTTATTTTATTTTAGGAATATAACGCAAATAATTCATCATACAACAAGTTCTCATACACTTTAAAAGTGTTTTGAAATTACACGATTGAATGATTATAATGAACATATAAAATATTCATTGAGGTTTTAATTGACTAGCAAAGCAATTCTTTTTTGACATGTTAGCTTCTTCGAATTGTATGTCATATATTCAAACATACGGTCAAGTGTAAGTGCTATAAATATATTGCATAATAATACTGGTGCTGATTAAAACCCCCAATAATAGGTAAAAAAAAAATAATAACTCAAAAGCTAACGATATAATGACATTGAAACCAATCACAAAATGGATAGAATATGATACTATGATGAATTAAAAATGTTATCACAAACATTGTAACGTTGTTAACAATACAGTGTGAGTTGTATGACTTCTATATGTCCTACGTAAAGTTTATGTGTAAATAAAAACAAAACAAATGCGAATCCTTCTCATTAAAATAAAAAGTGGCATCATTAACCCATTACATTCAAATGGCTGAATTTAAGTTCTCCGAGAGGTTCAACAGACATAATTATGACCGTAATCGAAGTACTTATATCTTAGTACATTGACTGCTGTTCTATATCTACGTAATAATAATAATAATAATAATGATAATAATACGATACGGTAAAAGTTTTAAGAGTTATTTGGGTTGTTGGCTTATATAATAATATGCACTCAAACTCCAAATGTAAGACTATCTGACAAATAAGAAAAACTAATAATTATTATACATGTACTTTATTTCCACTAGTTGAAAAAGTTATTCTAATTAATCGGTACATTTTAAATAATGCCCATTCCATCATTCATTGAAAGTATTTTAAGTTTTTGATCATTAAAAATAAAAATGTTTATATAGTTATAATCAGCTGCAAATTATAGTTATAACTGAATACGCGTATAACATGTAATTAAAAATCAAGGCAAGTATTTATTTTCACTATTTATGTTAAGTATATTATGTATGTCATGAAAAATTAATACGTTGTAGACATCCTCCGCACATTTATACTACAAGACCATCGACTACCGTTTTAGGTAAACTATCGATACGAGTGTATCATTAACGAATTCAATGATTATATTAAAGGCCATTATTATTGAATATCCAAAAAAAGCCGTGGATATGAATTCAATCATTGTTATATATAAAAACTGATTCTGATTGGAAATAGTTTGTCAGTTTATAAGTTAAAGTAATTTTATATTGCTATTATTAGTGAATTATACTCAAATGAATTCGTATCTGTTTTATAACGAATAACAAACTATCCAGCTAGCGTATATTCATTATTACGATTAAGTTGTTAAAATTAAAATTAATTTGAACTTTTACAAACCTATCTAATATATATATATTTATTTATTTAAGCACATAAACATATTTACCTAACCTAACTCACATAATAAATTTCACCAAATACTAAGGTCATATGGTAACAAAATTTGGATTTTTTTAACAATCGAAGCTTTAAGCTTTGTCATAATAGAATAATACTAATTTAAGTGATTAGCTTTGTATTTAAATGTATCTACTTGTAAAAGATTTTCTGATACACTATTACACTCGTATTATCATCTAAACTTAAAATTAGTATAGTATATCTATTGAATATTTAAATATTGATTTTCAATATATAATGCAAAAATTAAAATTAAATTAAAATTAGAAGTAAACATTTAAAATTTAAAAATGTATTTTATTTTACGATGTTTGAAGAAAAAGAGAGAGGTAAAGTGGGTAATGCTCTGCTGTACAGAAAGTATCGAGTGGACCACGGACATACAGTCCCTATAATGGATATGTTAAATTTTAATCCAATGATAGGTATGATTGGATATGAAAGACGATTCTGAACGGTGTTGATTTGTCAGCCTAGGATGTATATTTTAAATTGGGTGGTGAAAAAGGTGGTTTATGTTTTAAAAACTATATAAAAAAATCGATTATTTTAAAACTGGTTTTACGTAAAAAAAATCCCGTTTTTCCGTCACTTTTTTTGTGGTTTTTCCCGATTTTTTTGAAAACTGCTATAAACTTCGTACATTTGACCTTTATTATGCATCTAAGATATTCAATTTGCCACCAAAAACCACCCATGAAGTTTTGGATTGAAGCATTATTTCGACAAGTTATGGTGTAAACGGACACAAAAAAAACACACACACATCATTGTAAAATCAATACATTCCTAACTCCGTTCAGAATATAAAAATATATATAAAAGACATATACTTTAGCACTAAATCAAATTACTTTTTAAAATATGTCACTGCAATTTCTTCTCCTTCTCATCATCGATAATTGTATTCTAATAGCATATTATGTATAATTTATATTAGCTATATCGAATTTTCCCCTAATTATACACTTAAAAATTGATTTAAGGATGCCAATGAAGGGAACTCGAGTAGCTACTAAGGAAATTAAATAAGTTCCTCTCTTCAAAGTACCAATTACAGTTATTTTTGATTAAGTAAATTTATATGAAACTTTTGGAGCACCAGTAGGTAGTAGTTAACAATGACAAAACCTCATTAAAAAATCAAATCATCTTTCACATTGTTCAGTATCTACAATTTGCATGTTTACAATTACTGACACTTCATATTATTTCATATTAGATAATCAAAATAGTTTTAAATACAAATTATGGTATTACGTACGGAACCATAAACTTTTTATCATTGAAACTATTATTGGGCATGACTACTAGGGGACATGAGGACTGGAAATATTTCAATAATATATTAGGTAGGCATTACATAATCAATTTACTATGTGGAACTTTTTCTATAACTTATTGACACCAAATTTGTAAATGTATGTGACTAAGCGTATCCAAAGATAATACTATGACTAAATAAAATTCCTTTGAATTTGCTCACATAGAATATAAATAATAAATTCATCGGGATACAAGACCATAATATTGAAAAACTTACTAAAAACCTAGGTATAGAACACTACTTTAATCATTACAGATGATATAAATTTTTATTTTTAATATTGACCACGAAATTTCAATTAAAATACTTGCAGCCTATAACCAGGTAAAGAATCATATTATAATATTGTAAAATAAAGAAAAATCAATATTAATATAGTGGCGGCCAATATTTCAATTTTCAATTCTATTAAAATAAAAAATACTTAACAATTGAAGAGATTTTTCGTTATAAACATAAATTAAGTATATCTAATATTAGGTCAATTATCATTACATAATGTGATAATATAGTATACAATTAAATGGTTCGTATGTATGATATTTTAATTAACTTAAAACGTATTTAGGTATAATGTATATTGTTATTTATTAACGAATTTTATATGGCAATTTTTTTCTACAGAAACGACTGTCACAGAAACTATATGTACACTGTCAATTGGCATTAAGCCACACAGACATGTTATTAAAAGTGTCATCAACGGCCTATATAAGTATATACGGTTTACAGTACTTTCAGCTTAAAAGCCGAAGAATGCACCCCGAGTGGTTAATAAAGCAGTAAGCCGCTTATGTATACATGCGAGCAACTGCACTAAAAATATATCCACTTCAATACCCAGTATCGGTAACGACCTTTTTATGTATACCATAATCAAATATATATTGTTTATTTCTAAATGCCTGCAGTATCGTAAAAATAATAATTTATAGCCAACCTGCTATATTATGCATAACAATACCTAAACATAAGTCAGTTATACGCCTAACCTATACTCAGATATATAACATCAGTCATGTTATACATAATATGTCCAAAAAAAACCTTGCAGGACGATGTCAAAAATATGTGGTAATAAACTTACTGTTGATACCATATCTAGTAATAAGACGAAGTGATTTTTTTTTTAATTTATACTCGAAATTTCAAAATAGAAATGAATAAATAATTATTATTTTTAATTTTATAAAAAAAACTATTACAAATTATCTTTTTTTACTCTTTGTATTGATTTGTTTTATTGGCAAAATCTATTGCATAGTTATACAATAATTTTCACTCATATTTGAACATTTGATAAATAAAACAAAAGAAATATTAAAATTAGTATATTATTATACAATGTTTTATACATTAAATTAAATGTACATTATACAAATTTGATGATTATGATAATTATCAAACTAGGTAACAATATCACCACATTCTACATAAATAAATTTCAAAAATCTTAGTTAAATATTCTAAAGACCGTTAATTTATTTGTTAATATACAAATTACATAAAATTGTAATAATATCATAGTATTAGAATTGTCTGATTATATTATAAAAAAAAATTCCAATTTTAAGGTTCTATAAATGTAGGTATCGAAACCTGCACTTATTACGTCATTTCTTTTACATAGGATAACCGGAACGGAAACTTGTATTCTTTTAGGTGTTATTATTATATAGTTAACTTCGGAATTTTTGGCATACGTTTGCATATTATAATAATATTCTATTGTAGATAGTGAACAAACTGCAGAGAGCTGAGTTGGCATGACAGTTTTTCTGATTAAGGTCATTCACCACGATGAAAGAGAAAAAATGGTTACCGTTTCGAATAATTAAAAATAAAATTCAATAGGTACAATTGAACGAAAAAAAAATAATTAAAGAAATATACCAGAATGGAAGATTCACTACAGACACATGCGGATCCATATCATCTATACAGAAGGTGTATGATAATATTATGGAGAAAAAAAATAATTTACATATTATGTATTAGACATCATAGTCATTGTTCCAACACTGCGTTAATAGCTAGTCATATTTTCTGGATATACGTCAATTCACCGTAGCTAAATTCATCGCGCGTCAAATGATTGCGGTCAATTCATTGCAGTTAAATTTATTGTGGGTCGCAATTAATCGCCAAATTTTATTATTAAAAAAATCACAAAAAAATATAAAAACATTAATCTCAATAAATATTGTTTTTCGTTTACATAATATACATTATTTAATTGGATATTCTATTACAATCGCCTTACATCTATTGTGGAGAGAGCAATTGACACTACTATTGTCGTTGTATCATCGATAAGCATTTTTAAATATTTAACAGTATAAAAAAAATTATTTCATAAGATCACGGAACATCTACTGCTTATTATGTGTCATGTTTAAAAACTATAAAATTGTCGAATTTTAATACATCATTGTGGCTATTGTGGTCTAAACAAAATATATTATTGCACAACTATTAATTAAATTGCATTGAGTATCTTATATGTATTAATATATCTATATTATATAAAATCATCGTAGGTATAATATTTATCAAATTATAATGTACATAAAATATTTAAAAAAAAATGGTTTGATGTCATCGTCGTCAGTTAATTGATAAATATTTGAGAAAACATAAAATATAAAACCGTTTAATACGAGTCTGTCTCAAAGTCAATAATCTCCTAATCTTCCAAATGCAAAATAATGTAGGAATATTAATATGTAGCAAGTGTACAAATCAACATTTTTTGGAGGATGATAACAGGTAGCGGTTAAGCATTCATCCAAACTTTAAGTACTAACCAAAAGAAAAACCATTATCCATTAGGCATCTGATTAAATATTCGATACATTTTGTACATATTATAACATTTATGTTACAAATTAAAAATCAACAACTGATAAATGAGTTAATCGACTGGCATAAAGGCAAATAAATAAAAGCAATACAAAATATATTAAAATCACACGTAAAACCAATATTTTCCATAAAAAGTTAATAGTTTTTATCTTTTAAAATAATCATCCAATTTAAACAAGTAAATATATATATATATACATAAATACTCGCCAACATGAACTGAAAAACAATTCAAGAAAATATTTTGATGATAGTACTGATAGTAGTTGGTTACAAAAAAAATAGTGGGTACTATAATTATAGATGTTTGCTAGCTCTAGAATTCAGAACGCTGAGTATACACTCTATCGATCGTACATAATATTTAATATTTTACTATTATGTCGGTGACCATTGCAGGGGTTATTTGTATAATACAATATAATATTTGTTTATATTACATAATATAGGTGTAGCCGTGTAGGTATATAGTGATAATTATATTGTGTGGCGGTGCGTGTTTGCGGCTTGAACAATAGAAACCGTTTTTATTATTGTTGTTATCGTATTGTTATTCTTATTAAATTTAAAAAACGTGATCGACAAAAATGTGCAGTTGGTGGAGAAAAATAAAATCACAAAAATTTCACGTGGAAGACATAGTTGCGGATTTGAACCACGGTTGTGTCCGTGTATTTCATAGTATGGTTGGAAGTGGCAACGGTTTATTATGAAACTCACAGGTCGGCGGGGTCTTTGGTGTGCGTGTATGTGCGTATGCGCGCGGGGGCGGACGACCTGTTGCTTTGAATGGTATAATAATAATGGTGTATTTTATTATTATTGTTGTTGTTGTTCGGCGGCGGCGGCGGCGGCTGTACACGAGAAAACGAGTCGTCTGAACGCGCGCGCGAACCGACGGCGATGACGACCGCGACTGTTCATCTGAGCCCCCTTCCGTCTTTACACCCCACATACTTAAGAGCGTCAGACCAGATCGAACCAAACCAGTAACCACTGATGATCGTGAATAGTTTAATAATTATTACGCACCGAGTGTGTACTGTGTACAACAGTATTATAATGATGCGTACGGATATAAGCAATATACATAACTAAACAAAAAGGTATACAGAGCGGTTGTTGCTATCTCTGGACTCCATAATTTCTACATTATGAATTGCCGTTTAAATTTTTTCTAAGTATACTACGTTGTCTAATGACGTTTTTTACGCATACGTATAATGCAAGATCATAAACATAGATATACACTTGGATCTTGGATTACAATTTTTTCGTTTTCCCAGTCAACTTTGAGGTTTAAGAAGAATCATACAATATTTTTTATTATTATAAGTCTAAAAATCACGCACACTCTTCTAAAAGGATTTGTATTAAATGTTAAATTTCAAATAATAATTCTTAAACATTTTATAACATAGTCAGGTATTATATATTATTATAAAGTATCATATAGGTTGGAATAGTTAATTATTAAATAACGGATTCTACGTTAAAAATGTCAATAATATGCTGTTTGATTCTTGTAAAACTTAAAAAACCTGTTGGTAATGAAATAATCACTCTGTAGAAAATGGGTGTGCACTGTGCATCATGATGTATAATGTATATACACACGTGGTAGCGTTAAAGTATACAATATCTTAACCCATTGAATCGTTTTAGTAAAGAAAAAAATAATTTCTCCACTAAATACACACCAACACATTATTCAATATTGTGCCTATACCATCACTGTAATATTTTATCAATAGCATAAAATAGACACTATCATTTCAAATTAAATTACATTCTGCGACAGATCGAAATATCAAAGTGTAAAAAATGTAAAGTAATAAAAAATAATTAATCCTAAACCAAGACTGATTTTGCATAAAAATAATTAAAATATATAACTTTCAGTTATACATTTTCATGGTTAACACAATGACCCTCACTCACCAGGTGTTATACTACTATTGCATCACTCTTAAAACAGCTAGGTATAGAGATACCTAGCTGTTCCTATTCTTAATAAATTTTACTTATTGCGACTTTTAATTTTAATCTATGTATATTATCGTAACTTTTAGTTAGTTGTATAAAAATACAAATTTAGAATCAAGTATAAATATTTTAATGATTCATAATACGTAACTCAAATTTCAAATAAGTCTATGATGAATTCATTTAAAACTATATTACTAATACATAGAATAGTTATAATATGTTATCATTTAAAAAATATTATAAATTACAAAAGTTAGTTTGTGTGTTATGCTATTTATGGTAATAGTAAAATTAATCAACATTAATTAGTCGAGAATCTAATGATATTTTAATCATTAAATACCATATTATAATAATAAAAAAATTCTACAACTTTTTTTTAACTTTATAAATTACATTTTAACGCCCATGCAGATTTATTTATTTATTCTCTAAAATAAATAACTTTTAATGTAACCAAAAATATATTTAAGCCTTGAGTTAAAGATTGATTAAATTATATTAATAAAAATAATGATATGCACGTGTATTCAATATAGGTACGTATAGTTTTATGTATTTTAAATATTTACAGTTTCTATTAAAATGGGTTTTTAGATTTTTAAAGTAATAATTTAAATTTTACAGTTATTAGTATGTTATAACTGCAACTCGTGTTTTCAGACAAACCAAGTTGAGTGCATTCCATTATTATCTTTACCATAAAACATATATATACCTTGCGTACTGTTTCCCAGTATATGAGTACTCATTGCGATATGAAAACTAAACAGTTGTCTAGGCATTGTAAATCCGTAATCGAAATATCGAATATATATTATAGTAGTGTACTAAATACTAAATTTGTTATATTCTTAGATATCTCACACATACGCAAAGTAATAATACGTTCTACATCTACATGTACTGCAGTATACGATTTTCAAATATTATAAATAAATATTATACTCTATTGTGTTTTCCAAAAATAGTTTAAGCTTATTACTTTTTATAAAAAATAACATATTTTTTTACCCAACCTTACCATAGAGTATTATATTATAGCTATAATATTTTTCATTACATTTTAATGCATGGCAATATTTAATAGGTAACTATTTATAATTTGTGGTACTATGATAATTAATTTTGATTCCCCACTTTTCTGTTTAATAAAATTCGGCTATCTTTTATTTTTAAATAACACAAGTTAAATGACAAAACAACCATACAATAATTCTTCAAATTTATAATATCAATTATTAACAGTTTAAAGATAACAAATGTTAATACAACCTACCCTATTCTATGTTTAATGCTTTTGTTATTCCATCAAATAAAAATATAATATGTAGGTAGTATAAGAATTAGATACCCTTGCAAGAAATCTTCAGCTGTTCTAACAATAACCAACGTGATAAGCCTGCAAACGCGTGACTAGGTCGGTTTCAATGGAATTTTTTATTTCATATTTAAATTTAACATGTTAGCATTAGCATTGAAAATGAAAAGAATAAAAGAAAGAAATAATGATAAAGAGAAAAATGTATATACCAAATACATAAGTAGAAAGAGGGAAAAATCTCGTCAGAGAAATATCACCAAACCACCTACTCGGAATGTGTTTATTTTTATGAATTGTAATTTATCACCTGACCAATGAATAATGAGCCTCAGCTATATTTTAATACGTGGTTTTTTTTAATATACCACGTGGAATTATTATTTGTGTCTTGAAGTTGGGTAGGTCATATTCGTCAATGAGTTATTTATGAAGTAAATATATTATGTTAAAACTGTACCTATATGCGTGTAAACGTTTGCAAAATTTACATTTTAAGCTAGTTCTTTTAAAAACTATTGAATACAAATTACCATATACCTCTATGGAATTATGGAATTAAATGAAATTAAAAAATGAATCATTAAAGTTATTAAAGTATTGGCTGGTCAATTAATACATACATAGATATGTATCAAAAATACAATATAATATAACAAATTATTTTGGTCGTTGCTCATTAGATAGCTGTTATACCATTAGACAACATTTTAAAATTTTGTTTCTTCCATCGCATTAGATTAATAATCTATTTTTCTTTTGTTGGAAAAAATTAATATTTAAATATTTACTGATAAGATAATCCGGTACTATGATAAATCTGTTAATTGTTTTAAAACAACTACAATTTAAAAAAAAAGTTTATGTGAGTTTTAAATTGCATATTGATTAAGAAAGTTAACTTACAAACTACAATACACAGTATAAATGAAGTTTAATATTTTTTTAGGAAAATAATTAACTATATTTAGTAGTTTAAGCCATTTTTAGCGGTTTATGTTTTCATTATTCTCTTAGTTTCCATCAATGAGTATAAACGTATTATACAAAAAAAAATTATACAACCATTAAATGTTATAAAATTATGTTTAAAAAAAATGTTTTTATTTTTATTTATAAACCAAACTTATTAATACATGATGTATAAAAATCCACTTCAAATTACTTATATATAGTACTTAGTTTATAGACTCGTATACATTTTAATTTTAAAGATCACTATCACTCATAAACACATATGATATACCCAATAAGTACTTATTTATTTATATTTGAAAATTAACAGATGGATTAATGAATTTAGTAACATAGACGACCGTAAATTATGTGCACAACTACCTATAATCTATATATTATATTCAGACTATTTATTTTAACCAAATTAATATTTAACTACTATTAGATTAAATCATATTTCACTACATTAGTAAGATAATTTTTCCGAACATATTAAAATCATAGAATTCCATGTAAGACAAAAAGAATATTTTAAAATTCGTAAGTCAATGGAATTTTTTTTTAAGTTCGATTAAGTTGAATTAAGATATATTAGTCAACAGCCCAACTAATTGTATTATCCAAGTGTTAAAAATCGTAATAGCGTACATAATGGGTTTGCTGAGTAACGAGTTAATTACGTCATTCAACCGATAAGTTCGTTGGTTCATACACACGGTCCTTAGATACGTATAAACCAGATGTCAACAAAAACTTTCTAATTTTATCTTGAACTTTTGGATTCATTTTCTCTCAAAATAAAGTAGAATAAACTTTACAGTTATTTTAAGTGTGCAAAAAAAGAAATACAAGAATTGACTGCGAACCACTGGGCTGAGCATCCGGAACAATTTCAATTTAACTACCACGCGATTTTTGCAAACAATCTTCTTGAAACATAGGTAAATCGACATTTAAAAATGATAGTGCTCAAAAATTCACACAATTCATTATTTTTGAAGTTACATCCATTTAAAGTTAATCATTTTTAAGATAATACTTTAATATAATTATGTGCTCTTTATAAACTTGCCAGTTTAAGTGTGAAAAGTAGTTGCTCCTAACACCTATCAGCCTCGATCGCTGGGACCTTTCAGTGAGGAGCTAGACCCTTGCGGGTGGAAGTAGTACAATTATTGGAGGGAAGTTGCGGGAGTATGTAAACCTTAGCTGGGTATAATAGTTGACTATACAGTTTGACAAAAAGTCCCAAACTCGAAATCCTAACCCGAGCTCGGTCTAAATTTATTTTTAATTTAATTATACCTTCCAACAAACATTGATTATAGATGTAGGTACCTGGTAAAATCTATTCTTTCATTATTGTCATTAAAACCTTGTCGAGGAATTTAACAGAAACCGGAAAACAAAACACGGACCCCGCACAATGCATCTATAAGAATCAATACTTCAAATGACTATAATCTTGAAATTAATGATTTACTCAAATTATTTTATTATTTTTGGCACAATAAATTTTTTTTTTTTTGCAAAAATCATGTGGTATCATCTAATGTGCAATTTTTTTGAATATCATTATTCATAAATTTAATTCCGATATCATAAAATTTGTCACAATTGAAATAAAAAGATTTTACTAATAAACGGAGTGTGATTGTTTGGTTTACTTAGAAATGGTCGATTTTAATATTAGAAAAATTATATTGTTTTTTTTTTCTGTTTAGAGTTTTCTAGAAAAACTATTAAAAACTTTGAAAAATATTAAATTATATTTATTATATTATGCTCAATGTTATAACATATTATTTGATCAATTTTCCCATTAAAAAGTTCTACATGGACCTTTTTTCAATACACAAAAAAGGTAAATCGAAAAAAAAGTTATTTTATCAAATAAATACATTTACAAATTGCATACAATTTAAGTTATTTGAATAACAAAATAAATATAGATTCACTTAAAAAGTAAATAGTTAGTTGTAATTATTGATTGCAACAGTCTCGTAATAATAATATTTACTGTTTCTTTAATGAATATAATTGTATTTAGTAAACAGTTCAATTAACAATATTATTGGTAGTAATAATCTAAAAATTATTTATTTTTTACAACACTTAATTCCTTCAGTTTTTTGTGTAAGAATATAATATATAATTTATACTATTACATTTTATACTTAAACAGTTAATTTTAAAAACCAAGAATTTTTATAAGTACTGTGAATTTTTTATTTTTATTTACCCTAAAACACAAACTAGTTTTAATTTTTTTCCAAAAACCAATTCAAATACTAAATTTTCAATCAAAATTGTCTCCAAACACAAATAATACACGCATAGCATTGTAAAATACAAACATTTATCATTCCACTCGTAATATAAAATTGTAACATACCCCATACTTGTATAACAATTTGAACATTAAATTATAATTTAAATATTAATAAATAAGATATTAAGATATATATTATATAACATCTACTTATATTGTATTTCTATATTATAAATAGCTTAGATTAAAATTGAATGTTATCATGGTTCAGTTGTCGAATTCAATTGATTTTCAACAAAACCTCACCTAAACTAAACACGATAGAGAGGAGTAAAAACTGAACATTTTCATTCGCATAATTCTCACCAGGGAATAATGATTTACCTGTCAATGTCATTGACTGAAAAAAATTCACAGTATATCGTAGATACGAATAAAATATGTCGAACTCTAATATTAAAATATGACGACTGACGAGACACGCATAAAAGTTTATTGAAATCTTATTTTTGGCATAAAGTCATGACATGGGTACATATTCTGAGATTTGTCTATACATTTATAACTGAATACCATTAAGAATCTATATGTTATAGTCAATAAAAAAGTGTTCTTAAATTTGTTAATGTTAAATATTTTTTTTAAACTATTCGTTATTACTTTTAATAATATTAATTACAATTATACTCAGTTTATTTAATTAAATATAATTCAATCCAAATAAAATACGGCGAACTCACTAAAATATAAAAGTTATGTTACTGCATCCATCAGAAGGATTATACAAAATGCTAAATTCATATTCATAACTCATAATCTGAAGTTCCACATTGTGGTAACGTTTAAAATGTAGTACGAAATTAAAATGTATCATACTCGTATTAACAGATATAGTATATATTTTTGTTTGTCAAAAATTTTAAAAATCTCAATCAATTAAAAATAAATGTATAGTTATAACTTACAATCAATACATTTTTAATATTTTCAATAGTTCCTATATGTATTATGTAAAGAACAATATGATTATAATTAAGATTAAAATAACAAGATCACATACAGGAACACACAGGTTGACTTCGTACGACTAAAATTATTATATTAAATTATATTTTTAGATATATTTAAAATACTAAAATGAATATAGAATTTCAAGTTTTTTATTTTTCTCTTCATAAATATATTTATTTAATAATGCAACTCCAGCTAAAACTTACTCTTTGATATTTTAAAAAAATCTACATACCTAACTATTTTTATTCCAAAAGCATTTTTTTTGGGGGGAAACAATGCATCTCAAAAAATAACAAGTGTAACATTTTTAGAACTAGGTTTGTAACATCCATAGAATCACATTTTATATTATTATAAAATTAAAAATTGAACCAGAATAAAGCAAAAAATTTGATATTTAGCACATAGATAATTAAAATGCTTAGAATATTTTACACTTATCCAATATAAGTTTATAATTTATAACAAATAAAAAAAAGCGTGGTCAATTGGGTACCGTTCTACTATACATCAAGCGCTGTGTAAATCACTATTATATATAAGAAACTATAACAAATATCTAAAATTATTTAATAGTAAATCGTTATTTTACGTGTGAATTTCGGATTTCGTAAAAATTTAAGCTTAAGATAGCATTTTTTTAATTGGCCAACGGGCAACGATCAACTTCTTTTATAGTTGTTGTAAGCCAAACTAATGAAAAATCTTGAATTAAATTTTCAATTCTACAAATTCTACTAGCTTCTTACACAAAATTTTTTATAGATTTTTAACTAAAAAATAATTTTCAATTATTCATAATTTTGACGAATTTTGTCAATATTTGAACACCAAACACACTAGTAGAAAAAAAAGCATGCCAATGTATTCTTATAGTTTTTAAATCACTATAAGACTTACATTGTATTCAATTTCCAAGTGTTTTGAATTAGCCAAAACAATTTTATCGACATTTATAAAAAAATAAACTAAAACGAATACTTATCAAATGCCTCTATAAATAACATTAAAATAAGCGAACTATTTTGAAAATTAAATTGTGTAAAGAAAATTCTAATCTAAATATCAAGTGAAATTTTCAAATATCTATGACTTATACTTTTTATTTAATAACAGCTATTTAAAATCGATTGAGGATAAATCGTTATTGTAACGCGATTTTGAAAACATTTCAAATTCAGACGCTCATAAATTTTTTCTTCGAGTTTCTCTATAGCTATTTGAAGGAAACCTTATAGAAAACACGTGTTGAATTTTTTAACCTTAGATATAAATACAAACAATTTTATAAATTTTCAACTACAAAATTGTTTGTAAATTTTCGCAATTTTGACATATTTCGTAAAAATTTGAAATTTAAACACTTATAAAAAAAAAAAAATTTTGATTTTTTTAATTACAACAAGGAAAAACTTATAAAAAACCTTGTATTACATTTTCAAGTTTTTTTGGGCACCCAAAATTGTTTTATCAACACGTCAAAAAAAAAACCCCCCTTAGAAAAATCGAAAATTTTAACCGTCTACTAGATAATTGAATGAAACATAATTCAAATATAGTTTCAATCCAAAAAATAGAACGAGTACCACTCTAAAGCCGAATATATTTCGCACGTATAGGTCATGGTTTATAATAAACAGTTTATGGCATAAACTTTATGAGAACGTATGTATAGGCGTGTCGTTATTTTTAATTTTAAATAGATGAATCATAACTTTCGAAAAATAACACCAAATAGAACTATCATTATGATAAATCAATTATTAGCTTGAAAAGGACTAACGAAAATAGAGCACTCGTTTGAAAATGTTTAAATCTTAATTTGTTCGAAAATTTTTAAAATTAACAAAATAAAGTAATAGTAATGTATAATAAATGTATGACAATATGATTCATTTAAATAAAATTTTCAAATATACTTAAATAGTTAAATATATAGTTCACCTCTAGTTTTTTTTACTTTTCAAAAGAATATTGTTCTCTTTACAACCCACTTATTTCTAGATTTTTGAAAGAAAAAAATATGATCATTTTTTCAAAGTTAAAGAATTTAAATTCCTTACATAAATAAATATAACTACAATAAATGAAAATCAATTTATTTAAATACATACATAGACCATACATATGTATTAAATTATATACTTCAAGGAATGTATAATTTAAAATATGGTATACACATACGTAATAACTAATAACTTTTAAACTGAACATTTCTCATGCTATATATATATATTTGTATACTGATTGGAGTCACAGACAGGATTGGTGGCTATAAAAGTGTACCGTTTATATGTATATCAGTTTATGAAAACCATGTGTTCAACATAGTCATGACTCATTAAACTGTGGTTATGCCAGAGTAAATAACGTAGATTTGCGGTTTATGAATTAAATAATATTTGTTTAAACTAAATATTTCAGATTATGTCCTCATTAATCTATTTATCTATAATTCGTATTATTTGAAAATATAACAAAATAACTAATCAAAAAACAAAGTACTTATTTATAAACTTTAATTTATATTGCAATAAGACATATTATAACGCTAAATTAATCTATATTTTTATAGTTCTTCTTATATTAAGTATGTATTTTTTCTTAAAAATAGAGAACAGCATTAACAATATACTTTATAGAACTGACAATGAAATTGGTATATATACGAGTATATATCACGTTACTTATTAAAATAAAATTAGTATACCTACTTTCGATTAACTGTTTGACTTATTAGTTATTGCTTATTACTTACAATATACTTAAAAATTCTGAATCGTTAATAAAATATTTTATTAATTTTTAACGCTTTAATAAATTTAATTATTTAACTTTAAAATATAATTAATGCACAATAATATTGTTTTTATATATTTTAACTTTATTTATTAATAAAAAAATAATGTACCAAATAGTAGTTTAAATAATCAATATATTAATACCACATCTTATTTTAAATAAAGCAATTTGTATTATATATTTATTATATATATTTATATATATATAATTTAAAGAACAAATCAACAAATTTACATGTCACATAACTAAGTTACATTTAAATAATATACTCCCCAACAAGTTTAAATAACGTTTTTAACCAAAGACGTCAGAATGTTTGATTTTGAAAATGTCGTTTACTCATGAATGTTGTTGATTAAAACTCCTTACTATTAATGTAATATTTTTTTTATTTTCATTACCCGTCTGAGACACATTCTCTACGTGCCTAAACTTTTAACATGCGTTTTAATAATTACTTGATTTCCAAAGGGATTGGGAGAATTCGAAACCAATTTATACATTATTATTAAACTAAAATAATAAAGAGCAATAAATTATAATTTAAATTATAATTGTGTGTATCTATTATGTTTAACATTGATTAAAGTATGTTTTTGACTGTAGATTTAAAACTTTTTAGTAAGTATAAAGTAAATTTAGGTTTCAAAGAATGACAATATTAAAAAAAAATACATTTAAATTACTTCTTACAATTTAAAAAATTATTTCAATTTTCGTCTGAATACTTTTAAAAGCATATTTTATTCACATATGCATAAATGCAACATACAATAATTCATTTTATAGTACTTTTTTATGCCACCTGAATTTATATAAAAATCTAAAAATGTAATTTAGATTTTATACCACATAAAATTTAAAACAACACTAAAAATATGCTTTACCTACGACTTAAATAAATGCAATCTATATAAATTAAACTGAAATAAAATATATATATATATATAATATATATTATATATAACTGTTCATAGAAGATATTGTACATACATTTTTTAGAATTTAGAAAAACTAATATAGTTCTATATAAATGATATAAATCATTATTATGTAAAAATTATTCTATAGTTAGATTTATATCTATTTTTGATAGTCTTGTAGGGGTATAGGCTTTTTTTCGCATCACAGAAAATTTGTCTCCACATATAACCATCGGACGTCGGTATACATAAAAAAAACTTCATGATTTTTTTTCCGTTAACTCCCCAGACGAATTTGAAAACGATTTACGGGGTCAAGCCGTGAAAACGCATCATGAGGTTTAATTGAGTGGACAGACATTGATCGAAAATCCGGTATATGCATCACTTAAAATATATTCGTGTTAATATACATATACTGATTTTTACTTTGATATTATAATCAAAAGGAAGTAGTTTTTTATTTTTTTAAATTTAGTGGGGTTTAATAAAAAAAAAGTTGATTCATTGCTAAGATAAAAATTATCTATAATATTTTCTAAACAATATTATTAAATTTAATACGGCCATCTTCAAATCTCCGTAGCAATTGGGCGGAGTACCTACTCTATAAAGCACCATGCAATGAATCGGCCACGCTTCATGCAAACCAGACGGAATATCATTTTACGTGAATGAATAGTCTTTCAAAGCGAATAATAAATAAAAGATACTAAATACGCCTATACTAAATAATATAATAAATATACTTTTGTATATTTAATTTTCGAAAACAGTTTAACATATTATATACAAGTAAAAATTATTATAAGAAAAGACTTAAATGAATAAACATCGAAATCGTATTATTAATAATATTATATACCTTAAACTTCATTTTATTTATAAATTACTTATTAATTATTTATTTTATTATTTAACTGGCATAATGCCAAATAGGACAGTTACTAGTTATTAGACTTTTGTATACTATTATACTAATAAAAACTCGTAATTCAACTAAGGTACGATTAAATATTCAAATTGTATTAAAGACACATTTCATTCTAAACTGTATTTTTTTACATTTTTGATACAAGATTTAAATTTTATTCCAAACATATTTAAATTTTAAATCTAACAATAATAAATTACCGCGATATTTTTGATTACTCAGTAATTATATACCTAACTACTCTATTCAAGGACTACAATTCTATTGCAGTTAAGAGGTATAGGACGGTGTGTTTAGTAACGAATATTTTATTGGTGATCAATGACTATTATTTAGTCATGATGTTACACTATTTTTCCAAACCATAACATAATAGTTAAGATGTATATTCTATTATTATGTTGATGAATCATCAATTACTAGAAAAATGTCTGCTTAAATAAAATATAAAATGAAAATATTGCATTTTAAATAATTGAGCAGGACTATGTATCGATTACTTATTTTCCAAATTTGTACACACTGCTACGATAGACAATACAGTACCAATACAGTCACGGCAACAATAAAAAAAATGTGCTCATGGTGAGGACTGTAAGTATTAATCCAATAATATCGTACTGGCGTGAATTATCACTTTTAAAATCATGAATAACATTTTATCGTTATTGTGATCGTATCGCTTACCACGTCTATCTTGGTGTAAGATAATTTTGTTTATATTATTGTATTTAGATTTTAAAGATAAATCATCATACAAATTTACCAAAAATTATAATAAGTCTAGAGTAATATTTTTTGACACAGATAACAAATATGACATATTTAAAAATATTGTTTTTACATCGAGTTACTTGGAAAATTGAAACAACAATATTGTTAAATCCATCAAATAATAAGGAAATAATAGGATGCTAACCATTCTGTTTTAACAATACCCCAATAATCTGGTAGCATATTATAAAATATAGGTACATGGATGAAAAAATGTGAATAAACTGAAATTAATTCTGATCTGTTGCAAACGAACCATTATAATCCTGACACTCGAAACATCGCCGTGCCGCTACACATCAAATACTGCAGTGGTAGATTCATATTACATTTGGGGTGAGAGGATGTGAATAAGTACGTGAAAATAAAGAGCTCTAACAAAATAACCTAATCAGTCTTTTTAAAAAGAAATAAATAAGGGGCATTGTTCACTTTAAATCTGCACTATTGAATCCATCGTACCAATGGGCTTTTCATGAGAATGGAAGATAAGCTGAGATTGTCGAAAAAAAGATGGAAATACTTAGATTTATTTGAATAGCCAGAAATTAATGATTCAACATCAACAACCTGTAGATCTTCTTATGAATGAAATATTGTTTTACAAAATACATCTTAACGAATTCGAAATATTAAGTTAATATTCGCTTATCACTAAAAATACTTGAAAATTTTCAATTTCAGTTTACTTAGAACAGAAAAAATAAATATCAAATTAAATTAATACTACATAAATATTTATTAGAATTTGAGTTCCCACTAAATTTTATTAAGCTAAATTTTAGAATAATCTTTGAAACATTAATTTTGAAATAATTATTTAGTATTTATATAAAATTAGACTTTAGTTTTATTTGAATATTGTACGATGGTTGACTACAATTATTTATAATATAACCCTAACTTATATATTACATTAAATTGTATTTATCGAAGTATTA
The DNA here is from genome assembly GCF_020184175.1 of Aphis gossypii. Classification (NCBI taxonomy): domain Eukaryota; kingdom Metazoa; phylum Arthropoda; class Insecta; order Hemiptera; family Aphididae; genus Aphis; species Aphis gossypii. Next base: position 13,177,451 of record NC_065530.1, on the reverse strand, counting down.
AGAAAACATTATTTAAATAAATCATTTATTAAAAATATTTGTATATATTGTATTTAAAGATCAAAACAAACATTCGCATTAATACATATCATATATAGATATGTAAATCGATCAAAATACGTGGGTTTTTGCTTTGTTACAAAATCACATGTAATAATGAAATAAAACTATGCGAATAGCTTATTTATTCACTATAGGTTTTTAAACGTACTGTAATAATTTGTCTTTATATAGGTACCAATGTACGAGTAAAATTGAAGTATCAGAGTACATATCATTATCATATTGAACTTTTGTTTAGTAATGTTCAACAATAAGAATTTATAAAAACCATGATTAATGATGTGTTTTTATTAAATTTCGAAAAATGTACGCATCCGGATAGATAATAATGTACATATTAAATAATTATTAATTTATAGATTAAAATACATGTTATTATGTACAACATAATTAATAATTATTTTAGATATTAGTAGGTATAAAATCGTTGAGACTTATTATTGTAAATCAAAGTCTAAAAATAAAATTTGTTTTATGAATTTTAGAAAAATCATTGACAATAATAATTATGAAGCTCTTAAGCACTTTTTTTTTTTTATAGACATACGCAATACGAATAACTGAATTATAATTAAAAAATATTTGATTAATCATACTAATTCAACATTTTAAGTTATGCAATAATTTTATTTATTTAGAGAACATCCAATAGATACTAACTAGATAGACCCAAATTTGATTTTTCTATTTTTTCCCTTTAAATATATTATCTTGATTTCCTAAACTTATTTTGACTTAGTTTTTACATATATTGGAATAATGTATACCTAAATATTTATTTTAAAATCTTTCACTCGCCTATCTTTTTAATCTTTCAGATTTTCTCATGATCACTGTATTTTTTATCATGTCCTGAAATTTTTATTATAGGTAGAACTTAAAAAGATTTATTACACAAATTAAGTTTAATGATGCATTTTTGAAAATCAAAATAATTTAAATTGTTATATTGATAAAAATTGAACCAAACAATGTCAATACTAAAACTTATAAGATCATTGATAAATATCATAATAAATTATCAAATCAGAATATAATAATACACCCATTTTATTTAAGTATGATATAATCTTAAAAACAATAGGTGATTTCATAAATTATAACTATAGAACTCAATGCTTTATTTACAATATAAACAATTTGTTTAGATTATATAAATATTAAATATCATTGAACATTTTATTAAATCGGTAATATATTTATTCATTTTTTTACTAACTTGTCTACGAAATATTAGATTAAATATAAAAAATATTCATTATAAAACATATTGTTATTTTTTCAATATAAATATAATATACTTTTCATATCACGAGTAGTTATAGGTAGATCAGAAAGTAATATTTTTACAATGTTACCCAGACAATAGTTGTAAATGTATGCTCGTTTGGGTGAGTGGATGAAATATATTATGCATTGTTAGGAAGGATAAATAAGAATATTCAGCTGCATACCGGTTTTGATTTAGAGTACACTAGGTCCATTTGTCAATCCTTATAAGGATAAGAAATTGTACAGTAAACGATTTTTGACGGTTATACGTAAAACCATTTTTATGTTAAAAGTTAAATTGCTTTCTTAAAAAAAAGTTATTTAATTTGAATATAATATAAAAAATGTACAACTCTAATATTTGTATTACTATAATTTCGATATTTATCGTAACAGTTTTTAACTAAAATAAGTAAAGAAATTATTCATTGTTAACTTAATCGGTAAGTAAGTCCATGATCTTTATAAATAGATGTACAACAAATATTATAAAATAGACTTATATCATAAATTAAATATCCTTATTTGTTTATACGTATAGTAATATTGAATCATATTTTGGAACTTTTTGATGTTTCAGCCTTAAAACAACAAAGAATCGACCAAAACAATTTTTTTTCTTTTTTAACTCAATATTGACAATATAGATTGCTCATTTTTAGTTAAGCGTCTACACTTTAAAAATTATAATATAAATACTAAAATTAAAAATACTTTTTATACAAAAACGTTTAATGAAAAAATAATATATTCATCACCAATAAATATATTAATTTCTGCAACAATAAAAATATAGATTTATTGAGCACTACGAATGTGAATGTCATTCATTAAATCTTTAGTTAAATGTACAACATGTTAATATGTATTTGGTAATTGTTGTTTGTGTTTATTCTTTTTACTCTAGTTTTGTTTATGCTTAGCTTCTCTATAGTATTAATTATTAAATATTACACATTATTTTTATCATAGTTATAAAATTTCATTATTTTTGTAAAGTCTTAAGATAATTATTGTTAATTTTATTATTATTTATTATTATCTTGTAATAAAATAGTTCCATTTATATACCTAAGTAATAGGTATATAGTATATTATGTATAAATAAACAATAATTTAATCGTATCACTTCGATAAACTTACTATAAGCTTAAGTAATTTAATGTTTTTTACATTTTAAAACAATAAATAAACTATTGTATTCATAGTACAATTATGTGAACCTATTTTACATAAGACTTTAATTTTATAGTTTTTAAGCTACTAAAATACAACATCAGATTTCTATACATATTTCACTCGTGGTTTAGTGCGATTAAAAATAAAACAGATATCCGAGAAGAGTCAAAAGCATTATTAAAGCATATAATTGAACAATTAAATCAGGATTTTAGCGAAATGTAATACTTTTCAGTAAAGACGTATTATGCCATAATATAATGATGGGTTTGGGTTTTTTATCCTCCCCCCCCCCCCCAGGAATAGACCATTATAGTATGATTCAAAATCTACGGCTAGTGAATTAACGAGCGTACATAATATTAATTATTGGTTTATCGACTAGTGTATATGAAGTGAATACCTATGGTTGAACATAATCTCACCTTATGATTACTCTATTAAAATGCCTTAGATATTATCTTTAAACGATAACACGTAAGAATAAAGTATAATCTCAAATTCCGTACGAATTGCCTGTGTACAAAGAAAACCATATGTTGCCGTATTGAAAAATGAAAGAAAGTTGTAGGCATAAATAGGAATTGTAATCATGAAATATATGCGTTCGATGTAAACTCGATTGAGTCATCCGTAATTTATGGCTTGGCAAGTGATTCCAACTAATAATACGTTTTTAGAATAAATTTTGTTTGCAAGTCTTTAAATATTTAAACAAACCCTTTTCAGCTGGCATTTTTTTTTTTAAAAAGAAAAGAAAAGAATTACGACATTTGATATATAAAAACTCTAAATTCTTGTACAATATACATATTACATTAAATACATAGGTGTATATATATATATATTATTATTATTATTATTATTATTATGATATAATGAATCAAATACTATACTTCACATTTTGTTGATTTAGTGATAAATTTAGACTTTTTACTTTTACGAATTGTGGTAGCTTAATTAAATAAATTTAATTTAGTTTTAATATTTATAATTTATTGTAACTAAATATAGTGTTAGTGCCTTTAAATAACTATTATTAATTACCAGATTTTTTTTATCGTACTAAAGTTTTTACGTGAATCCTCACGACTTATTTCCTAATTACGTGACCTATGCTACGTCGTGGTCGTTGAGATTCAAATAATATTTTAAAAACTTATAAAAACAATACAGAGCTGTGGCTTTTATTTATTTAAATTATTGCTACAAAATAACATAAATATTTCTTAATTTATGCAGCAATATACTTAAATTTTTTTATAGAAAGTACAAATCACTTTGTACTTAAGAATAATGCTGCGCAAAAGATAATATAAACAAAAATAAAAATTATCATTTTTTAACCATATAATATAACTTCATTAAATTAATCAATTAAAGAATACATTTTAATATCTTTTACATAAAAATTAAAAATGTGTTTACAGGTGTATAGACGTACGATAGTATTTGATAATCATTTATACCTACTCCATGACAAACATACAAGTAAACTCAAATTTTTTCAAAAACTTAAAACATTTGAAACAGAATACATTTAACTCTAAATTATTTATACATATTTACATTATGCAATTTTAAAACATTAAGATTATTTTCTTTTTTTTAACATATTATTATAAAAGTTTCATAAAATAACAAGTAATTCTAAAATAATTAATATAGTATATTTTTACTATAAATAACGAATTAAAAACATATTTTTATATTTTTATTTTATCAATGAAAATATATATATAAGATATACATAATATTTGAAACAAATACGTTTACTATAATCAAATTATTTTTATTTTATTTTATCACCATTTACCATAAAATATTTTCTGAATTTAAATTGCGTAGCCATAAATGAATTTTATTATAACAATACAATAACTCATGCTTAGTAATATTTTATTGCTTCAGAATACAAGGGCATAAACCTCAAGTACTCTGAATAATATGTACCTATACATTATTCCACTTTAACAATTTATACTCTAAAACTAATATATATGTATCAATCACTTAATAAATGTCAAAAATAAAACCTTAATCATCGATTAAAATAATGTTATATGATTTTAGTGAACTATCAATCTAAACCCTATATGATGATTCTAAGAACTAGTAGTTCAAAGGTGTGTAAAACATTCCGATAAAATATTTATTCCTACATGCACCTATTTCTACACTTGTCTTTCATAAAAAAATTTAAATTTTGCATTCTTTTTACAACGAGTATTAAAAACATATTCGACGTACTTTATAACTTCTATATGAATGTTTTATACCCAATCTATAAGTATGATATTGAGATGTACTATACTTTTTATTAGTATGCAGACAAATTTAAAACATACATAAGTTATACAAAAGAATATATCATTTTATGTAAATACCAACATAAAAACTTACACAAAGTTCAAATATTGAAAATAAACTAATCTTTCTTAATTTCATTTAAGTTATAAAATGTTTAAGTCTTAACTTAATTCAAAGTATGAACTATATATAAAACCATTATTTAAGAATAGTATATATTGTCTATTTATTTCAGTATTAAATACATTTTCAATTAAAGTAAGCATATTTTAATTTTTAGACTAACGTTAATATATTCTTATTTTTTTTTTTGGTTATTCAATAAAATCAATACAATTTTTCTACAAACATAATACAGTATTCAAATGATAAAAACTTTCAAGTCCTTTAAAATCATTTAAAAAATCTCCAAGCATACATAAAAAATATCAATGTTATTCACTAACCATAGACACTAAACAAGAGTTTAAGTATAGTTATCATTATCAAATATTATATTATATTAGTAACATCTTACGATATGATATAGAAAAACTCTCTATAGTTAATTAAAAAATAAAAATTAATGAAGAATTTATAAAACCGAAGTTTCCAATATTTAGATATAATATGTTATAAATTATAACAATGCCGTTTCAAAAACCAGTAGGTGGTCTTTTAGGATTTTAATTCATCTCGTAATACCGGTATGATTCAAGTTTTTGGGCTAGAGGCGTTGACGAGATATCATGGTAAATAAACGTCTTCTGTGCCCAAACAAGGGGGTAATGAATAACGTACAGTAACCTTCAATAACAAATAATAGTAGGTTCCTATTAATTTTAAATTTTATATCTCACACTAGTCACACTTGCTATATTTCATATAATTTATAAATACTTAACATAACTTATTATGATATTCTAGTTTATTATGTCAATGTAATATATAAGACAATTTATTAAAAATAATATAAGCCTGCTAAGTTTTGAAGTAGATATTGTAGATATTCAGAAAGGTGGATACTAGCAAACAAAAAAACTTAGTTTTTACCAATTATTTTGAACAAAATTATTCTACTTCAAAAATGTAAAATACATAGATTTTACTATGAAATAATAATTGTAAATATTTAGTTATAGTGAGAAGAGTACGTGGTTAATACATAATAATTATTATATAAAATGAAAAGCATATATTCTTAAAATGCTATATTATTCCAATGATGGTTGAATAACAAATTAAGTAGAAAAAAAAATTTTCAACAAACTAGATAATATTTTCAATTAAAGGTAAAATCATCATACAGAATACATTTTTTAATAAAAAATGATTTCTGGTGAAACTCAAAACTAATTATTTTATATGTATTTATAATATTTAACTGTCATTTATTTTTGTTTATAATCAACATTATAACGTTGTTGTATTAAGATAATAAAACATTTAATTTAAGCAAACAAAATGTTGATTCAAAATATAATCCCGATAATAGTAAGAACTCTAAAATATCTTATCTATATAGTTTAAAGCGGTAACATATCACTGATAATTTATTATTTAAATACTTCAGTTTTGTATCATAAATTAAATATTATGAGTTATGTCAGTTTCATTGATAACGATAACTAACAAATTATAATTGTATAAATCAAAAATATTCCTAATGAATTTTATTAAATAATAAATTAACTACGAATTAAAAAAAACCTATGTATAAGCAATAATTATTTTAAACACCGAACAATAAGTATATTAGTTTTAATATATTTTAAAATGATAAATTATATAAATATATAAATTAAGTCAACATTTTTCTCATAGTCAACATTAAATATAAGTTAATTTATTTTGTTTAAATTTATACTATTATGCATGTAATGTGTACTACTTTTTAAAATATATTTATTATTTAACTATGATTTATAAATTAATGATTAAAATTAAATATTAGCTGATGAACATTTTAAGTGGTTTAACCTACTCTTATAATATAATATCTTATTGAAAAACGTATTCTTTTAATTATTAATAGTAAAAAATAATTTAATTTTAAAACATTTTATAGTTATATATTTAATACTTTTAAATTAAACTCAATAAATGTAATTCGTGTATAATATATTTTAGAAATACTATAGTTACACAACACACATTTGCATACCAATATTGAATAGAAAAATCCACTATTGTCTCCCTGGAGGGCCCGATATCAATCGATTTCTAATATATTATAAAGTAACGATTCTTCAATAATATACTCATGAGGATCTTATCACTTAAAGTATAAAGTTTCAAGTAAATATTTTCATATGAGTTATTAACATTAGCCAAAAGCAAAATACTAAATATGCACCAGATTAAAAATGTATATTAATTTTTTTTAACTAAATCGAACCACTAAAATGTTTTATCAAATTATTACTTTTAAATTAAATTTTTTATGATTTTATAAAAAAAAATATAGATCAGTATATATATTATTTTACTAGAAGAATTATTATATTATTATAATATGATTCTATACATATTGTTATTCTTAAAAACCTGTTTACGTGTACCTAACATAGTAACATACAATAACGTTAACAAATTATCAAGTCTGACTAACCTAAGGCCATTTAAAATAGTTATTTGTTACATTATTAGTTAATGTTAAACTAGAACAGGTTCTATTTTTCAAAAAATTAGAAATTATTAAAATGTATTGTACTAAACAAATATTTTTAATTTTCAGTTGAATATATAATATTAACTAAAAAAATCCGTAGTATTAGGTGATGGTAAAATAATTCGGAATACTTACATTTAATCGTCTTTCATTTATAATGAGATAATAACCTAACCAAATGTATCTATAAATAATATACAAACACAGTAAGATGAGTTTATTAAAGTTATGAATAATAACTCATTATTATAAATTAACAAATTTCTAAAAAAATTATTATTTATTTCATCTATTTCTATAGAGAAAAGTCGGTGTAGCCGTGTAGGTATAATATGTTTCAAAAGAACCTACTGTCGTAATGGATATGTAAAAATTAAGAATTCAATAATAAATTATCGCATACAAGAAACGGTTCTGAGCAAATTGTTTGACTACAATTTAATTTGCAAATTTGTTATGTTTTGACGAATTTATAACGTTGATAAACTACAATTTTTTCCAAATTATAATTTATTTTCAATATTTTAAAAATGCTATAAGTACAACTTAAGAACCTTGAATTCTGTTTTCTAATATTTACAAAAAAATAAATATGTTACCTCAAAAATTCAACTGCTTATAAAATATAATTATATTATTCTATTAGGCTTAATATTATGAAAAATTCTTATTGTGTATAAACAATTAAAATTAAAGGATCTAATATTGGAATGTTCAATACTTTTTTTCAATTATATTAAAATAACGATAATACATTGTTTATACTTAGCATATTACCTACGTAATATTATCATTTTTCCATAATTTTATTTTTAGTTTTTTCAAGTTACTTATAAAAGTACTACGAATTTAGTTTTAAATCTCAAAATACAACTGAATTCAAATTTTTTCCATAAACCACCCTTAAGGTTTAATTTAATAATTTTACTGCTCCAAATGATGATAACAGAGATATTAAAAAAATTCACTCTCCTGTATAATAATTTATACGTATCCTATTTACAAGCATAAAAACTGTACATAAAAAATGTAAGTAATAATTATACATATTCTATAATAATAAACTGTAATAGTTTTCATATTACAGTATATTAGTTAAAATAATCCTATTTTAATTATATTCAAATAATCTCATTAAGTTTTTTTCTTAGATTAATTAGCCACTGTTGCAAAGGACACCTTGTATTCAAATAAGTAATACACTCGTACTTTATTATTAATAGCTCACACTAATAGGTACTTATAAGTTATAATAAATTAAGTGTTCAAAGTATAGGTTTATAAAGTATAATATATATTATACATACCTACTATAATATATATATATTATATATGTTTATATTAATATGTGTTAAAGTATATTATATAGTATTCAGAATAATTTTATTACATTAATATTAAACACAAGAGAAGTGTAAATAATTCTTCTTACCTGGAGTACGGATGTCGATGAGCACACAGCAATAATGAACACCAACAGCCCGGCGGATAACCATATCCGGTTTCTGTGTAGTAAATACACCATAGTACACTTGTTATTGACTTAAAATGCTAAAACTTCTGCTTATGTCACCCGGACACTCTCAAAATCTGCTTAAGTGACGAACACTGAGGGTTATAAACGTAAAGCCTTCAGATTCAAATTTCCATTGTTAAACACGATCCTGGGCGGCGATTAACTACGAACAAAAGAGATAATTGCTTAATTAGTTTATGTGTATATATATATATATATATATAATACATATTTTTATCAAAACATCGTTTAAAAACTTCAAACTAATTAAATAAAGAATAATTACTAAAAAATTACAAAAATAAAATCAGTTCTGCAAACTTAAATTCGTGTCAAAATATTAAACAGTAGATTAAATATTTACACAAACCATTAACTAAAACATTTCATTATAAATTAAACATATTTTTCATACACGTTAACGAATACTTTGACTTGATAATTATTTTTTTTTTTTTTTTAGTAAAATAAATCGAGATTTAAGTATTATGGAATAAAAATTACCTATTATAATGTTTTTATTGATTATTTTAATATAACATAAATACTAAAAAGCAATTAAATAAATGTAAACAAAATACATTTTGGTTGTAGTTTATCAATTCAGATAATAATTACAGACATATTATATCCAACAATAAATAGCTAGACTCTTAAAATCTTTTATGTTAAATTAACTATACTCGTATGTCTATATCATTTATTTTTGTACAAATTGCAATAATACGTAGTACTCAACTCATTCATACTCTGACTTCACCTATAATTTCCATTCTCCCATAATATTAAGTGCTTTAAACAATAATAATAATTTTTCGAAACACTACTAATAAAAAATAAAAATACCTATAGTGATATCAATTTGTAAACACTTGTAACAATGCAATGTATTTTTAGATAATACATATTTATATACCTATTTTCATAACTGTAATTAATGTTTATGTTTATGTCTATTTAAGCTCTATAAATATTTTATTAAAATTTAAATGTTTAACAATTTATTAAATTCAAATATGAATATTAAGTTAATGCAATTATACAATGCACATAAACATTTTTTTATATACATTGATACGTTATCAATTACAAGAATTACATATTTGAAATAAATAGGTCTTAAGTAAGGTTATCAATTATTATTATTAGTAAATAAAAAATATAAGTGTATACCTTCAATACAAAATAATTATAATATATATAATAGCTTAAACATCGAAAAATAAACACTATATAATTAAATAAATTTATTAAAGATTTTCTGATTTTCAAAAACATTAAAGTTCACTGTTTATAATATTGTATTCTTTAGAATTATTATATACATAATTTTTACTATAATTTACAATCAATAAATTTTTTAAACATTCAATATGTGCTATAATTATACTAAGTTTATATAAAAAAATATATTTTTAAAGAAATAATTAAAAAACGATCTAATAAAGCCTTTAACATAATTTCTGGTAAATGTATACGACTTATTTATTTTTATTGATCGCAAAATGTTAAATATACTTATTCAAATTTACATAATTTATATTATAAATATTAAACTTAAACAACAATTATTAAAATTATTTATAAAACTACATATTATATACGAATACAACAATATAATATATATTGAGATATAAGATATGGAAAATAGTAATTTATTTTATTCTTTGTTGCAGATGAACAATATTTTTATATTTTTTATACTAATATAATTATATGGTTACTATTCGAGTGTATAGCAATAATATTTATAACTATTTTAATTCTTAAAATTAAACAAATGCTATCAAAAACAAATATTTAAGTGTAATTCAATGATAATTTTAAACAATAATTACAAGCTCAGACAGCTCAGTAGTGGCGGATCTAGGATTTTATTTTTTTGGGCGGGACCAAAATTTTTCATTTCAACTTTGTAAATACGATTTGGAATTTTATTTTATACCTTACAAGTATAATATAACTTCCAAAGGGGAGGCGGACTCTCAGCCTACCTTGAATCCACCATTGCTGCTCAGTGTATATGTAATACTATTTTGGATCGGTGGAGTTAATAATTACTATAGTAAATGAATAGTTATAACTTATAATATATTTACAAAACTAAATGTGAAATGTAAATTTAATTTTTCAAATATAAACTAAAAACAACAATATCACAAAATACTATCAATCAGCACCTAAATTTTTGCTTTATTAAAAATTTTAATATAATGTATAAGGTAAAGGTATAAGTAATTAATAACTTTAATTTTGACAACATGCCATTAGGACATTATATTTTTTATTTAATAACCATACAATGTTTTTCATAATTAAAAGTGAATGTATTTATAATTTATAAATATTAACACCAGTATTTTACTTAATTGACCATTTGAAATAGAAACAAAAATACTTTTGAGGAAAAACTTGAAATTGAAAAAAATACACTTTTCAAAAGTTTAGTATGACACATTTAAAACTACAGTAACTTTAAACTTTTTTCGTGCGTTCATCTAATTCTCGTTGATGTATATCGGTTCAAACTTAATATTATTCTAAACGTAAAAAAAAAAGTGAGGTCAAGTGGATACCACTCTGCTGTACATTAGGTACAGTGTGGATCACTATTAACTATTATATATAGGAGTGCTAAATTTGAATCCAATGATAGGTATCATTGTATACGAAAAACAATTTTGAGCGGAGATGATTTGTCAGCCTAGAATATATTTTCTAGTGGGCTGTGAAAATGATTGTTTATTTATGTTTTAATGACTTGAATACCCCAAAATTAAATTTTATATAGAAAATACCAATTTAAACAACTGGTGTATGTTTCAAGTTTCTACGATTAGTAATTTTTAACTATCACAAAACTCTAAAATTATTTTATTGTAAATCGTTATTTTACGTGTGAATTTTGAATTTAGTAAACATTTAAACTTAAGATAACATCTTTTTGATTTTCAATGATCAACTTCTTTTATAATTATTGTAAGCCAAACTAATGAAAAATCTTGAATTAAATTTTCAATTCTTTGCTACTTATACGAAATGTTTTATAGATTTTTAACTACAAAATAATTTGCAAATATTCATATTTTTGACGAATTTTGTCAGTATATATTTGAACTTAAAAAGCTAGTACCTAAAAAAAAATATGCCAATGTATTCTTATAATTTTAAAATCATTATAAAACTAACTTATGAGGAACTTTGTATTCAATTTTCAAGTATTTTGAATAAGCCAAAATAAAATTATCAACATTTATAAAAAAAAAAACTAAACAAAAACGAATACTTATCAAATGTCTATAAATAACATTAAAATAAGCTAACTATTTTGAAAATTAAATTGTGTAAAGAAAATGCTAATCTAAATAACTAATGAAATTCTCAAATATCTATGATTTATACTTTTTTAATAATAACATATATTAAAAATCGTTTGAGGATAAATCGTTATCGTTACGCGATTTCGAAAAAATTTAAAATTCAGAAGCTCAAAAAATTGTTTTCTATAACGGCGCTTCGAGTTTCTCTATAGCTATTTGAAGGAAAACATGTGTTGATTTTTTTAACCTTAGATATAAATACAAACATTTTTATAAATTTTCAACTACAAAATTACTTGTAAATTGTCTGTCAATATTTGAACTTAAACGCTTATAAAAAAAAATTGTGACTAACGATTTTTAATTTTTTTAAATTACAATAAGAAAAATTTATAAAAAAACCTTGTAATAAATTTTCAAGTTTTTTTGGGCACCCAAAATTGTTTTACAGACACTTAAAAAAAAAAATACTTAGAAAAATCAAAAATTTCAGTTGTCTATAAATAGCTCAAAAAAGCCAAAATATTTTAACTGTGTATAGATAACGCTAATTTAAACATTTGGTGAAAACTTCAAGTATTTTCAGTGATTGGTTTTTAAGTTATAATAATATAAAAAAATAGATTTTTTTTAAAAACTGGTTTTACGTAAAAATTCCCGTTTTTCTGTCACTTTTTTTTTTTGTTTATCCTGATCTTTTTGAAAACTATTGGAAAATGCTTATTTTTGACCTATATTATGCACCAAGAATATACATTTCGGAAGCCATCAAACTAAAGTTTGAAATTGAAGCATTATTTCAACAAGTCATGCTGTACACATGCACAAAAACAAAAAAAAACATATCATTGTAAAATCAATAAATTCATCACTTTGTTCGAAATCTAAAAATCAAGGCGGTATTAACAATGAAAAAATTTAAAAATTTTAACAAATCTCCAATATGAATCTTTTTTAAATACAATGATTGTTTATACCATCCTGCACCGAAATAAGTGAAATTAGATAAGTGCTTTTACAAAATAAAATTAGAATTATTATCTGACTTAACTATACAAAATTACTCGGGAACATTCTTATGAAATCAGTAAAATAAATTAACATTTTTATGCTGAACTGTATTGTTTTATTTGATTCTACTACTGACTAAAAAAATTATCTTACATAAATAATAATTCATTAATTTCCTACCAAGACTGTAAACAGCACATTCTATTCACTCAATATATGGATAAAATGTATATTTTGCATATTCTATCCAATGTATTTATGTATGTGTAGTCAAATTTTACCTTTATGACAGAAACATTTGTTCCGGGAATTGTCGAAACGCTGTAGTTACCCATATAGGTATCCAGGACCCTAAACCACAGTTATTCATCGTTTCGATGAACAAGCAATGTCAACGTTTTAGAAAAGAGACCGCACATGTAACTTACATGCCTGACAAGCTGGCTGCTAAAAACTATGAATGTGTGATACTAATTTGTCCTAATTTAATTTTAACACTATACGGCTTCAAAAATAGTTATATTTCTCTTTCTACTCATTTAACCAGCACAGTTAAAGAAATGCCATTTATTATAAAAATAAAATATTTCTATGGATTTTAGATGTCTAAGTTTTTAATATCGTAAAATAAATATGTTTAATATTTTGAAATTTGAAGTAACCAATAATAAAATATACTTATGATTTTGATATATTATAATAATATAGTTCTAACTTCAGAATAATAATTTTACATATTCCAAGAAATAATATCTATGAGTTTTTTATCTATACTCATACATTTAACTATATTACGATATCATCTAAAACACCATTTATTAGTTTTTCTAAGCAATTAAAATAAAACACCTACATGATTAATAAACATTCACCGCAATTTATGAACTGTTTTTTTTTTTAGTTTCCGCATATAATGTACAACATATTGCTTTGTTTATTAAGAAATGGTTTGTTAAAAAATCACCCGTAATCATCAAACTTCTAGAAATTTGTAAAAATAAATATATATATTATATAATATATAGCAAAATTTTACATAATATTTAATAATACACCTCTTTTCTTAACTTAAAATGTTTATACCTAAGTTAAGAATAAAAAATAACTAGCATTAAATCTATAGCTATTTTTTAACATCTTCATCAATGTACTTCTCTTCAGATTATTATACAAAAAAAATTTCACAGCTATAAAAAAGGAGAAGGTACGTTACCTTTTTGCGAAAAATTAATTATACTTATTCAAAATTCAAACTACCAACATTGGAATATTTTTTCTAACACTTAAAAAATCAGCACTAGGATACCTAATAACGTGTGTTCTGCGTTAAAAAAAAACTGGATGTATAATATGTACTGAGCATAGTACATATTATAATCATTATATATATCAACCTTTACCCAGGAATCCAAGAAACTTAAAGAAATAGAGACTAAGACTATAATAAAATTAGTTAGTTAGATTCCAAACTGCATACACTATTCAAATTTTATTATTTAGTTATATTTAGCCTTATTAGATTAATACTAAAAGAATATATTCATTAATCATCATTCATCATAATTTCATAAGCATTCGAGTTATCACTACCGAGCTACTTATATTAATCAAATATTGACTCATGCTCTATACTACGTCATTGTTATAAGTTATAACTATAATATAATTATGTGTTTTATACATTTTAGTTTATTTCGTTAACATAATTTATAAAAAGTCAAATTTAATGCTTTAATATACTTACATATTAAGCAGTATTAAGTAATTATCCATAAAAACATATTTATACATTTTACACAAATTTTGGGAAACAAGAGGAGTTGGCCTAAAACCCTATTTGTATACATGCCTGGCCTACTTAATAAATATAATATTAAGTTAAACTCTGTTTTAAATTATAATACACAATAATTACAATGCAAAAAAATGATTTACAATCTATTTTAAGTCTGATGACAAGATTGAAAAAGATTTAATATTTAACAACGAATAATTTTTCATTAATCGGAAAACTCTCGACAATAGATAGGTACCACCTGAGTATTCAACAACTAAAGTATAAATATTTTAACTTTCAACATATGGGTATAATATGAGTATATTATGTTACACATATATTATAATATAATGTTTGACACTACGTAAAATTAAGTTAGAATAACTTTTATGGCAACCATAACTTATAAATGATAAAAATTAAATTACATTTCGTATAATATATATATAAGTAATTCATATAATATATATTTATTTATATATAATTCGGTTATATTTTTGGGCATTCATTTTTTTAACACGAGAATCTATATAAATGTATTTATTAATAGTTTATATAAATTATAATAACTCTCTGAAATTAAGCAGTCAAAGGACACCGCTGGACAAATATATATTCACTGAATAAAAAATACTTTATGCTAATCCTAATAATTTATTTAATAATATAAAATATTTAAATACAATATGAGGCAGCCAAGGACTAATAGTAAATTATTTATTTTTTAAATATAATAATATAATTTACTACACCTATGAATCAATTATTTATGTTAAAAATTATATCACACATATTAAATCATGATTTTGATACTAAAGTGCATTTGCATTGGTTATTTAACATTATCCTTGCATATCTAATAAAATATGGTTTATTTGAAAATAAAAATAGAAAATGTAAAATATTTTTTAGATTTTAATTTTGAAATTTGTTTTTATTAATATTTTCATAACAATAAATAATTCCAAGATATTGGATCAACTTCTATTTTTGTTAAGATATAAGTATAGATAACTTCGAATTCAAATGAAAAAAATAGGTATGAGATTGTCAATCTCCCCATAACAGTGTGATGTGGACATGTGGTTAGGTGTGATTGCTGATTGGAAAATAAACAGGGATAGATAAATCGGCATTACGTTTTACGAACATTTGTTGATTTATTTTCTATTTTAATTTTTACTGCTTTATGCAATGTTTAGGTAATTATACAACTGAACTAAAGTATATCTAAACCTACGAGTATGTTTTCCATAAATGTCATGTCCTAAAATAATGGTTATTTATATTAGATAAGTTTTGTTATTTAAAGTGTCAAAAAAAAAAACAAGAATTACTATCAAAAACCATTCTAACATTTTAAAGAGGTTACCTCATAATTGAGTTGCTATTTATAAAAACCAAAAATATTCACACTTTTCTATCTTTCTATCAAATCAAATCTTTATTAATTTGAGTTACTTTTAAGTTATAACTTAATCAAATTATTCAATAAATAATATTTTTGATTAATGAAAATAAAGCTAAAATATACTGTAAATTAACATTACTGCGGATAGCATACGAATTCGAAAAATACTTATTTTCTAGTCTATAACCATAAATATTGAAATGGACATTATATTCTAGCTCATTTTTATATCATATTTACTTTATTTGATTTTATTATTGTTTATTATAAAAATAGTTTGAATGTATTCATGCTTGCCTCCATTTTTTTCATTAATAATAAGACTCTATATGGCTATATAGTAAATATCCCGTCACTTAGGTCATGAATTAAAAATTATGAAGTTTTAAGCCTTCAAATTAGTTTTTATAATAATACAATATATTTAAATATTAAAATTAGGTATATATATATATATAAATATATAATTATAATAACAAATTAATTAAAAGAAAGAAAGACTTCAAAGGACAAATGATATTTTAGCTATTATTATTTCGACCAAATTATATTATTTTCAATAACAGTATTAATAGTGTAGGTTAATTAATTGGTTAGAAAAAAATAATTTTTTAATGTATTTCTTTTACATATTGAAACCAGTAATCATAATAATGAAATGTAAACGATATTGTATGAAGTACATATTGCCAATTTTATTTAAATTTTATCTTGCTTTAGCCAAAAATAATAAATCAACTATAATACATCTAATTTTATTTAAATAAATCAACCACGAATAAACATTAAATAATATTATACTTAATATCCAATATGTTAAGTATTGTTTTTTTTGTACATACAAATATACAATGCAATTATATTTTAAAAAAAATCGTAATTATGCAACAACTACAACTTACAATTTTATGATGAAAATTCAAAAATAGATTCGTAACTTCTTGCCAATTCTTTCATTTTAATACCATGCCGAGATAAAATGTTTATATAAACGTTATTTCGTATAATGTAAAAAAATAACCTTATAATATGTTAACCTAGTTATTTAATAAAATAAAATGCAAATCAAACGATAGAATAATTACGTGATTTTATGTGGTTGGTTTAGTATTACATAAAATTAAAAGCTAAATATCAAAATTAATATACCATGTGATTTTTTTTTTTTTTTTTGTAAAAAATGGATAACAATTTGCCTGATAAAGTTCCTATATTAGATGGTTAAATGATAAAAAAAAATTAGTAATCTCGATTCAAATAATTAATTAAAATATATCTTTTAATTGATCCATCAAAAATTTAAAGACTTATTAGTATTATTTATACTTAGTACAATTTAAATAACTAAAATTATTTTTAATTTATTACTATATGTTATACTTTTACTCACATAAATGTAAATATTTATAAACATACAAATTATATAGTTAATATAACTTATTGCAGTAGTATAGTAGTATAAAAGCCTATATTGGTTTTAAAATTAAAATAATTTTCATAATAGGTACTAAATATTATGAGCTAACATATTAAAATATTATATTTACTTCAATTTTAACTGAATTCAATTAAACCAATTCATATATTACACATATAAATATACATGTACAATAACATTTGTAACACTTTTAGCACTGAATTCTATTTATAACATTATAATTTTTTAGAGTACTTAAATTATCTAAAATTTCAAAAAATAATAGAAATTTATTATTTATTTTATTTAATGTTTTTTAGAGTTATTTCATTAGAGTTAGTAGAAAAAATGTATATTTTATAATTATAATTTCAAAATAACCCATAAAATGGGATACATAGTATTTTATTTTGCCTATAGAATTTCTATTATTTATATTTAGTGTTATTACTAAGATAGTTTAAATAGAAAAATGAAATGAAGTATTTAATAAATTACTAATTCCATCTTAAATCAATAGGAACACAGAAAAAAATAATTTATAACAAAAATATTAGAACGAATTCTCTTGAAAGATCATTTTTTTCAGATATTTCTTTAAAATAGAAATTATATAACCATGTATTATAAAATGTTTGGATGATTATCAGTTTGTTAATTTACTATCATGTATATTAGATTTACATGTGTTATATAAAAACATAATATTGATTCAAAATCAAAGTATTGTTTAAATAGCCACTAAGTTTTATATAATATTATATTCTTGGTTCATAAAAATGTAGTTTTCAATAACGACGCAGTTAGTAAAACAGGTATAAGAATATAATATATTCTATTTTATTAGTATAAAAAAAAAAAAATACTTAATAGGTCAATAATTAATATAATCATAATTAATTTATAAAACTTAAGTTAGGTTCCTACTTTCAAAAAATAAAAAACCCAAAACAATGTTTTGTTATAGTGACATTAGTTATAATACATTTTAAAGAACGAAAATATTTTATCTTCTAAGTTATAATATTAAGTGGATGAAAATTGTAATGTTCTGGTAACTCATTTTATACTCACATTGTAGCATATATTCATTTACAACATATTTACGTATAATACATTGGTAATATCGAAATTATCAAGTACTTATACTGCATAATATTATATTTTATTATTATATATATGTATATATATATATATATATATATATATTTATATATTTATATCCAAACAATTATATTTTACATCGCCGTATTAGTTATAAATAAATTATTTTAAAAAAAAACACACATACACACACACAGACACGTGCACCACACATACACTCTCGCAGACACACGCGTGGAACGGCTTAACAGTGGAAGTTCGGTCCGTCTGTTACGGTCCGTGTTCGTGGGGCTAACTGCCGGCGGCTCAGCATGTGACTCTCTACACAAGCGATGCAGCGACGGTTACCGGCGGCGCCCGCACGCGCACGCATGCACACGTTTCTACGTACGTGAGATTTTTCTAAGCGTTTCCCCCACCAATAACGAATACAAAATCCTTTTGTTTAAAAAAAATCACCGTCTTAATATATATTTTTAGCACCCTGTACCCTCCAGTGATAGAAAGGGGTCAATCGAAATGATGAGTGTTCGTTTATTCTTATGTCATTTTTTTATTTTATTATTTTTTTCAAAATGCGCAGCGGGTGATCATTGCACTTGGAAAAAATTCTTGTATATCACCCGGGTGGGTCCAAAATCGATGGTGGATATTTACCACCCCGTTGGATGTTAAGTCCGTGCACATTTGGAACGTACCTACCTATATACATTAACGTGAATTCGAATGATGACTACACGTCAGATTACTCATGTCAATGTTTATAACTTATACGTTATAATCATTGTCTTTGTAAGACATATTAAAGTAAGTGCCTTACGTCCTTACTACCTATATAACAGCTGTAACCACAACTTCCTATTAATATTTGTGTTACTATTATAGTACACTTTATCTAAAAAGCAATAGTTATTACATATAAGTCATTCTGTTGAGTATCAACTGTCATAGTACATCTATAGTCAACCAATAATTGAAAGCACTTAATAGTTAATAAATAATAAGATGAGTACTAATAATATACAATCGTATTGAATATATTTTATATTTTATGGTCATATGTGAGAATCTCGTGATCATCCATCACGTATATACAATCATTTCAAGAAAAAAGGATGCAATAATATTAAAACGAATAAATACATTTTGAGAAACTAAAAAGTATAATTATCAAAAATATCGGAAAAGCAAAGAAAATCCACCAAATCATCTACCAACTAGAAAACTCTTTTATTTTTAGCTCATGGCATATTCAATATTTACCTGCAGCGGCTAGCGCGCTGGAGTAAAGACATCACTACAACATCCCATCACTAGGTATAGAAAAATGTTAACCCTTTCAGAGACCCCATGGCCCATTTCCTTCTTATAAGAGACGTGTCAAAATATTATTTATTACAATTGATGTAAAAGTAGTATAGTCATAGAATATTATAGAAGTAAAATAGATAATAAATAGTCATTGATTAAATACTTTTCTGATATACTTAATATTATATTGTATATTTAATTAATGATATAGTAGAATAATTTTACCATAATATGTTATGCATACATTTTGTTTTAAATTTCTAATTAGATAGTGATGGCTAATGAGGATAAGTATATTCTTAAATCCTTGATAACGTCTTACAAAGTAAAATTAATTTAAAAGTGTACAGTGTACTTGTAATTATAATCGTCTTACAAAAAACGTTATTTCCTTTATCGTTTTTTAAATATTTTATTCGTAGACAATTCCTACTAAAAATGTTGTTTAAATAATATTTACTTTTTAACACTTTGTAATCAATAATAGTATGATAACTTACCAACGACTGTGCTGGCAGCCCTACCCTCCCCTCACCCATGCCCCATACATCAAATTTTAAACCTCCATTACTAAATATTTTTACAGGCTCTATATAAAACTTCCGATGATCAAATTTACCATAAATGATTAAGAATCAATAATAATAATAATTTTGAGAATCAAAATAGTTTTTTTATTTCAATATTTTTAAATAATTCGTATCCAGATTCAGACGATTCAGTGTATAAGACACATGATGTTGTACAATACTAATCCAATTTAGACACCTAGCCTAAGGGATATGTCTATAAATTAAATCATTCTAATCAAAAAAAGTTACTACCCATTGTCCCATTACAGCCGATATGGGTGTTCCATACACATAAAAGTATAAAACATACCTACACGATAATTTCTAGATTATTCAATCGTTAAATCATAGGTTAAAATATCATAATAACAATATTTATAAATCATAAAATATTAATTAATTTAAAATAAGTATATGACAATTTTGAAAATTACAAATTTATTTCAACGAGCCACTGTACTCTAAGTCCAACCCCCTCCCCTTTTAAGGACCATGTGTTTTGGTATGTAGCTGTTATAGATAATTATATATATTATGTACTTATTGCACTTAAATATTACTTTTCAAAAACAATTATTATTTTAAAAGTGCAATTAAATTGGTTATTTTTCATCACAAAATACCAGGTTTTATCAAGTTTATATTAAGTATCAATACACCCCTATTAACTATCAGCTATATAAACCAAATAATCATTTAATTTTGGTTTGAAATTTTTCTTGAAAGTTTATACAACATTTATAAATGCACTCATATCTGTTAGGTTAACCACCAACAACTGCTAATATAGACATAAGTACATTACCATCCATCAAATACATATAGTCGTGGAAGCCAGAAAGCAATTAATAGCTAGTCGAACATTTGTCGCTTCTGCTCATTTGATATTATTCTTGATAGTATTCGACTTTCTGTTTCTTGTGTAGGTATACATACATTTTGGTGGTACCTAGTAGTTCAGCTTAGAGAGAAAATGCGGACGTATTCGCATTCGGCATTCACAAGTCAAATAACTGGTGCTCATTGATCAAGCGTTTGATTCACCACTAGTAAACTATTGAAAATCGCATCGTTCACCAGATCTGGTTATTATAAAGCCTATTTTTATATAGCTATAATATTTCCTTCTCACAACCTAATGTTTGAAATTTTGAATATAGTGTTTGTGTCAAATTTTTTGAGATAAAAGATAGTATTGAATAGGTATCGATTTATCGGCTACTTTCCACCGAACCAAGATTATTTAATAATTTAGTGGTTCTGAAAAAAACTGTTTTCACTTTAGTAGGGCAAACGTAATATCAGTAGCAAACTAGTTACTAGCACCTTGTGCAACTTAAGGTGATCGTGCACAAAAATATTGTCTTTTGAGACTACAAGAGAAAAACGGTGTGTATAATAATAAAATCTACAACAAAACAAGACAGACGATAATCAAATTATAAGCTTATGATAAAAGTTTATTTTATTTATATAACTTTTAAAGTTGTACACTGACTCTGTGTATATGTGTACCAATAATATTTCAATAGTTACTGTAGGTGAAGCCAGATCAATTATTATATCCACTGCAAGTCCTTCTCCCACCAATGAATGTATAACACTTACGTCATATAATACTCAAGCAAAAAAAAAATGAAAAACATGGATGTATATATTTTCATATTTCAAATGACAAGCAACAATAAAATACTAAAGTCTACAAATTGCATTAAATAATATGAGTTTAACCATCGAAAAACTCCTGCAGATCCTACCTCACACTCCTGCAGTCCTGCATAATCATAACCCAGATAGATACGAAATTAAAATAAATAAAATATCTATGGACTATCAGACTATAGAAATAGAATAAAACGCTATACCTCCTTGAACCACACGTCCACACCTGTTAAAACTTAAAATCCTTGTAAGAATTTATTGAAATTTAATTTATGGAGTTTATTAAGAAATCTATTAAATTTGCGTATCCAATAATCGGTAGGTATATTCCTATCTATAAATGACTAATGACTATATATTGGTTTTAACTATTTTTTTACTATATTATTAAATTATGTTATTTTACACCAGTAATTCTCAACCGGGTTGACATGGACCCAGCTTAGGAATGACACGAAAAATCAACGAGAAAAGGAAAACAATTTAAAAGTAAATACATTTTTGCGAAAAAAATCATATTATTATATTAATATTAATAACAACGTTTTGAACGTTTTTTTATGTGTAGGTTCTGTATTTTTTTTTTAATATAGAATAATTTTAAAATGACGCAGTGTTTGATTTTAGTGGTTAAAGGTAACATGAATCAAAAAAGGTTGAAAACTACTGTTTTACACACATTACACATTTAAGTTTTTTTTTTCTTGACTCTTACTTTATTACTTAAAATATTATTAATATTGTATCAAATTCTAAACCAATAAACATTCATAATTTTATGCATGATCTTATACAACGAATATAAGTATGTAAGTAATAATAATTATGTTGTATTTATATATTATTAGTATAATACAGGCGCGGTTCCAAGGGGGTCAAGGGGTCATGCCCCCCCCCCCCTTAGACTCTGGTATACACTGTATGTATATCATATGTATGCATTGTTTTTCCGATAGCATGTTTAGCGAAATTTTATTCAAGATACCCCCCCCCCCTCCGTAAATGTGTTCTGGATCCGCGCCTGGTAACATATATGTTACTTAATTAAGTAGGAAGTAACTTTTTTTTCACACGTGAAATTACGCACATACCTAATATATTAATTGCTAATAAATTTAAACTAATGATAGATTGATATGTATGATTACTTGTCATATTATTAAACTCTCGGGTCTGGAGTATTTAAAGTAACCAAATCATAAGAAAATCACAACAAGCTGTAGGTAAAACTTTTAAAACCCTCCAATATAAATAAGGTTTCCTTATTTAGTTTAGTGGTTAATGGTAATAACACTTTATTTGGTCATGGTCACTTGAGTAACATATTAATTATTAACATACTAAAGACTAAAGTTGTCTTTTGTCTATAATCTATACATTCTGTTGTGTAGACCATAATATTTATAATATCCCTGTGATTTCATTGGCTGTGGTTACCTTTTTAATATACCTACCATGTATCCATATTACCAGGTGTTATCTTCGACATGCGGTAACGGGTAACGATGATAAATTATGGTTATCAATTACACCACTGTTTACTAATATAAGGTTTCCATAATTTCCAATATCTCAATAAACAGAAAAAAGTGTTTCGGACAACCAATTATCTCGAAATTTAACTTCAATAATATACCTATGTTAACATTTTGTCTATAACTAAACATTTCTAGTAGAAAAATAATCAAATAAATAAATAATGTTAAAAAACACACATTTGTTGAGTTAACTATCATTTAATTACAGATTCAAGTCTCCTGAATAACTCTTATAAGCTAAAGAGACAACTCAAACAATTAAAAATTATTTATTAAACTCAATTTTGACAATCTAAAAGTATATTCATGAGATTCAATTCAATATTACTGCTCTAACGTAACTAATGAACGATACTAATGTACAAAATAACTACCTACATAGTTAACGTACATTCGTATATATATTGTACACTTTACCTGTACCTACTTACTCAAAATTAAAATTCAAACGAGTAATTTTTGAATTATTTAACTATGTATTAAGGTTAATAGGTTCATGAAAATGGGTTTGAAGGCTATAACGTTTTTAAGGCTTTAGTAATTAATATTAATCAGTAATTTATAAACATTTATGATTTGTAAAATAGTCTAAGTATAATAAATACTAGATCCAATATTATATCTATATTATAAATATATTTTTTAAAACCATTTTTAAAGACTTTAACCTTAGTATAAAAAATTATGACTGAAAAACAGCTCATTCCAATTTTGATATAGGTAGATCATCATTTTCATAGAAATTACATACGAGTACTATGATATGTTATGATATAATGTGCAGTAAAAATAGGGTTTCTCCTTTGAAATGTATTAGTTTATATCACCACACTCTTTAAGTAGTACAACAAATACCAAAAATTTTAAATTATAATCTTTAAGTACATAAAAAAAAATAATAAAAATCATAATTTGAATAAATACATTAAAAGAAAAATTAGAAGTAAAATCACATATAGGTAATAGGAACCTATTTATTATTATTATTATTTGTGGACTAATATTTGTATTAGTACCATTTACAAACCTATAGGTACCCTATGGGTGGGTTTATCAGTATATCGTTATTAAAATAACTCAAAATAGTCGGAACCACGGTCTTAGAAGATCTTCTAACACAAATTCGGAGTACACGCAGTGCACACGACCAACTAGTAACTATACTACCAAAGTACCATAATAAAAATAACCAAGAAATAACTGGGATTAGTATCGTATACTACTCGTATATAACAGAGGTGTTTGGGGGTATATTACACTGTCCACTATTATACTACTTGTTATATGTATATTGTATATAGTATATAAATTATTGTGTAAAAATAAAATATTAATCTTATCCACCCAGAATAACTTTATTATTATACTCATACTTGCTAGCTGTTTTATCTTATAAGATTTCAATTTTATCATGGCTATAATATTTACGTTATGATTATTAACTACTAGATAATCCATTTCCTAATAAAATACCTACATATAAATGAATTGATTGGTCAATTGTTTTTATTAAATCAATTTTTTTTTTAATACATAAACTTAACTCTATTTTAATTTATAAATAGTAATATTATACATACTAATATACTATGAACTACATACCTCCTTAAAACAATCCTAGTTATTTCACTGCAGTGGGGTATGATCATATTCATATCAAATACTGCTTTACTGTATGTTATACGCACGATGGAAATAACACAGCCTTCTTTGTAAAGTGACGTCAGCAATGTAGCATTCAAATCAAAAAATGATTTGTTTACGTCAGCGCGTCATGTGTATCGGAGCTGCTTGATCATGCCTAGTTATGATTTTACAAAGGTATATTTTTATAATGAACATTGTTATGGATAGATTAAGTTAGATAGCTTTTATTCGTAAACTCTTTCTGCAGCCGTGACTAACACTATTTGACTTTAATACACTCGCGTACTGGAATAACGTTAAAACAAAATAGCTTTTGGCGTCCATACCAGATACCACAACATTGGTATAAATACACTATAAAATAATCGACTATGACTGCGGTACATGGAGTTTCAAAAATACCAGTTAAAATTAAAATTAGTTCTTAAAAAATATATACCTAGGTACATATTATAATACACTAAATTGGGTTCACGCTAATAAATTAATTCACACAATTACAGTTAATAGATAGGTATATCACCTGCAGAGACCCGGGCTAGATCGCAGTGCCGAACTGACGAATGTCATTATAAAGGCACCTGTTCCAAGGTCCAGGTCCTACCATTTTTAGAATCCATCGAACCCTAAAAAAGGAGTAACTGTAATATTTAGATCCTCAATCCTATCTAAGAAAAAAAATTGCATGGTTCTAAAATACAAAATGGTGGTTTTAAGAAACACTACAACTAGGTACCTACATCGTATACTGATCGTGATTGTTCAATACCTAATTGACTTTCGTAATGGCGCTAAGTAAGTAGTGGGATACACGCTAACGGCTATAACACAAACGTATAATCGTTATGGATTTTCGTGTAGGTATATTAATTGTACACCGGACACATCTAAACATTACCAAATGTGTGCATCTATTATCTCAGTTCTCGACGATTTGTTATGCCATTATAATCAACCAACAGGATATGATTTAGACATCTATTTAACCCCGAAATTCTCTTAAAATATAAATTTTTTCCTGCTTGATCCGAAATCCCATAGCAAAGTATATAATAAGTAGGTAGGTAACATTGTAAATTTTTAACATTCGTAAATGAATGATAGTAGTACATTAACACGTTAGTACGGTACTTACAAGTTAAAAATTGAATATATAGGTATTCAATCATTATTTCTACATGGCAATAACACACATGCGGTTAACCGGGGTTTATTTTTATAATATATACAGATAAACAGCGGTATTAACGTTGGAGAAGGGGAGGGGGACAAAATGTTGCCATGCTCTTTCTCATCGAATATGTCTGTATGTTGAATATGTAAGTCCAATACAAGATTAAAAACTCTTAAATTCTTTATTTTTAATTCTACAATTTGACTGACTGAAAGCGGAAGGCTATGTACCTATGAACTGCACGTTATAGTTCTTCACTTGAATTTCAAATGTTTTGGATGGCGATCGGTTTTCAGATTTGAATTTATAATTAAATGCGTTTAATTAACTATTCGTTCTCCAAACCACATAATTGTTCAAAACTGACTCGAGTGTGGTTTAAAAAATAGCATCATAGACCATAGTCAATAATCAATATGAACTTTATATTTCTTTTTTTTGTATTCTATATTTTTTTTAATTTTATTTATTTATTTAAAACGAGCTATTGTCAGTGCTTCAATCTTAAAATTTTTGTCCGCAGGCTTGACCAAGACCAAGATTAAATCTGCATCCAATCAATGTGATACTTGGGAATTTATTAATTGGAGTTTGAAGAATTTCTTATCAGTCAGAAACGGTATAGACTATAGGTATTGACCTATTGGCGGTATTGTAGCTTAAATATTAAAATAATTCCTAATTATTTACTTTTAAGCGTAGACATAACAGTCCTGCACGATAATTCCTTTTTATCTTTTAATAAGCTAAGTGCAATAGGAACATATTTGTTATTTTTAAAACCAATTACTACCTATAAACATCTACCTACCGAAAAAATGTCTTACAATAGTCAAAAGTACCATCTGCCAAAATAGTCTCAACATTACACTTTAATTTTAAATTACTTTTGCAAGAAAATATTATTACATTGCTTGATTTATCATTAATTAATACTACTAAATTTTCCCTTTTCTTATTTATCACTTCATCTATATTAAAATAATAGACGTGTACGTTATCCATGTATTTTGATAACTAACTTTAGTAATCGTTAAAATTTAACACAATTGGTATTTTCCCCTAAAAATGAATAGATAGGTAGTTTGACATTAAAACAGATATTTTAATATAGGTACCTATATCTAATTTTGTAACCTTTTTTTTATTTTATTTACATTATATATAGGTAGTAGGTATTATTACACAATTTAAAAATACTTAACAATTAATAAAGGTACCTACCTGCAGGCTACCTACAACCCACATCAATACATTATATTAAATAATTTATGATAAAATTCTAAACTCTATGAATAAAAAACATTTTTATTAATTTATCAATACTAATCATGTCTCTGTTTATAAAGTACCTAAAAAATTCTTATTCAAAGTACATATCAAAATATTTTTTAACCTCAGGATAAATTATTATATTTACCTAGTCTTTCAAACAATGATACCTAATTCATCAACATTTCTTTTTACTAAGTTATGATTTTGTCTATTTAATATTCAAATACTAAACCTGGTTTATGATTTGTATCATGATCATTTGGCGTTCTTAATAGCACATATTCTTCACTTATGTGGCTATGTACCTAACGTAGGTACCTATAGTTTTGTATTACAATTTTAGGTACTTACCTACCTAGTTAACAAAACTCCAGTACCTACATTTATCCCATTTTTAGACGATATTGTCTAAATTTAAAATTATTTAATAAAAGTACAGTTTTTCCTCATTCACTAAAAAATTTCAAAAGCAACATTTTGAAAATTAAAGTAAATATGTAACGTCTTACCATAAACTAAATTTTAAAAGATATAATGCTGGTCGCTTTAATTTGCGTTCCATTTCAAATGTTTTGTATAAAACTACTACCATATAATCGATAAATTTGTCTATTGCAAACGAAACTCGAACATAGGTAACGCGGAAATTATGTTTCTCTCGTAATGAATTTTTTAGTACATAATTTAAAATATCAGAAATATTAGTAGGACAAATAGACATCATTTGACATTTCTATCAGTAGGTATATAAATCCATGAACAATTTTTGATCTGATAGTAATTGCGGAAAATCAAAGAAACATAAATAAATAAAATGCCACTCCACCTATATATCAATACCTCTACCTATAATTGGTTTTATATAGCAATAGCACTATCATAATATACAACAAACTAATAAAAGATAAATATAAATTTACCCAAACAGAGTATGACTGAGTCATTTTTTAAAATTAAAACCGCCTTTTTTAGATAGATATTTCATAATATACCTAATATTATACTCAGATAAAACCAAATACCTTACTCAAAAACTCACCCAAGTCTAAAACACAGATGGCGTGGACTGGCGACTTCACTAACAATAAAAAAATTGTATACCCACCTACTCTTGTTTTCAATACATTGGATAGTTGGATGGATGGATAATGGATTCTATTCAATTTAAGCATTTTTAGCTTTCTGTGCATAAACAAATCTATTTCTCACATACCTACTTACTTTAATTGTAAAAATTAATATTAATAGGTTGTTCATTCCTTCTCCGATAAACATTGTGTGATGTGTATTCTATATTATTATGTCACAATAGATACCTACTGTTATTAACTAATATAGGTAACTTATAAGATAAAAGTCAATGCCAACGCACTATGAACGAGTAGGTACATTGTAAAAAAAGCTAGAATTTAAACTAAATATTTTGAAAAAGTCATTGTGTAAATAATAATATACATTATATAAAGACAAGAAGTTTCAAGTCTCTATGATTAGATAATATATTTATTAAAAATGGACGAATTAATAGTAACAAAATAATTTAAATCATTATTGTTAATGAAGTATCCAATTTTATCGAAATTTAAATTTCTAATACTTATCCAAAAAAAAAAAAGTACAAATGTATTTTTGATAATTTTAGTAGCTATATAAAATCAATCTTCAATTGTCAGCTCTTAGTCAAAAAAAAAAATTATATTTATTGTTATTTCCCAACCCAAAATGGAGTTAACTGGTGGTTAAGTTGCAACAGGAGAGGTACCTAAGTACCTTATACGTAGGTAGGTACTGTTAGTCTATAGTCTATACACTCAGTTTTTAAACCAGCAAATCTTATAAAATTAAACCTCCCTTACTATTTTTTATAGTACAATTTTACTTTGTTTTTTTTAATTTGATGTCTTATTCTTAACTATTTTTATACAATATTATACATATGAATATATTTTGATTTTAAAACATGAACAATCAACATATTTACTTATATATTAAATATATTTGTAATGTTCTGCTCTCATACTCTAAAACTAGAAAAGTGCAAAAACATTAAAAATGAGTTAAAAACAATACAATTATACAATTCTATTTGTGTTTTACGAATTAGCCATTAAGTCTGAAATATTATCAAAATTAATATATGTAATATTTAAACAGTTAGATATTAACAGCAATATAGTTGTTAATTAATTAATCTAACATTAATCCTTTTTAATCATTGTAGATGTAGATTTTGAACAAGGGTATCGAGATGCTAAATAGTAAATATATTTTGAGATAAACTCTTTAAAAACACTTTAATCAATTTTTTTTCAGAACAGTTTCTTTAAGATTGTCTAATCTTAAACAATAGTTTATAAAAATGATTTAAGTAATAATCACCAGTGACTAACCCCAATTGTATAGTTATATTATAACTTATCTTTTTATTCATAATTTTAATTAATTAAGTAAAAACACTAGAAAACAATGATTAATTCCATTTTATAAATATAATAAACAATACAATTTTATACATACAAAATATATGTGTATGTAAAAAGGTAAGCTAAAACTTTTATATTAAATATACATGCTTAATGTTAAATAAAATAATTTTCAAATATTTGCAAATTATTTATTTGATATATGTTCTTAAATTTATGACATTCACCAATCAATTGATTACAAAGTACTTATAATATTATAAGATCTACAATCTGGTTTACAATGTTTAATTGGGATCTACAATGCAATAAATACAATCACCAAAAATAATTTATGGTTTAAATAACAATAAACAACACTGTTTCACCAATGAATAACTAGAGTAACTTAAATATGATTGATGATTAAATGATGTATACCATTATACATTTATACAAGTCAAAAGACTACACACTAAAGGATGGATTAATTATAAATACATACAAAAAATAAATAAATAATGTATTGAGATCAAACATATCTACCATGGTATAAATATTAAATTGTAAAAAAATATATATTATATTATACTATTTTATGAATATTACCGAGTAAAAGATTACAGATAAACCTAATTATATGATAAAAATATCTAATTATTTCTTCCCATTAATTTAGTGGCAATGGGCTGAAACATATACAGTCTAAAATTTTAAAATATTGCTTAAATAATCTTTAGACATACTTAAAAATACAACTTATGTAAGTATGTAATATTATAGTAATATACTAGTATAGACTAAAATATTATAAACAAATGGAGAAACTGGAAGTAATAATTAAATAAGTAAAAATATAACTTAAATTAGAATCATACATTTCTGATTATTCACAAATTTTTAGGAGTTTAAGATTCTTATTATTTCATTATACCTATAGTAGCAAGCTCAGTGAATTATGATGAAAATTAATATGTGTACATTATAATTAAACTTATATTATTAACTTACTTTTCAAAGCTCTTTAAATATCTTTAAATAATCTAAATAAATTGTGTATATTGATTTAAACTCGCTAAAATGGAATTACCCCTTTAATTGAACAAATAATATTTAACCATTACTTAATAAATAACTAATTTTAAAGCACCGTTTTAGAATAATATAGATCTAATTTCTAACTAAAAATTATGATAATAAAACAAAATAATATGTATAAAAAAAAGTCTGTTTAACAAATTAAAATATTATTATTCATAAACTTAAAAAAAAAAATGTACAAAAAACAACAAAACAATATAAAAAAAAAAACAATAGTTCAATACATTCTTTGCTTAACTAAAATTTAAAAATTAAAAATTATTATTTCAAACGAATATAATGAAGATCAAAATTATAATAACAAATTAACTTTTACTACATAATAACCAAAGTATTAAAAAATTTGATGAATATATTTTAATAAATACAGTAAATGCCACTTATTGGACTTGATTTGGGACCAAAACAACATTAGATTCCATAAACCAAATAAATCAATAAAGTAAAAGGTATAAAATTAAAAGATATATTTGTTTAATAAATATAATTATGCAATAAAAAAAATTACAAGCAAAATAGAGAAATGTACTTATACATTTGTATTAAAATTTATTAATTAGCATTAAATTATATTCACTAAATTGTATATAATTATTAATGTATTAAATAATCATAGACAAATCAATAAAATTGTTCAAAAATGTAACTAGTTATTAATTATTTATTTGATTAATTGACCCTTTAAACCAGTATAATTATGTCCTAAAGACACATTTGACTCTAAGTCTTAGTATACTCCGTATGCCGAGAGAGCAATAGTCGAAGGTGACCAAAATATGTCTTAATCATCACCCCCATGATTAGTTATATCGCCAGGTGGGAAAAATTAGACCTAAAAATATTAATTAGATGTGCGGCAGGGAGTAACACTCCATGTGCAACAGTAAAAAGTTAGTATACATGCAAGCATACTGACCAGCCTGTTTAAGTCCAAAAGAAAAATAACTAATAAGCCAATAAATAACAAGTCCAATAAGCAACTACTGTAAAATAATTTATTGCCAATTAGCTTGGAAACAAAACACGTGAAATTAAAACATACAATTGTATAGGGTTTCAAAAAAATTAACCAAATATACATCCAATATATATATATAGATGCAACTGTTTTAATGTTTTAATTATGTTTTAAATATTTGATGATAAATATTTGCACAATTCTTTACTGTACATCCTATAAATAAATCAATCAAATACATACATAATTATGATACAAAGTCAATCAGCAAAAATACATAAATTAACAAAAAATTTTAAATTTAATAATACTTGTATGTTTCTGAAAAATTCACTTAACTTTTAAGTAATACCTATTGTTCTTGTTAATTTTGATATAAGACACTATAGTACCACACATAAAATAAATTACCCAAATTTAGTGAAATATTGAGTTAGTTAGTATAAGCTAATAATACATTTGTCAATATAAATATATTGTAAGTATGTGTCTACATACATGGCAGTTTTAACTAAAATAGTATTCCTTTAGTTAAAATACTCCCATAAATAGTTTAAGATCATCTTTTTCGACGACAATGCCTTTTATGTTCACTACTCCAATGAATTAGTTGACATTTAGGACTACAATATGCTGTATTCCAACAACAATGGTAAATAGCTTCACTTTCACAATTCACACACTAAAAATATAATTTTTATAAATATAAATTAGTAATCTTGATGTAGAGAGTACTGCAATCTCATTAGTCATTATATCATAAGTCATGGTTTATTCAATAGAAATAATTGAATCAAGAACCAACGAATATTGCATGATGATGTCAAATCTAATATATTTTTATTTTTTAATTAGACTGTTACTGAATGCATTGAACAATGTTATATTTACATAAATTAAAAATTGTACGTATATTAAAAATAAAGACTGAAATCTATTAAATATATTAAATAATAATCATCATGTTTTAATGTCAAAATTTTAAAAACACGACCATTTGTAACGTACAATAAATTATTATACATAAATTTTAAAAACAAACTGGAAATAAACGGCAAAATTTATTTTTCTATATATTCATTCTATTAAGTAGGTAATTTATTAATTTATAAATAATTATAGAAGGTTGATTGAATGATTGATTTTAAAAATGTTTCAACTTTAAAATAAAAATAGAATTACCCATTGTTTTTTTTTCACTTCAGACAGTGCAATATTGTGATTTTCATTCAATAAAGCAATCTCCTCTTTATGTTGTTCAATTAATTGTTCAATAGCTTTACGTTTTTCACTTTCCATTTCAGCTCGAATCTAAAATGAAAAATTTCATTCTAGAATTTAATAAAATACTTGGGTAGTAGATAGTATTATTTTTAGTACCTTTTTTTGGTAGGTAGTATTTTTATAGTAGGTAGCATACAACAAAAGTATCTATCTATAATAAATAATACATGAAATATATTTAATTACAGAACTAACCTTGTTTATATAGCTTTTAGGTGGTTTTTTACTAATTGGTTTTGTTTGCACTTTAACTGATCGTACTAAATCTTGACATGAAGAACTAACCGTTTCATCTTCAACGACATCAGGGTCTTTTAACCTTTCAGTTGTAGATGTTATATTTTCATCTACTTCATTTTCTTTAGCTGGAGATTTTGTTTTCAATGGCGATGCACTTTTAGATGTTTTAATTCCTTCTGATGCACTAATATTTTCTTTTGGGCTTTTAACTTTAGTTTTCAAATGTTTTATTGGAATATTATCTGCATTAATGGGTTCACTAACTTTTCTAGGTCTACCTCTAGGTCTTTTTTCTACAGTGTTTTCAGGACTGTTTTTTTTAATTAATAAAGGTTTCTTTACAATTTTTTTTGGTGGACTTGTTTTTTTTTCTAGAGATAATGGTCTACCTCGTTTTCTTTTTACAGGTTTTATTTCATCTTTTGATTCTGATTCCTCAGTATCTGTCTCAACTTTTACCTCGACTTTTATTGATGCTTTCTGTTCTTTAACTTTTCTCCTTTCATAACGTTTAAGAATGGGTGACGCTTCTACTTTAAGTGGTTCTTCTTCATCCTCTGAAGACGAACTAGACGAAGAGGATGATGATTGTGTAGCAAGACCAAATATAACTTTGTCCAGTTGAAGTTGATGGCGACGCAATTCTTCACATGCTTTGTTCCATTGAGAAGTACGTCCTTGAGACTAAAAAATTAAATGCTTATTTAATACAGTTAAAAATATGCAATCCACATTAGTCATAAATATAAATACATTTTTTTAGTTTATAGATTAGTAAATCATGTGGGTAATATTATTAAAAATTATAAATTTTAGATATTAACCTGCAATGTATGAATGTTTACTGATATAGGTCGTATTTGAGATTTGTCAATAACTCCGAGCTGATGTTCACTACCAAAAAACCGTACTTCATACATATCACCTTCAATTTTTAACACCTAAAATATTATTTTAAAATAAAATAACTAAAAAATGAAGTCTTAATTTTACTATAAATACTTTTGCTGGCCAGTATGGAAAATCTTCTTGTTTTGCATACACTAGTTCATGTGGGGGTTTGCAAGGTTTACAAAACCAAAATTTTGAATTTTTTTGTATAGAATATTTGTAACAATAACGGCACCTCATTATTTCATCCAAATCTCTATTACAATCTCTTAACATTAAACGGCCATAATCAGCTAAACTGCTATGAACTATAATATAAATAAATTATAAATTATACATAAAAAGAAAACTAAATTTTTTATATTAATGATTATACAGTTTAAATTAAATTTTTGATGTTCCTAGTTGTATGAAGGAAAAAATAGAATTTAAATTGTAATAATTTACCGCCATGAAAAATAATAATATTGTGAACAAAGGTTAATATATCCGCTCGAAACTCTTCAACATTTTTATACTCATCATCATCAGCTTTATCTTCAATCATTTGAAGATCTATAACTCTAAAATTTAATGGAAAAAATTAAAACTATTCATTTTCATTGGAGAGAGTAGAATATAAATTTACTTGAAAATAAGAAGATCTATCCTCCAAGGATCTTTATCCTTTAATGCAGATTTCATGTTAAAATGTAAATCACTACCTTTTAGTTGACTCTGAAACTGAAGTCTGTCTGAAACATATGTTGATGGAGCTGTGGTAGCAATTTTGCGTTCTGACCATGGTAAAGGTATCTAATTAAAAAAATATATGTATTTATTACTAATATCAAATTCCAAATAATTAGTTTAAATTTAGTGAGAATAATTACTTTTTCTCTTAATCTGCCAGTAGTATGATAAAGAAGCCTATTAAGCTGACTTTTTTTAATCTTTTTACAAGCTTCTTTAGTTGAAGCACAATTCTAAAAGAATACAGTTGATTAATATAATTTTAAATTATAATTATTGGACTAATAAATAAAATTTACTTTGCATATAATACAAATAAACTTGTGCTTAACATCATTTTCTGGCAAGTCCTTTTTTTCAATACATGAAAGATGAAAAACTCGATAACAAGATGTACAACTTATAACATCTCCAGCACTGTGACATTGAAAACAGTACCAATCATGACTGTCTTTTTCAGCCTAAAGAAAAACATTACAAATTAGTCAAATATGTTAATATATTCAAACAGAATAAGTCGCAAACTTTTTCTTCTGGAAGTTTGTATCCTTCAGTTTCAACTCCCGCTTTTGAACCTTTGTTACCAACTCTTTTAGTCAATATTAAAAGACCATCGCGTACGCAATAATTTAATTGTCTTCCAACTTCCTCTGTTGAACATAAAATAATTAAATTTGAAAATGTATTTTTAATAAAATTTATGTTATACCTGGTGACATATTGTGGACCTTAGTCATATATTTTGTGATGCGATCAATATCAGGTACCTGCCTTTGAAAACGTATCACTTTCACCGCATCCCACAGCTGTTGAACAGCCAATGGGCATGATATACGGCGGCGGCTCATGGCCATAAATAATCTATCACCCATGTCAATTAGTACACCAGTTATTGACAAAGAAAAAAATGTGTATACTTTTTATTCATTTTAAAATGATGCAAGTTAAGCAACACTTGTTAAATTTGTAATTATTGTTCTAATTACACAATGATTGTTCCTTAATACATATCCAATAAAACCCAATCTGAAAATAAAAATTCATTAATACATAGAGTAAATCAAGTATCAACTTTCCAATAAAATACATTTTTTTTATATTAAAAAGTAAAATAATTTTAGAAGAAATAGGTAATAACCTATTGCTAGTATTCTTTAAAAATGCATTTACAAATACTCCTTAAATTCTCTTAAAAGTGAAAAAAAATATGCAAAAATAATCACTTAAGATCAAAATATGTTTTTACTTACAATTTATTTTTTAAACTTGTAATTTGTAAAATATATAAGATGAAAACCCAATAATAATAATAATAATAAGGCATGGTCAAGTATGCTGTTTATTAGGTGTCTTGTGAATCACTATTATACATAGAAGTGTTAAATTTGAATCCAATAATAAGTATCATTCTATACGAAAAACTATTCTGAACGAAGATGATTTGTCAGCTTAGGATATAAATAAATTATATCATATTTAAATAAGATGAAAAAAGGTAGTTTATGTTTTAAATTCCTATGACTAGTAATTATTAAAAATTAAAAAAATCTAAAATAATTTGATAGGCAACTGTTACTTTACAAGTGAATTTTAGATTTGGTAAAAATTTAAACCAAGGATAACATTTTTTTAATTGGCCAATGCTCAATTTCTTTTATAATTACCTTTTGAAAGCCAAACTTATGGAAAATCTTGTATTACATTTTCAACTCTTAGTTACTTACTTAACTTAGTTACTTGTTAAGATAGAACTCAACAATAAAATATGTAACTAAATATTCAAAATGAAACATATATATCATATATTAAATACATTAGTATATAACTAAATTTGATTTTATAATTAAATAATATCTATAATATCTATAGTCATATTAATGCAATGACTGAAGTGGAGATGAAATAACTAAGAATAAAATATAAAATAAATGTATTTTAAATAATTGAATAATTATTAAAAAATAGCATGTAGATGTAGGTATAAATATAAATATTATATTGAGCTTGATGATATTAATGGTGATAACCATTCTACAAAAATGTGTAGTAACAAGCAAATTTTGTTTTTGTAAAAGATAGGTGTTTAGTTGTTCAAGATTATTTATGTCAATTTGAATTCAATATTAGGTACATTGATACTAACTTTATAGCATCTTTTTCTTTAACCTAATCTATAACTTGTATTATGAAATACCCAACATGTAGCTTGATTCAAAGATTCTTTGATTTTATTATGATTAATTCTTAAAAATATAAATGTTATAAATACTAGGATCAGGTTTAAATAAATCTTATAAGAACTTTTAATTTTATAATTCAATGAGATGGAGAAAAGGCAACCTCACTCACTTACACAACCAAATGTAGAGACATGGAATAAATAATAAATCAAATATGTTTGACAAAATGGTAAGCTTTGAAACCTTGGTAGAACAAGATCTAGTTGATCAAAATATAGATTATAGGTATATTTTGTTTGTTTGATACCGATACGTTTGAGTTTCTAAACGATTTCAGAAAAAATACAAATAACGACTTGAAAATAACTTTTGGTACCTATCGAACGCAACTGTCATGTGTGTAATTCGAAACTTGAGTTACGCTTGGAGATACACATAAATGTCATCATATGAGCTCTCACGAAAAAGATCGTATCATAAATTAACTACGATTTGGTACTTTTATCAAATAATATATCGTCAATGGGCAAGTGGGTATTGAAAAGATAGAAAAACCAGAAGTGAGTATATTACGTTTTTGGTTTCGTTGAGTCGACTGGCGTTGGCACCCATTGACCGTTGTCCAGTGATCGTCCGCTCACACGAAAATGGCGGCAAACACATTGCGGTGGTTGCGACGTTGGCGATCGGACGTCACAGGCGGGAAAGCATCGAACTCTAATAAAAACATCAATGGAAACGTTCGAATCACAAACCTCACGGATATAAAATATTATAGCGCAAAAACGAAAACAGTGATTAATATTGTTGTTTACAAACACAAAACGAAAATGAAAGGGATATGGAAGGGGCACGTCGAGTTTAGTTTTTGCCGTTTTTGGGTGGGATTCCGCTCTTCTCTTCCATCAAACAATCTACCCACCCGTCAAACAAATTGTCGAAGCACAAGCGCATCAGTGTGACCAATCGCTTTTCGTCGAAGCAGAACGTATTTTACGTATTTGCTATTTACTACTATATTTATATAGCTATTATATTTTACTACATTCTCAAATACCACAGCCAAGCCCTTAAAATAGTACCATCCTCTAAAACTAAATTCAGAATATTATTGAAATTTGTTAAATCTCAAAATTGTTTAAATTATTTTTCTGTTAAAAAATGATTTTCTTTTTATAGGTAACTAAGATTTTAAAATAGAACAAGACTTTTAGGTTTTTTAACCTATTTAAAAAAAAATTACTGAAAAATCAATTTAATTTCTTATGATCAAATTTTAAGTTATATTATTAATGAAATAAAAATGTACACCTACCTATTTAAAACGAAATAGGTATACAATTTATTCATAAATACTAATTATAGAGTATTGATATAAAATTTTTACTTAATGTCATGTTATTGATGACTATTAGACATTTACCAAAATATATTATTTTTATAAATTTTCAAGGCTAATAAAATTAATCTGAAAACTTAAAAATTTCAATACTTACAAATTCTAAGTCTTTATAGTGTTTTTGGTATTTGTTAGCATTGTCATGTACTTTTCATGTTCTAAAAATGTATTCATTAAATATAGTCTATATATATAAAACACATTTCGAATTTCGTATAAAATTGTATGCTGTTACTTAATAAAAAAATAACATTATTTAAAACAGAATTTAATTGGTTGAGTTCATTATTTTAACACAATAATAAATTTCTGAGATAACTAATAAATACACTGAACTAATTAATGAATAAGTTACCAATTTACTCATTATAGAATCAATATATCTAATTTAAAGTTTTTATTTAAAAATACAGCATAAGTAATTTTTAATTGAATCATGAACATTTAAATAATATAATGTAAGTTATGTATCAAATGTATTAACCTAATTACTTATTTTTTAAATTAATACTTCTGTTCAACAATAAATTTCAATTAATCATATAATCATAAAAAAATTGTTTATATTACTTACAAATAAAACTTAATAACAAAATTTCATGCAATTATATCATAAATACATCAATATTTAATTTAAGTGAATAATATGCCTAAATATAATTACTTATAACATATTAGTTATCAATATTAAATACATATTATACATAATGAAGTTTCTATATTTACTACAAATGTATAAAAATATGCATAATTTAATTTTGTTACAGTATTGTAGTATGTTACTTAAGTTTCTAAAACAGGTTTTCTTAATTTTTTCTTCTTAAGTTCAAATAGAATTTGTCTCCTAAATCTAGCCATATTTTTTTGTGAAAAATTTAATGGAGCATCTCTTGATAGATACTCGGCAAACATACAAACAAATACTCCACAATCCCAACTATTCAATTGTAGTGGGCAGTTCTTCACATTCATTAATAACCAACCACTAGGATGAAATTCTTCTCCTTTTTTATCGACATGTTCCATCATCAAATATTTCAATATTAATTTTAAGCATTTAAAATTACGTCCTTTCAGGCTATCATAGTATTGAATAGATTTATGTAATAAATCAACATAAACTAAACACCAGTGATCATCAATATGAACAGGGATGAATAATTTTCTTTTTGAGAATATATCAATTTTTTTTGTCCATCGACAAACGTGAGAGTATCCCTTGTCAGACAGAGCTAAGTAAAAGAATGTGTTAAATGCATACACTGTGTTGGGGGAACGTTCTGTGATTAGATCCATATATTTGTTTATAATTTCATCGTTAAAAAAAAGATGACGGTTTTCCGCTTCAATCCTTTCAAAATCAGAATCCATAGCTTTGTTTTCTACCTAAAATTATAAAAATAGTTAATCCAAAATATAAGTTGTTTCATACATCTTTAAACTAAAAGTATTATTAATACATAATTATTTTTCAAACAAAAGTTTTTCAATACAGCCTAAGAATGTACAAATTAAGGTAGACTACAC
This sequence comes from Aphis gossypii, assembly GCF_020184175.1. Lineage (NCBI taxonomy): Eukaryota > Metazoa > Arthropoda > Insecta > Hemiptera > Aphididae > Aphis > Aphis gossypii. The sequence continues at coordinate 13,136,528 of NC_065530.1, read as the reverse complement.
TTTAGAAAAAAAAACATAATTTTTTAATAAAAATCAAGGGAAATCAGATATTTGTAATAGTTATTGATGTTAGGTAAAAAATAATATATTTGTCTAAAAAATATATCACTAGGACTTAACAAACATTATTAAAATATTATTGAAAAATAAACATCAGTCAGTTATCATGTTTCCATAGTAAATACATTCATTAATTTATTATAAGCAATATAATTTTTTTTTATTATTTAAATAATAAACCTAACTGAAAACTGAATAATATTAAGTACTTTCATATAGGTATTTATATTCTGTAGGTACATAGAAAAAAGAGAATATCCTAAATCCAGAACACTGCACATATTTTTGAATTTGGTTAGTGGAACATAAGACTAAACTACTAGGTAGACTATCAACTATTCTAACTTTTAATTATCTTAAATAATATATTAGTAAATACCTAACATATTTTTTTAAATTTTTTATAAGAAACCCTATTATTTATATTATTTTTGGATTAATAAAAAATATTAATAATTTTTATGCAAAACTTGTATTATAAATACCTATAAATTACAAAAATGAGAGCTAATCGAAGTTATTGTTATCATAAATTAATATAATAAATAAACCTTTGTATTATTAAAAATATTGTAAAAAAGGAATTATACTTCCATACAATAACAAAAAAATACATTTTTATAGATGTAGTTACACTATATAAATTTAATTAAAATAATAATTAATAAATTATTTATTTTATAATTATTGAAGTCAAATTGAAAAATTTCGGTTGTATAATATTGTTTAAAACTAATAAGTATATGAATTAAAATAATATATAATATATAAAGGTATATTTATTACAGATTAATATCTTTTTTAATTTAATTCTAAATACCTCTAATTTATGCAATTTGGGATTTAAAATACAAGTTATCATATCAAAATCATAAAATATCATCATAGCACAGTAATCTAGTTTCATGTTCTACAAACTGAATTAAAATATAGATGTATAAAAGGTATTCAGTCAGTGTTCCCTGTTTTTATAAATACATAGTATATGTATAATAAAATACATAAAAATACCATTTTTACCAAATTTTATTCAGACATATAGTAGATTTACTTTTAACTAGTCTAAATGAACATGAGGTTTATATATTTTTCTCTGAAATAAATTGAGAAAATAGGTATTCAAATAAAATGTACCAATAACAGAAGTCCAAAAATCAAATAACAAATGTTACATTGTTATGTTAGATGTATAATTATATACAATATTTGAAATGTATAATAGATAATAAAAAGCATTTGGCAATCATTACTAAACATTTAAAACTAAAAATCATTGTTATATTAATATTGAAAAACCACATTAAATAATAACTGTTAAGAACAATATTTATATGCAAAACTATTACAATAAGTCACGTGAGAAAAATAATAACATAAGTTGCCGCGAATTGTAAATACTAAAATCAAACAATACAATGCTATCGAAGTTATAAGTTCATGTAAGTAGTGGTGACGATCGCTAAATGTAGAAATGACAGAGACAATACCAAATTTATATGAGTGATGCCATGATGGTAGTCAATAAGATATAGATAATGTATTATCTATATGGATATAAGCACATAAAATTATTACTAGTTTAGTGCATCAAATTCACTGTGTACCTCATATCTTAGATTTTATGTGTATGCAATACCATTTTAACTATCATCAGAGCCACTGTATGTAAGCATTATACAAATACCAAAATGAAAATGTTTGAAAAATATTTTTTGCAGGGTAATTTACTACTAAAATATAATCTAAAATAATGACATTTACCTTTTAGGTCAATAAATTGTAATGTAAAGGTATTCTTCCCGAAATGAAATTAGCAATCTACAAAATGTATTTAAATTTATCTTACATAAAATAAATATAAGTCACAAAAACTTTAATTATTTTTTTTTATAAAAACATAACGTCGAGCAAACGGCATTTCAGTACTCAACTCCTGTCTAGGCAATAGTTTATTGTTGCTGTAGCCTGTAGCGTGTAGTGGCTACTGGCTAGTGAGGTTACTAAACACATGACCACAGACTAATTCTATACTAACAGTGGCCAATGATAAACACTTCGAAAAATGATAAGTGTCCAAAATCGTATAAGTACCAACCTGATGACGTGCCATGTGCATGTGTAACCATTAAACCATCTTAATTTTATTATTACAGATTTTTAGCCAGAGGTTAACGAATTGATTTTATTTATAAAATGATCTTTTTTTTTTTGAAATATTAATAATGAAAAAATATTTAAAACAAACTCTAATATGTTATCAGAAATTGTATTTAATAATATTAACAGGATTATTAATACAATTGGTAATCAATAGATACATTTAAGATTTAACCAAAAAATAAATAAATTAACATTTATGTGTAGTTCAACATACCTACATTTATAAATTTTCAATAATTATACAAACTTTTTAGTACCTAGATCTACTTTTTCATGATGACTACGATGTTTTGTGTCCATAGTATACGATCTAAGGTAGCCCCAACTCTTAAGTTACCTAGGTAAAATCACCAAGTAAATAAAAAAGAAGAAAAGATAAATCTATTTTGTGATATAATTCATATTATTATAATTTATAAGATACATGATTTATATTATTTTCTATTAATACAATTTGTATTAAAATTATACAATAATTTCGTGATTTTATTTGAAAACCAAAGCCGATTAAAAGATTAAATATTTTGGATTTATTTGTTTTTGACAATTTCTTTGACATAATTTCAATTTCAATTTTTTTTTATACTCAATAGATTAAATGTCACTTATTTTTGCTTTTTAACTATTGTTTGAAATGTATAGTAAATCCTATGATTATTGTAATTGATTAATTAGTCATCATTAATCTCTTATAAAATTTATTTTTATACATTTTACCAAATTACCTTATAAATGATTAATGAACTTTATTGAATATTTATGTATAATTTGCAAAATGAATTAACCAAATTGGCCATAACCAAACTTTTATCAGAAAACATTGGAAATTATGCTATCTATTATAACAAAATATGTTGAAGTTAAACTTTGACTAAAAGTAGATTAAGTTATTTCATAAGAAACAATAATTATTTTTTTTAATTTTAGTCATACATCTATTAAAACATACTAGGGAAGAAAAGCCTTAAGGAAAAAAATATTAACTAAACAATTTTAAGTAGAAAAATTAGGTATAGTTAAAACAAACATATTTTAGTATAATTAAAATACATATTTTATTAATATTATTAGTTATTCTAACTGAAATTTTTGATCAAATCGATTAACTTTTCAGTTACATTTACTATAAATTTAATAAAAGTATTTGGTTGATTCAACTATACAATATACCTAAACATTTTAGTTAGATTACAATTTAGTTAAATTGATTATACATATAATGTGTATAGTTAAAACAACTATAAACAAATAGTTCTTAATTCTTACAACTAGAAAAATTTAATATTCAACATTTTTTTTTTATGGAAAATATATATTTATAATAATTTAAAGTCATATTGATAATCAAAAAAAAAAAAATGATAAATCATATTTTTACACATTATTAGTTTTGTATTAATATATATCACAGATTATTTAAAATAGTTATTAATTATTTTAATCAAAAATTTCCAAGTTGAAACACTATTTGGAATTATTTTTGTGAATGTTGCTACTGAAAACCAATTATTAAAATATAGCACAATGGTCAACTTTGGAAAAGTGAACTTGGTAAGAAGTTATAAGCTCCAAGACTAATTATAGTTTATATGACTTAAATCAAAATATACATTAATAATTTTATAATAAATCTAAAACAAAATCTTTTATTTCATATAATTTTTACTTTTTAAAAGTTTATGTTGTACATAAAATATAATCTAATATTGTATAATAGAATCAGTTTGGTTAAAAAAAACTCATGACGGCATTATAGTTTCAATTACATCTTTAACCATGAATCGTATCCTAGGTGATATTTTAGATCTCATTTCATCAGATACCAAATATATTAAATGTTCAAATATATCTTCCAAACTTATCTGCAATTGTTGAAAAACAAAGTAATTATATATTCATTATAACTAATTATTTAAAATATTTTAATAGCATATAAAAAATAAGAATACTTTTTCATTTAACTCTTTGCCAGCAACTTTTAAAAGATTGCAGAGATACTCAAGAGACCTTTCTTTGGTTTCACATATTATCAACATTTTTATACAATAGTGAATAACATATGGAGATAATAATAACTGTTTGTAAATTTCACCAATAAATCTAAAAACAAAAATATAAAAAACAATTAATAATTTTGTTAAAAACATAAATAATCATTCCATTTTCTAATAATTATGTAGTAAAATTCATGGAAACCCAGTTAAATAAGTAAAAAAAAAAAAACATAAATCTTATACTACTAAGTATAAAAGGAAACAATCATTCAGAAAAATCTATCTACCAAAAGAAATAAATACTCAAAATTGTTTAACTTAGTTAAAATATAAAGTTTTATATATATAGTTGGGTAAAAAATGCAATTTATTGGAGGTTTATTCTTTAAAACTATTATTAGGTACAGTATTTAATCATAAATAATTATATTAGGTAGAGTATAGGTACACTTGGTAAAATAATTGTTTGACATTTAAGTTCTAAGACTTTGTTATTTTTACATAGTTAAGCATACTATATTGCATTTATAAAACAGTATGTTCTAGTACGGGAAAATTATTATATGTTAGTCTTGTGAGATTTCATCTTCATACCTATTTTTATCAAATCTTTATGACAGGATTTTAAATTTTACAAACAAATTACAATTTTAAAATGCTTATAATTGGCTTAAACATTGTAGTATCAAAAAAATATTGTGCAAAACTATTATTACTTTTAAATTTGAGTCAGTTACTTATGATATTAAAAATGACAGATTAAAAGTAGGTAATTAGTCTAAACATAAAATTGGTTAAGTTGTCTGTTTTTAAAATGGTAGCAACACATGGGAGTACACAAAATGTCTTTTTGTGAGCATTTAATTTAAGTAATGTACCTGATACAACCAATTGTTTGAATTTTAAGTCTTCTTTGATGTTGTTCATGTTCTATAGATGTAACTATTGTCTCTGTGTTTTCTAGACAATGTTTTTCAAAATAATTCTGACAAACTGTGATTATACATTTTTTAAATGTCATCTGGTTTGTTAAACCATTTTCATTCTGGCAACTTATGGTTATGTCAAGAACCCTGCATAGAGAGGCATATAAAGATCCAAATGAAGGTTCGTCAAAAGCCTGAAACAAAATTTGATTTAGTAATATTTTTATCAAAGGCTTTTATAAAAATATAACTATTTTATTTACTTTAAGAGCAACAATATTAGCAATGCTTTCAAGACATTCTACATTTTCTATAGGCAATTTTTGAAATTCTTCAACTAACTGATCAAATGTTGTCCATGTAAGTTTGTTTAATATAGATAACACACTTTTATACAACTTAAAATAATTAATAACAAATTAATTAAGTGTTCTAAAAATAAAATAATGTTTGCAACATACTGATAAGTAATTAGTTTCTTTCCAAACTTGAGTTTCATTGTTTGGCTATAATAAATATTATAAAAATATTACAAAAAAAAAAAAAAAACATTTAATAAACAATTATTTGTTTAAGCTGATCATTACTTGTATATCTGAATTATTTTCATAGAATGTAATTGGATTTAATTGAACAGTATACTGCCAAGAATGCTTTATAATATTTGTTTGTATCTAAAATTGTATAAATAATATTATTTTTAATGTATTTCAAGAAGTACAAATTAATTATTAAGACATTAAAAAGCTTTAATTTCATAATATAAGTATTAAGTATCACATACTTCATTGATACTCAGATTTTCCAAGCTTACGTCTTCTGAATCAACCTTAAAAAAAATAGTGACAAAATTATAAACATCAACAAATTAAATAAAAAGGTAATCAGAACCAATAATATATTGATACCTAACCTTAATACAAACAATGAAGAAATACTAAAGTTCAATATGGACCTATATAGCTATGTATATTTATGGCTTTATTCTTGGACCACAATTTTATTTAACTCGGGACTGAAAAAAATTATAAGTAAATCTCATAAAGACCAAAGAATGAAAGTAATTGGTGAAAAACTGTTTAAATGTATTCTGATAACATAATTATTTTAGGGAATACATAAAGAAGTTGTTCACTCACTTTCTAAAGTAATAAAAGCAAAAACATGGGGTTATATACCAACAAATAAAGATTAAATCTATATACTAAAAAGAAATGTATTTAGACCAGTTGAACCTGTAATTGGGAAGTATGAGTTTTGATTTGTAAGTAATAAAAAGAATAACAAATGGGAATAAATATTACTTTACCATAAGCAAGTTATGTAGTTCAAAATAATTATTAAGAAAATCAAAAAGTTTATTATAATTATTTTTATATACAATCTATCTTGATAGTAACCTATGCATGTGAGATTTGGTCCAGGACAAAAGAAGATAATAGAAAACTTGCAATATGGAAAAAGACAATCTGAAGAAATATATATGGATCAGGGTACAATGACAACCTAGAAATAGATGAAAAAGAGACAATGAATAACTATAAGACTATACCTATAGGTGTGAAAACCCATTATACATGTAAAAGATGTAAAATAACGAGAATATGGGTTGAGAACTGATGGAGATATATTGAGGAATAACCTAACAGAAAAACTAAAAAAAATGTTCATTTAGAAGACCAAAAACAAAATGGAAAGTCACAGTAAAAAAGTATATGAAACTAGTAAATGGAAGTGCAACATTAGATAAAAAATAGAGAGGTTTACTAGTAATAGTCCAAGTTCTTAATGGGCCGTTGAGCTGATAACAATATAAGAAAATATTACCTCATTTATTCTAAAATTATTCAACACATTCTTTTTATGTCTATTGTTAACCACCATTTTTGTAATGAAAGTTTAATTAAAATGCAAACAATAAATTTAATTAAATATAAAAAAAATGTTCAATGTTTCAATAAACAAAAAATAAAAATGTAATTATTTCACTCATCACATTCCAAAATTAACTACCTAGTGCCTAATGACTAATGTAAAATGTTAGGTAAATAGGTAAACTGTAAATATATTATTTAATATAAATAAAATTATATAAAAATTAATAAAAATTAAAATGTAATAATGTATGATAGGTACCTGTCCTATATAAATTGTAAAAATATTCTTATCAGTAGAAGATAAAACAAAATCAATTTTTGCTTTTAAAACGTCCAACAATGATTACACGGTACTGTGGATAGGCCACCAAATGTACAAACTATAAAAAGTCGTGTATGTTCGTTTTTTATAGTGATAGCAGTACCCCCCATCAACCCTCTTTATAAACCTCAAACCTCCCACTACTTACTAGGTTTTATTTTTTTTTTTCGTTAACAACTTTTTGACTAGAAGATTTAATACAATCAATAAATGTGTACTCATTTTCCAGTTAAAATTAATTATAATCTAATTAGACATTGGTAGATACTTTTAACTATTGAAGAAGTAATTTTTGAACATATTATGTATGAAAGACAAAAAAAAACTAGTTTAAAAACTTAGATTCTTATTATTTCTTCATAATTCCAAAATAAATTAAAGATATAAATAAATGGAAAATAATAATATATTTTTAACAGACTAAGCTTATAAATAATTTCTAACATTGTTAAAATCTAATAACGTACAAACCATAAAATGTAACTTTATATTTATTAACTTACAAGTTACATTTATATTTAAATGTATTCAAACTTAATAACCTATAATGTTGAAGCCTTAATCTAATGATAATAATTAAAAAACATAATACCTACAAATAATATACCTACAGAATCTATACATGGTTAAAACGCTTAATGTTACTTTCTCTTTTAAAAATACTTCATCTGCTTTCTTACATCATAGTATTTCTATTACCAAACTAACTCAAGTCAAATTAAAAATAAAAGAAATAATTTTTTTTAATAGATGTATACTTGTGTTCTAGCTCTTTAAGTTTAATCTAGTTCTTAAAATTTTAAATTCTTAACTACCGTCTGCCATTAATTTCAACGATTAAGCCGAAAGGTAACTTTGAATTAGGTTCTATCTTTGGACTTTAAGTAGTTATTTTCTCAATATTAGGTATACTCGTATTTATACATATATTCATGTGTTTCCGAAAATTTGATTATTGAAAATTACGTACAAATAGTCAATGTTATTTTATATTAAGAATAAATTCTAAATTTTAAAAAGTTTACGTATTCTTGACAATCGAGTAGCTGCCAGTAATCATTTAAGCTTTTAAAAGTACATAACTCGTATCGGTTAAAAAAGTTAAGAACTAGTTAAACGTTAGTGGCTAGTACTTTGTACATTTAACGTTGTACAGTTTATCGAAAGAATAAGTTTATTTTTCACTGGTATTTAATTCTTCATTGAGAATTGGCTATTTCCCATTTAACATCAGACAGTTTGCATTAAGAACATTCTTATGCAGACTGCATATTTGACACTAAATATCTATCAGTGGAGTTGAATTTTTTTTTAGCTCGGCAGAGTGACATTCGTTTCTTGATCGTTAACTTTTTACTGACTGGTGATAGACAGAATTCTAGTTACATTCTATCGATATAAATATATGTTATATATTGTGTGTGTGTGTATACTATATATATATATATATTATACAAGCATATGTATTTATACTTGTAAATAGGAGACAAGATAGTAATTTAATAGAACTCATTGACCTATAGCTGGGTAATGCATGAGTATCTATTGATAAATATTTGTCATGTTTGCCAACGACTGGGGATATAATTTTTTTTTTTTTTTTTTAGTATATAGATCTGTATTTTTTAATTTAAATATTATATTTCCTGACCACTTGGCTAATAGTTACGGAATCTTGAACGAAAAATTAAATTTTATAAAAGTCAGAACTTTATGCTTTAAATTATACTTATTCAACTCACAGCATTTAAATTTAAAATGGTTAATAAATAAAATAAAAAATAAAAATATGTGTATTTAATTTCTTTGTAGAATATTTTATTAGATTAATATTTCTTATACAGTTCTACCAGTTACAATTGTTGAGTATAAAAGTCAAAATACAAGTTTTGCATTTGACTAATATTTTTATGAATTGAATAGGTACTTAATTTTAATTTTCGGACTATTTTCCGACAAGAAGAATGTTCTTAGATTTTGTCCGGCACTAAAAATATGTGCCAATTTTTTTTTTTTTGTAATTGGGAAATTTGTTCATTTTTACTTAAACTTTTTTACCAAGTACTGTGTCTAATATACAACTGAAATAAATAAAGTCATTATAATTATCATAATTTAGAAATTTAAGTAGGTATAATTGAAAATTATCTCATATTACATACCTATAGGAACATTATATTACGTGCATAAATAATAATACCTAATTGGTAATTTTAGTAAATTAAGGCAGGTTAATCTTCACCTTGAAGATTCTGCAAATGGGTCTTAAATATTTATTTACCTTGGACATATTTTTAACAAAATAGATATTGAAGAAAAAAATATTGTATATTATAAATAAAAAATAATTGGTACCCAACAATTAATTTTCCATTACACATTTACACTATACTATAGACTATATAGAGTATAGTGATACCTCCTACTATAGTGACTAGTCGCTAACGATCTAAATATTCTAAATAATAAAAGTAGGCGATGTAGCTACTTGCTATAGGAATGATAGGAAATGAATCACCTTATTGTATAGTATTATAATTATACTATTACATACCTACTATATGCAATATACATTATATTTATAGTCACAAGTCACAGTAAACATAAATGCAATATATTTACATAAACGAATTCCGTTTGTATTACGAACTGACGAATAGTATATTTTTTTTAATTTGTTGGCTACAATTGTAGATATTATTATTGCTATACCTATTAAGTCTAGTAGGTACGTGCGATATCGTCAAATATTATAAATGTATAACATTAAATATATTATAGAATTGTAGAGTTATGTGTTATGAAAGATTATACAGTATACTTATAAATTACTATTTTTAATGTTAATATAGGTACCTATACGTACCTACTACCGAATTACTTACACGATTGTAATTTGTGACTGATGATCATTGTCAGTCTGTTTCACTAGGCGATTTCAATAGGTTATTGGATAGGTATTTTTCAATATTGGGGGCCAACAGGCAACAGCCAAATTAGAAAATGTATATTTAAATCTTTACCAGTCGTAAATGAGACATTTCAAATAAGTTTTTTAGTGCATAGTGCACAGTATTTAATTACTTACCGTTCTTATATTTCCATGTACACAAGTCAAGCGTGAACAAATATTTTCAAAACTAAACTTAAATCTTTGATAAGCAAACAATATTTAGATCTTTTTAAATTATCTGTTTGTTGAAAATGTAGTAACAAGTAACGACCATGTTTATAAACAAAAATGAAATTATAAATGGTACGTTAGCCATTTGGAATAGGTACTAGGTAGAAATCTACTAAGGTACCATATGTTTAATATAGGATCCACCATAAATAAATACTTATTTAGAAATTTAATAATAATCTATAATTTATTTAATTACTTAAGTACCTATGTTGTTTATGTTCAATGATTTATTTTTATAATAAGTTATGTTTTCTATTTTACGTATACAAGAAGTATAAAAAACATTGTTGACTATAAATTGTTTTTAACAATTGTATTACACTGTATTAAAAGACAGTTAATTTTAAAATAAAAATATTTATTTTTCATAATATCTAATTTCAAGCGGTTATAATAGGTACATTTTTGTTGACAAATTATGCTTTTATTATTATTATCATTGTTTAAGTATTTTACTCTTTTAGTCTTTTGAATGACAACATAAGTAGGTATTATGTTTACTTACATTGGCCATTGGTAAGTACTTCCCATAAAGCCCAAAAATCCATTTTTATACATGGATACACTTAAAATTGTTTCCTTTTAAATAAGAAATTAAAAAATTATAAGTACTATCATTGAAAATTAATAAACTATAGAAACTTTTGTTTTTTAAGAAAAATATTAATATTTTGTAAAATATTGTATCTATGTCTTGATTTAAATAGATAACTCATTACATACATTTGTATAGTTTATATTAAATAATTATAAAAATGTTTAAAAATATAAAAAGAATATAAAACCATGTAAATATTATGTCTATGGAAATAACACAAGTTATATGGCAATATGGCATAATAAATAATAATTTACTTAGCTCACAGTTTTTTTATTCATAGATATATTTTAATAATATTAACTATACATTTTTCAACTGAAATTAATCATTTAAAAATTATAATATGTGTTATTTAAGTTAGGTGTTACTATATATTTTATTGATTAGGCATGACACATACATTTTAAACATTCAGGATTTGTGTGGCAAGCCAACTAGGTCAATAATTTTAGATTTAAAGCTTAAATCATGCGGCATGTACTAAATCACCATAACCTGCAACATCTAATAACTCTTTATCTCATATTATATTTAATACCTATTTAAATCCACAAGATTATAATATACACATTTTATGAAGTATTATGAAAATTATTTAGTAGGTATCTAGAATATATGTGTTATGTTACTTGTATTGACTATACTGATAATTATAAATTACTCTTATAAAATGGTGTAGTATTAAACATGGTGTCTATACCTCTATAGAGTATAGGAGGTGAAACTCATCCGTAAACACAGAAATTAAATTTTAAATAATGATTTTAGAAAGCACCTGATACTAAAGAGTGATAAAAAAGATTTTAGTGATAATAATACAATTGTTAATACTATTGTTTTACTAATTATATATTTATTTAAAACAATAAAATAATATACTTAAAAATAAACTTTTCAAGCATTTGTTTGATTTAAAAAAAAATTATGGTCCTAATAATAGTATTGTGCCCCCCCCACCCTCATAATTTGGATATACCTTGAGCTCAGCTTAAATACACCATTGTATTTATAAACTTACAATCATTGGTATGATTGCTGAGTAATGGATCATGAGTAAAGGCTTTGTCATGACAATTCATTCTTATGTAGGGTTTTTCTTTCAAACATATTTTTTAAAGAAATAACCCATATAGTATCTTGAACATATAACAAATCATAAATAGAAATTGTAAATAACAAATTAGTGTTTTATTTATGTAGAATCAGTCTTGTCGTTAACAATTAAACACACCTATAGACAGATACTAATATGGCACTTAAAGTTACAATTATTTCAATTAGTCAAAAATATCTATGATAGCATAATTAAACATAAATTAGTAAACAATTGTGTTATGAGAAAATAAACAAAATCTTAACATAAAAAAAAAATATTAAATAGTAAACATAAGAAAAATTAGATTAACAGAGTTAACATTTTGTTAAAAACATCTAACTTAAACTAAAAAATAATATAAATACATACATATATGAATTTAAATTGTACATACTTAATAACATAAGTTACAAAATACGAAAAGTTTCTATACCCTTAGTTTATATAATAATTACTTGAATTTCTAGAAAAAAAATTTAATATACTAATAATTTAAATTTAAATTTATTAATTGGCAAAAGCTTGCATACAAAGTTATATAATTGTTACATTATTATCATAATAAATTATATTAATATATCATATTATAAGTTCAATAAGAACTACAAATAATAAGTCATGATAAGGTGATGTGGATTTTTTGGGAAAATTGTATTAAACATTAGTTGTATATATATATATAATTTATCACGAGGCTTGTCTAGAATTTAAGACACTTATTATAGTTTTTGAACTGTTCAATATGTTTTAAAATAAATAGATATTATAAAGTAATTCATGGAAAACAGTTTATTAATGTAATATTATATTAAATTTCTATTAAGAGAAGATACTAGCTTAACAGTCTAATATAAATTTTGGTTATATACCTAACAACATAATAAAATATTAAATTATTTTATTTTATTTTAATGACAGTGCGTAAAAAAAAAAACATTTTAACAAAAATCATAACAAAACAATTTTTATAATAATACAAGAAACCCTTCAATATAAAAATAGTTATATACAGGTATAAATGATAATCGTTAATAAACCTTTAAACCCAATTTGTTATTATACAACATTGGAGTACAAAAATAGGCATTACATATTATAAATAAAAAACTTATCTTTGTGACATAAAGCTTTCTTCCATTTTTGTGACTACACCATTTATGACACCAATACAATGTTTAAATTGACACATAAATTCATCAACTTCATTTGGGCATTGGCTTTCTTCGATTTTAGATTTCTATAATAAAATTGTTAAAAATATTAATATTTTGATAGGTACTATAAAAAATATAAAAAGTTATTTATATTATATATACAATTCAAAACAATAAAATTATGAATAGTTCAAACTAATAAACAATACTTTACTTATAATAGAATAAGTCATAATATAGTTACCGTTTTTTTATGTTTTTTTGATGATCGGCGTTTTTGTGGTTCATCATTTTGTTTATTTGATAAAGCTGTGTTTTTGTTTTTGGTTGAATATAAATTATGCCCAACATGTTTTATAGGTGTAGAAGAGTGTAGTTTTACCATTTCACAGGGGGAGCAAAGTTCATTGTTATCAACTAATATATTAATACCACTAACTAATGTATTTTCTTTAGATACTCTGGTTGAAGACATACCACAACCAGATGAATCACTACGGCATTCGTGTTTACTGGGATATTTATTATTCATCACTGGTGCAATTTCTAATGAACTCAACGACAAATCATTAGACGATATAGAATATGAATGTGGTGATGGAAATTCTACATCTTGATCAGTATCCATTTCAGATACATCAGTGCTTGCCAATGATTCTTGCCACAACTTTACCTATAACACATATTTGAAAACAATTTAACAAATAATTTCATAAAGAAAAAATGTTTTAAAAAAGTATATTAATTAGTACCAATAATAGTTGTGGAATAAGTTAAGATAATGCCACACCCCCATGTGTTGTTTTATCTTACTTACATACAACACAAAAAGTTATAGTTAGGTATATAAAATATGATAACTTTAAAATACTTGTATTAGTCATAACTGACTTAAAAATTAAAATACCAATAAAAGCCTATGAGGTGCTCTAGATAATATTATTACTTTTAAATTTGAAAATAGGTAAATTTACTCTATTATTAAAGCTAACAGAATAAAATTTATTCTGCTGAGCAAAAATGTGTTATTTTATATGCAAGTAAGAGGGAGACAACACAGCATGCAGTTGTGGCGTCCTCTTAAGAAGTGACATGAATTAATGAATAGTAGTAATAGGAATAAGTAATAACTAATGATTTCATTATAATTTAATTTTAACAATAATTGTAATAACATTTTAGGGCAGTTAAATTGATGAGAAATGTCGCAGATCACAGGAATATTATTTAACAGTGGTGCAACCAGGGGAGAGGTTAAGGGGTTGTAACCTCTCCGTAATTTCTCCGAGGCCACAGTACTCCATGTCGGTACACCTGACGATATATATTGTATTAATGTAATCCCCCCCCAAAGGTTAGGTTCTAGTTGTACCACTGCTAGTAAATGTGTAAACTAGAGAAGTTTAAGAAGAATTTAAAGAAATGAAAGAAGGGTAGGATGTGATCAAATTGGAAATAAGTAAAGGTTAAGTTATTTATGTTATGTAATCAATGGAGAATCAGGATAGTTGCAACATTTTTCATATCAATTTCTATAGATTATCTTAGTGGAGGTAGAAATAGGTCTACTAATACTAAGAGATAGTTTTTTTAATATAGGTACTTAATACTTCGACTTTGCTGAAATCAGATTGTTACAAGATAGTTATTGATATTTGGTGGGCAATGGGTATTTAGCATATGTTATAAAAACAATTATAGTTTACTATAGCTGTCCCCGTGCACTTTTTTGCTCATAAAAATTACGATTCTTCTAATAAATATCCCCGGGAAAAATAAGCCTAAAAAATTTAAAAAACAAAATCGGGAACTCATTTTGTTATAGGTATAGTAGTAGGTATCGAGTGGATCTAGTGATGACAAAGTAATACTTGTTACTTTTGACCCCCCCCCCCCCAAAAAAGGAAGTATCAAATAGCTTAAAAACCGCTCAAAAATTAATAAGAATATTATGTGAACGATTAAATACGAAAAAAAATTGAATAAGTAGAAACATTTTTGAAAAAAATATCTTTCAATAAAATAAAAAATATATTTTACTTATACAAAAATAAATTATGAAGTTTTTTTTTAGTATTACTTTGTAATTAAAACGATACAGAGTACAGATATCAATTTTGAATTCCCATATTTCCTTTTTTTTCAATTATTTTGAAAACTACTGGGCTTTTTACTTTTGACCAGTAATTACTAACTGTATTTCTAAAACTCACTTTAACATTTAAAATGTATATTTCTGGATTTTATACGCACACACAACATACATAATGAAACTATAAACTACAAATCGCTCAACTCGGAATATAAAATACCTATAGGATTGAAAATAAACCTCAAAAATTTAAATTCTAATTTACCTAATATAAATTATAAAACAAATATACAATTACAATATATTATATTTTAAAATGTATAAATAAAAACTTTCAAAGAAATAATTTATAATTGTATTAATTGGCAAATAGAAATTTATGAAATGTTGACAGACTACAATATGGTTCACTATACTAAAAAGGCGCTTGTTTAAAATGATTAATTTAAAAATAAACTTTTTTATTGATATTTACAAAACAGTACGAAAATTTTAAAACCAATTTGGAAAGACTTCAAATGACTTACAATTTTCATAGGAACAAATTACGAAATCTGAACTCAAATAATTGATAAATGTTGGTTTAGTTGTTTTAATAACACGGATGTCGGATATCTACTAATACTAAATTCACAAAGTACAATGCATAAAGTAAAGAAGTTTGTAAAGAAGTTTATATAGTACGTATGTATTTATTATTGTCTTGGTAGTTACTTGTCCTGAAAAATGAAATAATAGTTTACAGGATATACGCATGTGGCAGTTTTAAACAAAAATAAACTGATTTCATATGAGATTTTTATTCATGCGAGAATTAAAGGGGATGTAAAGACTTCATCCGTTTCCGGTTATTTACAGCCCGTAACCAGATGGCCTCAAAAACACGTACAATTTCAAGCACGTGTTATTCCTATTGTATAAAAAAGGTACGCAAGCAGGATTGATAGCCAACGTAACAATCTTAGCCGAGTGTATGCCTATTGTTAAATACAATATAAACTATCGAAATAAATTAATTGTTATTTTTATGTACATTAAATTTGCGAAACATAATTTAATACATAATAAAATGTATAATGGTTAATGATTGTTATACTAAACACTAATACAATGATAATTTGAAAACAACACTTAATTTTTTAATCAAGTATATCAAGGTTAGAAAATTTAAAATATCATTTAAATATTAAATGTTCATATTATATTAAAGGCTATATTGCTATAAACACAAATTTAAGATTTGTATTAGCTTAGGCACTATATTTTAATTTTCAAAAGTTATTTAAGTAAATATATATTTAATAATAAAGTAAAGTTTATACAGATGTAACACTTAATACTAAAAATGTTTTTATTGTACATATTTCAGAATATTTTTTTAGAAGTTGTGGCATTTCGAAAGCTGTGTTCAATGTATAAAAATAAACTCATTCTATGTTAAAGTCAGTAGACAGGGAGACCGCTGGGATACTGCCAAAAGGACACATAGCCAAATGTATTATGTTACAAGTATTTATATGAGATTAAAATGTGTAGGTATTAGGTAACTCCAATTAACTATATTAATTGATAATTCAATATTATAGATAATTATGCATATAGTACTTAAACAATAGACTTAGAACATATTCCAATAAGACATAGGTAGTATTTTGAACATATATTTTTGAATTTATATAAATATATATATTTTTTAAACATTTGTCAGTCCAATCTGTGTTTGATTCACATTGTACTAGAATAGTAGAATATATAATGATACTTATTAAATATTGTAAACTGAAGCATAATTAGGTATAACATATTTAACGAAAAAAATAGAATTGAAATTTTAATATTAAACTTTTAAAGGTTAATTATTTTAAATACTTTGAAATATACCTTAAGAGTTCTGTTAAAATATGTTTATGCAAAAAGTTAAAAAATATTATGTATAAGCATTATAAAATAGTAATTATTATTTATGAATATGTTTAAACATATAAACATTGCACGTTTATGCTTTTACGTGTATTAAACCAACAATAATAAATAATATTATAGCATATTAAAACCTGGGTACAAAACAAAATTTATCAAACTGCTTATACAAAAATTAAAATGAAAACATAAAAACATTGATATTATTTAGAATAATTATCAATATGAAAATATAAAAAAAAAATTAAGATTATAACAATATTTAATTAAACAAAATCTAATTTACAAGACTAAAAGTTACCAATATTTTTAAGTAATAAAAATTTAAAAATCTACTAGTTGGCAAAATTATTGAATTTTTATGGAGGTTTTTTAAAAAAAATCTATCTTTCAAGTTTCATGTCAATTAGAAGTTTTAACTGGTCGGTAGTTAGTACTTTAAACTTAGGAGAGGTATATTTCAATTTTTTCTATAGTTACAATGAATGAAGAATTATAAGCATGCATTATAGTTTGAATAAAGCTTTCCTCAGAATTGATTTCAGATACAATTAGTCATCAATTTAAATTTAAAATCAAATCATAAATATATAGATCTCCCACTTTTTCAGACCAAACTTATAATAGCTCTATTATTTACTAAATTTTCAATGACCATAACTAGAATTACCCATTATCAATATTTTAGATGAACTCCAATTGGATGGAACCTATTACCTATACATCTTAATATTATAATTTTTAACTTTTATCTTATTTATTCCAGGTAAGTATTTTAAATTTATAAACCAGTTAAAGTAAAACAACTATTCATTTTCTCCTAATTTAAAGCTATTAGTTATCTGACATAAATAACTCACCTTTTGGATAGCAGATCTTGAATCTCTTGGTGTCTTGTAGGCGTTAATATTGGAATAATTTATTAAATCACCTCCTGATTTCACTTTTCGAACTTTAAGACCATTTTCTTTCTCTAGATTTAAATTTTCTTTTCTTATAGCTGATAATGTATTAGATGATTTTAGTTTATAACCACAGCCCCATACTTCTTTAGGTGGTGGTATATTATAACCCGGGGATAATGGCTCTATTAATTCGTTTTCAGTAAATTTTAACACATCTCTACTAGGTTTAGCCAATTTTAAAATAATATTTGTTGCAGAGTTATACTTATTTTCCATTACTTTATAATTGTATTGAAGTTGTTCTATAAGTCTATTTTTCTCCAATAATTGAATTTCCAGTTTTTTCAAATTGCTTTTTAAATTTATAATTTCTTCACCTTCATTTTTAATCATTTCATCAACATATTTATTTACTTGCTGTTTTCTTGATGAAGGTTGTAAACTATATCTAGTAGCTTTACTTTTAGCTTCATTATCTTTGATATCCTTAATGTATTGTTTTACTTTACTTTCAACATGTGCATATTTTTTCTTATTTTTACCTAATGAGTTCAGACAACTATTAGAATTATGAATACCTGATTCTGTTCTGGAAGTCATGGCACTGGTTAATGTTTCTGTAGAATAAATAGCTGAATCTTCTCGTATAAGTGGTTTGAAAGACTTTATTTTCGTTAAATCAGCTAATGAATATGATTTTACTGGACCTTTATAAATACATTTATTTGTTTTTTGTTTGATAATAGGTACTCGAGTAGTTTCTGACTCTGATTCTGATGATGTAAATTCTACTGAACTGGTAGTAGATGTACTAAAACTTGTCAATAATGAAGGCAATGTGACATCTTCAATTAACACCGTAGGAGAGTCGAATTCCAAATCCATCATGGAACTATATTAAAAAAATAAAAGAACAAATAAATTATGAATAAAAGTATAAGACAATAAATCATAATAGGTATAAGAATATAATTGAATATTTTTATCAGCATTAAAAATAATCTGTGTATATTAATAATAAATAAATAATTTTATTTGAACAATATGAATTTTTACCCTGGGATATTTTCCAAGTTAAAACGTAACCTATCTCTATCTATTTGAATGCAGTTAAGATTTTAAAATATACTTAGATTAAACAACAATATTTTAACTGAAAATCAATGTATAGGTATCTAACCCCTATAAAATTATAAATGTATAAATAATGTTAAAATGTACAACCTGCCTACTTGATTAAAATAATCAACAAACAGGACTATAAGAAATTAAACTAAATTTTTAAATGTTATTACATAGCTTATTCACAAAATCCATAAAACAATATTATTAACCAAAAATTATAGCTTTTGAGCCCAATCTGGTTCATTTAATAGTAGGAACTAGTAAGCTACTAAAGCTATAGATATATCCAGAATATATCTATCTAATAATGATATGGATATTAAGCATCAAACATCACTGACATTATTAAATATAAAAATAATATGACAGGTAATCTATCTTGATATTACTTATATAAACAGACTATTTCTTGTCGATGCTTATAATACATTTTTTATGTATACGTTATTTAGAACATAATTGATCATAAAAAAAATAAATACATATTGCAGGGTAGTGTCATTTAGTTCATTGCCTAATTGCTATTTAACAAAATACCTCAACAATTTATATTAATAAACTGTACAACCAAGTAGTTATTTTCATTATTAGGTACTAAATTGAAAAATAGCATGTTTATTGTGTGACGTCTTATTTAACTGTGTATTCTTCTATTATTAACAGTAGCCAAAACTCAGAACTAAATTTGTTCAAGACCCTGAAACAATTTTATCCTATTGTAGTAATAGTAAAAATAAAACTTTGATAGTAAACAACATGATCATCTAGATACTTAATAAAAATGTTAATATGTTTTTATTTCATACTTCATATTTACATAATTTATAAAATGATATATATTATAACTGAGTCGATGTTCTCTTTCAAAACATGTTGTATCAAATTCATCAATTATTTGATTGAAATTAATGTAATGACTTGTAAACTATGTAAATCATGGTGGATAAGGTAATAGATAAGTAATTGATATATTGATATCATGGTCAGAAATTTTTTACCAAGTAGGTAATACTATTGAAGCAGGATTTGTAAAACAAATGTATACTTTTGAAAATAGAAATTATACGAACACACATTTTTATAATTTTTTGGTGATACAAGTGCTACATTTGCACCACCTAATTTATACCTGTATTAAGTATATCTATGTAATATGGATTCACATTTTTCTAGATCTTGGAAATTATAATATTAAATAAAAGTGAATATCTAGTAGGCGTTAGGTACACTATGTCACTATCTAATTCTTTAGACTAGCCTATTTTTAACAATTTTTGCCTATTTTTTTTTTACTTTTTTTAATGAACATATATTTTTAACTTAACAAGTATTACTAAGTAAAATATTTTTTAAAATATTTCAAGACATAATAATCTTAAAATAATTTTCAAATGAGAAGTTAATACTTTTTTAAAGTTAATTTAGAGTGGAATAGTGGTGCCTTGCAAAATATTGGTCCCTTACTCTGATTCATTAATCATAAAAAAATTTATAATTTTATAATTATAATTAATTAACTACAAGTTTGAAATTCTATTATTTATATGTACCAAAGTATTCAAAAAATATTCTTTTTGAGAATATTAAATTAAAAATTTGTTTTCATACAAAAAAAAAAAAAAATTAAAAATTAATAGGTGAAGCGCCTTCAATGTCTTTCACCGTGCTTTTTTCATAGTAAAACTATACATATTATTTATTGGGCTCCCTTATACAGATCTTAAAAAAACTTATTTCAATAAACAACTTAAAAGAAAAAAAAATAGGTAGGTAATTATAACATTTTCAAAAAAATTAAAACTTCCAAATAATGATTAAAAGTGTATTATATTATACTGAAAGTACACTGTACAGTGTAGGCAAAGATAACAGCTGTATAACAATATCGTTTAGAAAAAGGGTCAAAGCACAAAATTACATTTTGTTATAATAACAAACAATCAAATATCATATATTATTATAATAATAAATAAATATATATAACCTAACGTCGATGTCATTTAGTATGACGTAGTACCTACTACCTATTGCATATTTCCTAGGTAGGAAAAAGTACTTATCTTGTCACACTAGTCATTACCCACCATCTAGACCAAGACGTAACTACCTACCCGGCACCCACTACCCAATAATGATCGCGGACTTTGTCCAGAATCCCGATTAGAGGTACCTGTATTTTATTTCACTGAATGCTTCGTAAGCTGATGATGGAGAACGACGTGAATTCGGATCAAGATACCTGGTCCGAAATAATATAATATGACGCTGTAACGGAAACCAAATACGGAGGGCAATAAAACGGAAACCGAACGAAAATAGCTATAAAAAAAAAAAATAAAATACAACTAAGGAAAAAACTGTGTACGGCCAAGGAAACGAGTAAACGACGCGATTAAAAATTCGTACACTGTACTATACCAACGCAATATAATAATAATAATAATAATAATTTAATCTTGAGATCGCGAGAACCGCGCTCGACACCGCAAACCCGTGCAAACCTAGCGAGTAGGGAGTGACGACTGACGTCTGAAAACTCTGACGTGCCCGAGCCCGAATGTCTGACGTGCGTGGTCGTTCTAAATAACTATAATACTACAGACTGTAGTGTATTACAACTATCGTCGACGATTGCCAATAAACAGCCGTCCCTGATCACGTCGGCCTCTCCGTGAGTAGCGAGATTGCGCGCGCGCACTAAATGCAAAGACGATATCGCCTTTGTCACGACGTTCCGGGAAGGGGAAACGTTCAAACGCCGCAAAACCGTAGATAAAGCGATATCGTAAGTCGTATTATCTTCGTGCAGTTTGTTGTTTGCAAAACTCGGCCCTTTGTAGTTTGTACTCATTTGAGTCATTAGTCATTACGGCACGATTGCACGAGTGCGACTCGTAGAAAACGTTTCAAGTTTTAATTGTATTGGCCCTATTGCCCTTATTTGGCTTTAAGTCATATTGTCGTAACGACTAGCTATTTTAAATTATGAAATAAAAATATATATTACTATCCACTTGGTTAAGGATATCGCCATATCGGTTTCTATTTTAAGTAACAGATTATTATTTACTCTAATATTCGAGTAGATTGTAGGTATCGTACGAAAAAGACAATCAATACATCGAAATATGTGTAAGCGGTGCAACTATACATACAATAATATTATATAATATTATTATAAACGATACCTATACGGTTATTGTACTCATACATAATATTACTTGTATAAGTTGCATAGCTCATAAAAACGACTATCAAGTACTGATGATGAGTCATTACTCATTAATATTAGTCTGGATCACGATAAGGGATTTATTTTAGTGCCTATACAATATCATATATAGGACATAGGTATATATTATTTGTACACTTATACCTATCTACAGTAATAATATTCTTTACTCTATGAATAATAATATACTATTGTGCTAGATATTGCTTTTGGCATAGGTACTACAAAGAATATATGAATTCATGTCTTAATCGTTGACCGAACTTTGGAGTTTAGAGTGGTCTGTAAAACTACCCAACAATATAATACGTAGGATTTATCATTTATAATGGTTTACTGTTTACTGAATACCTACGTCATGGCGTGTAGTATAAATGTATAATTACCTATAGTATATCGTATAGGACATAGGTATGCTAGAATATGTATGTAGTATGTATAATATGTACTATTTAGGTATCAAAGTCTATAATAATGGTGATATTATAGGTACTACATTTAATATGACAAGAAAATAAATAATAAAATCATGTTATAGCTGCTAACAGCATGTTTTGTCGAATGTAAAAGAAAGAATTTTGATTTTATTTTATTTAACTATATAGGCTTATTAGTGTAGTTTTTTTTTTGTACAACACAGTTCCTGGTCTTGTGAATAATAATTCGTAAGAGAAAACAAAATATTATTTCGTTTTTATTATTATAATTATTTTTGTGTTATTTCGGAAATAACTTACTCCGCGTTCTCCCTACCGTAGTACCGTTCTACGTTCTATGACTACCGTCTGCAGATGCGCAATAGAAGAATTAATATATAATAATAATAATACTGTACACAAATAGGCCAACATGTTGCAGCTGCTGCACCCGCTGTGTTATTACTTCTCCAGTTCTCTACCAGAGATTATAATCGAACACAAAGTCACAAAAAGATCCAAAATTCCAATTCCAAATTTATTCAATGTATTGCATTATTATATGAATAACTGTAACTTGTAAGTCGAATTTTTAAATTGGAGGTAGTACATTTTTTCAAGAAAACCACTATAGTGGCATAACTTCAAGATTTGGGCCTAAGAGCAAAATTCTCAATACCTACTTCCTTTTCAATCAGACATTATATAGTGTGGTATGAGGAGAGGTGCATTTGCCTTACTTAAATAATTATATTATACATTTTTAAAAAACAATATTATTACATATTTTATTAATTTAATGTTGTATAATAATTTTGAAATATTAAAAAAAAAGATTGGTAAGTAAGTAACGCTCTGTTGTATGGTAAGAGTGTAAGACACTGATGTATAATGTATTACATTTGAATCTAATGATAGGTACCGCACTACCGCTATCATTGTATACGAAAAACCGGAAAAACGATTCTGAACGGAGATGATTTGACAGCTTAGAATATAATATACAAAATATATTATATTTAAATATTTTAAATAAGTTGAAGAAAAGGTGGTTTATGTTTCATGATTCTACGACTAGTAATTATTATCAATAACAAAAATCTAAAATTATTTGTTAGTAAATCGTTACCTATTTTACTAGTGAATTTTGGATTTTATAAAAATTTAAGCCAAGGATACAATTTTTTTATTAGCTAACGTTCAAGTTCTTTTATATAATTATTGTAAGCCAAACTTATGGAAAATCTAGTATTACATTTTCAACTCTTAGCTATTATACAATTTTTTTTATAAATTCATGATTTTGGCGAATTTTTGTAGATATTTGAACTTCAAATATTAATGAAAAAAAAATGTGCCTATGTATTCTTATAATTTTTGTATCACTATAAGACTAACTTATGAGGAACTTCGTATTAAATTTTTGAGTATTTCGACTCAGCCAAAATTTTTTTATCAATATTTATAAAAAAAAAAAAACTAAACAAAAACGAATCTTTCAAATACTTATATAAATAGACCTTAGCAAAATACTTTGAAAATGAAAACACGTAAAGAAAATACCAATCTAAATAACTGGTGAAATTTTTAATAGTATCTAGAACTTATACTTTTTGAATAATAACAAATATTTAAGATCGTTTGAGGATAAATAGGGGATAAATCGTTACGCAATTTCGTAAAAATTTAAAATTCAAACGCTTATAAGCAGGGGCGAATTTAGCACTTCCTCCAGGGGGGGGGGCGAAATTTGAACTTAAATCATAGGTACTTATAAAAATATATGTCTATAAACTACAGTGTACAAATCTATAAATAAATTGGCAGTTCAAAATTTGTCGATCGTTTGTTTGCTTAAAATTGTAATAATTGATTTCTACTCACTTTCATAATCCATATCAATTATTGTAAACAAAATCAACAATATAACAAATAAAATAACTTGACATACATATAAATATAAAAGATATAATAATAGTTTTATAATAAAGAATAATTTTAAGATAAATATACAATAATAACACAAGAATACAAATTACAATATTTAAATAACAAAATCCAATTTTCTGTTTGTCTTAGAAAATCTTTCTATTACTTTTATAGTGTCGATAGGTATATTTCTATAGTAACAACAAAAACTTTTATTCAATTTTAACAATTTCTTAACATCGATGTCACAGTCACACAGTCTGTCATAGAGTCTATCTTAATCCGTTATCGATGTTTTATTAATTGATAACAGGTTTTCGACAACTATTATCAATTTCCATTTTCCGCCCAAGAAGAATTAATATGCATTTTATTTTTAATTTTTGATTTATTGTTTAATATATAATTATTAATTATAATATAGTAAGAAAGCACCTATACATGAATCACATTCAACAATGTCTGGGGGGGGGGGGGCGATTGCCCCTATCACCCCCCTAAAATACGCCCATGCTTATAAGTCCATAACAAATAAAACTATTTTCCTGTAATGACGCTTCAAGTTTTTTCTATAGATATTTAAAGGAAAACTAAGTGTTGAATTATTTAACCGTAGATATGAATACAAAAAATTTTATGAATTTTCAACTATAAAATTACATGTAAATTTTTGCATTTTCGACGTATTTCGTAAAAATTTGAAATTTAAACGCTTTAAAAAAAAACTATGAATAACGATTTTGAATTTTTTTTTAACTACAATAAGAACAACTTATAAGAAACCTTGTACAGTGAAGTCTCGATAATTCGAATTTTAAGGGAGGCAAAAATTAATTCGACTTATGTATTTTTCGAGTTACAAATATCGCATTGAGCGCATAAGAATTCCATAGGGACGAAAACAAATTCGAGTTATGGAGGTTTTCAAGTTATCGAAACTCGACTGTATTACATTTTCAAGTTTCTTTTTTGGGCACCAAAAAAATACATAGAAAAATTGAAAATTTCAGCTGTCTATAAGTAAATCAAAAAGCCTAAATATTTTGAAAATTTAACTGTATAAAAATAACACTATGATATAAACATTTGGTGAAAATTTCAAGTATTTACAGTGATTTGAATTTGAGTTACAACTATACGAGTATATAAAAATATAAAATCAATTTTGTTAAAAATTTTTTTAATGCAGCAAGGATATTCACTTCGGAATATCGGAAACTATCAAACTGAAGTTTGAAATTGAAGCATTATTATTTATTATAAATTATGCTGTAGATATAGACACACACACAAAAAACACATCATTGTAAAATTAATAGGTACATTCATCACTTCGTTCAGAATTTAAGACAATGGTTTAATAATTTATTAAAAATTATTAAAAGAAAACAAAGTGTTACTTCTACCTAACCCTCCTTGGAGAACGGACAAGAGTGCACTTGTATCCTCTGATCACTCATAGTCGTCACATCACTGCAAATTACTATAGGTAACCTATCTTACTAAAATTGTCTAAAAAAAAAAACGATATTCGAAATTCTAAAATATTCGAGATTTTAACACTAAAAAAAAAAAAAATCAAAAATTATAAAAACTTGTGTTATTATTAATTTAACTAAATATTTTGATAAAAATTGAGACGGTATATAGGATAAAATGATATTTTTTTAACAGCACAATTAATTATGATACAAGTTTCTATTTTTTACAATTTATACTGTTTGAATCTACACATAATATTTATTTTTTAATATCTATATATTCAGCGTGTGGTTAACTGAACTCGTTACGTTATGATCAAGGTGTACGCCTTGGTTATGAATGTTATGATGATAATATTATTCTTATGGTAGGTATCATGTACATTCATACATGTGAGATGTGACGGCACTAGAGAGGAGGCACTCCGTGCGAATGCCAGGAGCCCAATGACTACCTTTTGTTTGTCGTAATTGTATGGCATGCAAAGAAAAAAAATATAAAATTGCCCATGGCCCCAAAATACGTAGTACCGTCACTATACGTGACACGTCTATTTTGCCCAATGTGTATTTATAAATACACCCAGAGGTGTTCCCAATAATTGTTTTGAGATTTACTAAATCATCAAATACCAAAATACAAACATTTAATACAATAAAAATATTTTTCTTATGAGTTATAAGAGTAAAGCCGGTAAAGAGCGTGTCAATAATATGGAAAAAAAATTTAAATCAGATATTTTACCTAAACCTCGTCAATCTTTACAAATACATATAAAAAAGTAAAAAGTATGACTCTTTCAGTCATAAATAATTGACGTAAATATGGGAAAATAACTTAATTGAATTAATTTTGTTTTTTACTTTGTATATGATTTAAGTATATGCAGTATACTTATGATATTGACATTTTGTAGAAATATCTTGAGAGTTAAAATCGCAAATCGATTGAGACTTGAAAGCATAGTAGCATACTCAGTATATCCAATACCCATATTATTGAAAAAAATCTTGGGAGTATACGGTGTATAATATGTAGTATACGAGTATACCCTATGGCCTATGGGAACAACACCCCTGAATACACTTTGATTTTTCGGTTTCACAATTCACTATTATTTAATTGAATAAATATAAATTAATTTCTATTTGTTTTATATTATAACCTCAAAGATTGTCCAATACATGATTATTGCAATAACGTATAATAAGTAGATTATACTTTATTTCTTATTGTTTTTAGTTTTAATTTTTAATTTAACAATTTAAAAAATTGTTTTTATGAATAAAGATTATTCATATGATATAGTGTGTTATATATTAAAGCCCAATTGCCATTAAAATGGTAATGTAAGTAATGCCATAATAATGAAGTCATTATAATTCAAGTTTAGATAGTCTGAAAATTTCAAAATTTGAATATGTTTCATGCAAAAAAAACATGAAATATATTTTTTTTATCAGATTATTATTCGGGAATGAAAGGGTTAAAATGTAAAATTAATTTTTTTTCTTCTAAATCGAAAGTGTCAAATACTTTATTGTAATTAACATTAGATTATCTTTTCTCTTGCCATTATACAACAGTGTATACCATAGATTTAAAAAAATAACAATAATAATTTATTAGATATTCTGTAAATTAATATAGGTCATTAAGGTAAGTACTGAATATGGATAAGAGAATGAATAAATAAAAACTAAAAATATTAGGGGGACTTAAATACAACAAGTAGGGGTTAAGCCAGACTAGCTCCTCTAAACTTTGTTTAAAAATTCTGTGATAAGGTAAATAACTCAAATGGTTTATCATATTTTATCTAGAAATTTACATTTTAAATAAGTTCATGAACTAGGGATTTGTTTCATTATATTATAATTAGTTCAATTAAAAAGAGTATTTGAATTTTAATGGTTTATTGTATGTCTTAAACATTTTAAATTTTTATTCACTTCATATGACATACAGTTTATACAACATATTTTTTATAAAAACTGTATGCAATAATGTAATAAGAATATAACATTATTCTTTACACATAACAAGTAACTTAATTTGGTGAAAAGGTGAGTAACTATAAACTAATTGTTTCAATGTATAATAATAAGTTATTGGAAGAATAACAAATTCACTTAATTTTATAATAAATTATTTACTAATTGTGAATTAAATATTATATCTAATTTACAGTTTTTATTTAAAAAATACAAACCAAGTTATCTTGTTATATTATATTAAAGTTACCTTATCTTATTATCTTATTACTTTAGATAATAAATTAAAATTTATTATACAATCCTACTAAAATTATATAAATAAAACTTAATAACTAAGCCTTAGATTAGGATAAATTATAAGTATAAAAACATTAAATATACAAAAAAAAAAAAAAAATATATTTATTAGGTATTAAAATTAAAACTAAAAAATGCATAATGATGTTTTAATATGAATAATACATGCCAAATATACAGAACATATTATGTTTACTTAGTATTTGTACTATTAGTAGTATAACTTGAGTTTAAGCATGTGATACTGTCACACGTCAAATCACATAATATTTGTTTATGGAATCTCCTCATGTCTTTAAGTGTAAAAAGTAATCGAGCATTTCTTGATAGATGTTCCGCAATAACACAAATAAACAATCCACAATCCAAAATGCCAACATCGGAATTAAATATTTTTATAGGAGATTCGGTAAACTGTGTTTTAAGAAACTCTCCTTTCCTCATAACATGTTCTAACTTCAAATACTTGACTATCAATCTTATGTGTTTGGGATCATATTTTCCTGATTTATCATAATATTTCAAGACATTTTTTGTCATATCAATCAACACTAAACACCAGCAATTTTCTTCTTTGATATAAATAGGAATCATCAATTTTTGTTTTGAGAATATATCAATATTTTTTGTCCAACGATGAACGCGTGAATATCCTTTCTCAGATAGGGCAGTGAAAAAAAATGTATCAAATACATACACATTATTACCGGAACGTATTGTGATTAAATTCATATATTTGTTAATATATTTATCATCTAGACATGCACAGTCATCAAAATCCGAGGGAGAAGCTGATTGAGAAATTGTTGATGTAGCCATACCTCTTTCTTCAACCTAAAATTATAAAAAATAGTTAAATTAACTTTTTTCATATTAATTTAAACTAATTACATAATCAAAACTTAAAAAATTGATTAATACCGGTTTCAATAGAAATCAGAAATGTTAGCAACTTAATTGACAAATACAAATTAATGTATAGTTAGCTATAAAAAAACTTTACAAAAACTATCATTTTGATGAAACCATGAATAATTGAATACCTAAAAATTAAACAGTTAAATGAAGTTGTAGTATTCATATTATACATTATATATACTTTTTAAATAAGCAATGTTAAAATGAATTTGGTGTATGAAAAATTTAGTTAATAAATCATACAGATTAAATGTTTAAATTTGGCCACTTCCTTTCACTAAATTTACCTACTGCTTTTGAGAATGTCAAACTCACATTTTTTGTTTCTAATTTGTATCTAGCAAATTTACAGTAAACAATTAATATTCAGCTTTAATAGAAAAGTTTAAAAATTAGAGTGAAATGATTTATTCTGAAACTTAATTGTAAGAACATTTTCAATGTTTAGATATTATATAATGTTTATAATGATGAGTTATTTATTTACTCGCTAATAGTAAATACTTATATATATATATAGTGGAACTGTATTACTGTAAATAAAACCAAACACAGATAATGATCTTACCATTAAATTTCATAACAGGATAGTAGTTTGGCTTACTTTCATTTTTAAAATAACAAAGCTAAAAGTGAACTGCAACAACTTAAAATTATTTTGAGTTGTCATTTACAAAAAAAATTAATATCTAATAAAGTATATCTACAGCAACTTGTATAATGATATATAGAATAATATAACATTATTTTATGTTTAAATAGAGGGCTAATAGCTTAGCAGATAACCTAAAAAGTAAAAGTTAACATATTTTGTATTATGTATTATTTATATTGCTATTAAAAGCTTCTAAAAATATTGTGACCATGTATTTTTGATATATTAAATTTTTGGTAAAAGAATAATTTATAAAGAACCTTGTATTAATTTTTCAACCTTTAAAAACAAAAACAATGCATTCATCTTTCTGTTCAGAATTAAAAGGTAATTATATTTTTGCTCTTTATCTAATTGGTGTATTAACATGAGGTATTTATTTAGATTCGTGTGTTCAGAGAGTTCTTTATTTTTGTCACTTTGCTACATCACTACATAACACACACACGCATATATTTATATAGAGTATATTTTATTGTGAATGGTAAGGTGCATGATATTAATATACTTTACCTCGAGAACCTACCAATGATCAGGAGAAAGGTAATAGCATAAATATAATATTTATACCTGATAGGCGATTATATTATCCAGCACTTTTAAGTGTAGAAAAGAGTCTGATTATTTATACTTAGTCTTATAGCATAGTATATGCCATATATTAATGGTTTACTTATTTTATTTCTTTATTTTTATTTTTATGCTATTACAGTTAATTGTGAACAATTAAAAAAAATATTTAGAATAAACAGTATTAAGCATTTGTACTACATCCCTTTTTGTTTTCTTCAACTTTTACTCACAACTATATGGGATTGGTCACCCTTGTCCATTGTCTCCATAAAATTCTGTTCCTCACCCCAACATTATTAAAATTAGCTTTTTTATATACTTATTATATACTCTTTTTTCAACTTTAATTTCCATAGCCACTCTCACTATCTCCTCTCCTCAGGATATAACTGAACCATCAAAACCTATAATTCCTCATTTTTGCTATAATCACCTCTTGTTCTGTTTTGTTACATATCGCATAATATTTTAATCCAAACAATCTCTGTATATAAAAATAGTTTCCAGTTTCCTTTGGTCATCGCATCACACGTTAAAATCTGGACCAATTTCACTAATTCCTTTTTTGTTGTGTTCGTAATTGTCAGGAGAAAGTTTTTATGTAATAAAATTTAAGGAAAATCCAACGTAAAAAGTACATTATCTGAATGTAAAAAACAAAAACAATGACATCACTGTCCAGTAAGAAAATAAATTATATTTTTGTTTATTGTAAGGTCGCTATTGGTTATGATTGAATATATTATTATGTAATATAATATAAATCGGTCTTCAAAAAAATGTCTATGTTAATCTCAAAATCACAGCAATATACTAACACATACGCGCATACACATTACTAACATAACAAATTATACCAAGTTATTGTTTTACCAACTATATAAAAACCACGAGATGGTACATAATTGTATCTTATCCACCGTAGTAAAAAATAAATTGATATAAATTTGAAACTTAAGAGTTAAAAATTATAAACTTACGCACACATCTCGTGGAGTCTGCAATCCACCACAGGAATATACTGCTCGCATAATCATAAGTTTCATGAGCAACACTAAGCAGAATGGCTATAATAGAACGGCGTTCGTGAAGAAGGGTATAAGTCAAATTTAACAAATTTTCAAGAGACAAATTAATTCTCGTTTTTGGAAGTATAATAATGGATGTATTTTTAATAAATCAAACTATTTTTATTATAATTTAAATTTGTATAGTTAATTTTATTAATTATAGATGGCTTATTCTATATTGCACTGAATATATTGAAACATAGTGACTTTGCCCTTTTCACAATTGACTTATTCTCCTTTTTCACGAACGCCATCCAATATAACATGACTAACTCACTAACTGATAAACATAGAGCCTAAACAATGATAGATCGAGGCTTGCAATATAACGGTACATTCGTACCACAAATTTAGTGTGTAATAAGAAAGCATTTTACAAAATTTGCATTTTAATGTGATGCTTGTACAAGTTTTTTGAGAATCAAAATAGTCAATGAAAATGTCTAAGTTTTGAACACCGTTAAATCGAATATCAAATAACAAATTAATCAAAAATCAAATTATATTATATAATTGGCATTTTTAACAGGCAAAAAAAGTGCATGGAGTCAGCTAATTGCTTTATAAAATCTATTTTTAGTTACATTGTCATCTTACCATTACAAAAATTACACCTTACTCCTATCTTTACTTCGTCCACATATCATATTTCTCAAAACTACCATTATTTAGTACGATTGATACAAGGTGCTTGAATCTATTCAAATCACACACATAATTTCTCATCTTGTCTTGTCTCATTAATTTACCAATTACTTTCTCTAAAATCATGAACAATTGTCTCAATTTTACTCAAATCTCAGTTCCTTCCATTCAAATGCTGTTTTTCTCTTTTCCAACATCTCGTTTACTTTTTTTGGCTGTCTTCTACTAAACATTACTTCATGCCTTCCCAAGGCATCTCAACATATTGTACATATTTCATAATTGCATCCTTAATTACAACAGGCAAGATGCATGAAACCCACCTATATTCTAAGTTAACTACCATTTATATCTGCATAACTAATTAATAATTATATTTAATATAATTAATTTATATGATATTACCATTATATGTCAAATGTCCATATATAGGAGCGAAATTATCACATAATAGGTATCAAATGAAAAATGGTAAAATATAATTATACAATATAACCTATCTAACATAGGCATTTGCAAGTATTTTATAGTCTCTAAAATTATCAAAATAAAAATGTTTAAAGCAATCATTTTTGCAAGGAAAAAAATATAATCTAATATATTATAATTTACCTTATAAATAAATAAACCAAAACATATAGGTAAGTACTTGGAATTTCTATCGATATAAAATTGTTAATCTACGTTAAATTAATTATTGAAATTAGTACATTAAGCAATAAAATATATTTGAAACACGTCAATCTTACTTAATAAAAGTTAAAACAATATCACAGTTATTGTCAATTAACATCGTGTCTGTTTACCTTAATTTTAAGAATTAAAATTAATATTGAATCACGGATAAGCTCAGTAAATACTAAATACATATTATCTCTATATAGATAATATCGAGGATAATATAGTGGAGCCGTGGAGGCCGGTGGGCAAAAACATCGATATATACAAATAAATCGATGTATTATCATCAATATATCGATTGCTTATGATCGATGTTTATTTTCGATATATCGTTTGAAACATCGATTTTTAAGTTCGATGTTGATAATAACATTTTGAATTTTCCCGTTAAAAGTTATTTTTATATTAATGATGTTAATGTTTTATTCATATTTGAATATTTCGTATTTTTGTACGTTTTGTGCACTTGTGCTGTACTGCAATCGTATTTGGTGTTGGTGAAAAATGTCAAAAAGAAGGTTGGTTTGGAAGTATTTTGAAAAAAATAAAGATGGAACTTCGACATGTACAATAATACAATATGCTTAAAAAATATCAAGACATCAGGTAATATTACAAATTTAAACAGTTAATTAAATAGAATGCATAAGTCAATTATAACTCGACAAAAAAATAACAGTTCTTGACAAGAAATTAATGATCTAGTTGCGAAGTTTATTGATGTTAATACTCAGGTAGAGTTGCCAGATTTTAAAATCACCTAACTGAGACATATTATTAAATAACTTTTTTTTTTTAGTTTAGTTAGTATAATTATATATGAATAATAAATATTCGTTAGGTTACAGCCAAAAATAGTTATAACCATACAAACACGAATGTAATGTCGTACACTCACGATCACGAACAAGACACTGACTGCAGGTCCTTCTACTTCTAACATTTTTAAAACGGAAAATTCCAATACATTTCTATCTCCCTATAATTATTTCTAACGTCAAAAAACAATTAAACAATCATTTGATTTCATATCATCAAATACTGAGGGAAGAATATTAAGGATAGCAAAATCATAAATTTAATTATGTATTGTATATTATGTATTATGTATTATATATTTAAAGATAATTAACTTGTTTGTATAGTTGAAGGTAAAGGTTTTAAATTAGTAATCAAAACATTAGACCCTCTTTATAATATTCCAAGTAAAAGAAGTATCTCAAGAAAAATCAACATAAAATATGAAAAATTATCAGTTATTTTTAAAGAAACCCTTGCAACTTCTACTAATTTCTCATTAACTACTGACATCAGTAACATCTACACTAATATTCAAACACAAAGTTATTTAGGCATCGCTGCTCAATTTGCTAATTCTACAACCTTTACATTGAAATCTGATATACTTGGTGTCAATGACCTAAGAGAAAGACATACATCAAAATATTTAGCAGAAAAATTTAAATAAGTTTGCTTGAATAGGGAATTTTAATGGATTAGGTCACAGTTGTAATTAAAGACGGAGCATCTAACATTACATAATTTGTAAAATTAGCATTTCGAAAAAATCAGCAGATTCCTTGTTTTCTCATACATTAAATTTAATAGTAGGAAGATTACTATTCAATGTAGTTGAATTGACAAATTTAACATTAAATATTAAATCTATTATCTATATGTTACCTGGTTTAAACATAGTGTTGTAGGTAGTGATGTTTTGAGGAAATTGTCAGGTGGGGATGGCAAATTAATCCAAGAAATTCCAACCCGTTGGAATAGTACATTTTACATACAACAATTTTTATCTTCACATCTATATGTAAATGAAATATTGAATAAAAATAGTACAGCAACAGAAATTTCATCCGTATTATGTGTACTTGATATTACAGAAGTGATAAAAGTTCTTAACCCTTTAGAAGCAGTCACAAGAGAGTTATGTGGTGATTTTTATGTCACTAGTAGTGTAATAATTCCAATGGTTCATATATTACAAAATAAAATAATAACAAATAAAACAACAATAATAAGTTCAAAACTAAAAGTTGGCTTAATAGAACAATGCCAAAACCGTTTTGGTAACATAGAAAGTGTTACAAGTGTAGGAATAGCAATTATCTTAGATTCAAGATTTAAGAAAATATACTTTCAATTATCTGTAGCATTATCCAAAGCTCTAAGAACAGTATCTGATAAATTGAAAAAGCCAGCAGACTAAGATATTCCAGTACCATCACCAAATTTAATAGGTATCTACTATATTTTAAATAATTTTTAAAGCTTATGTTGGTTATATTTAT
Organism: Aphis gossypii; assembly: GCF_020184175.1. Taxonomy (NCBI): domain Eukaryota; kingdom Metazoa; phylum Arthropoda; class Insecta; order Hemiptera; family Aphididae; genus Aphis; species Aphis gossypii. The sequence goes on along the minus strand of NC_065530.1, from coordinate 13,100,914 downwards.
AATTTATTCATCTAATTCATTGTATACTTTTAAATTTACTTTTTTTAGACCATTTAAGTCTTTTAACTAAAAATACTTGTGAACAGTATTACAATTCACAGTAAATTAACCTGTTAAGTGTTAACAAGAAAACTAGATAATCTAACTTAACCAGTAACCACTAACCACCAGATAAATAAATTTTTTATATAGGTTTGTTCCAACACGGAATTTGGGATTAGTTTCTAACTAATCCATGATTGATTTATAGCACATGCGCTAATGTGGACTGATTATAGATTTTGACTCCCAGTCTGGCCAGAGTCTGCGGATCGTTTTGACTGTCAATAACCAATCATAAAACTGGTCTAATAACGTGTTGGAATAACTATCCGATAGTTAGAGTTTGGCGAGTTTGAGTTTCGGGTGATTTGGAACGGAAAAATTTTACTGCGCATGCTTCCGATAGTTCTATGATAGTTTGACCGAGTGTTGGAATAAACCTATTTATATCTATGCTTACAGATTATGGGTTGCATGTTATAGACACCAAGTTATGCTTAACACCAATATGGTTTTGGAAGCATTCCATAAAACACTGAAGTATGTTAATTCTAAGGGGGAAAAAAAATCAACAATTTGATGTATTACTCTGGCTTTGCTAAAATCAGTAAGAGACAAGAATTTGTAAAGCTGTGCTATGATGGAAAAGTTACACATTACGTTAACGCCATTAACAATTATCATTGTTCTGTTGCACAAATTCGTAATTACGATATATTAACAAAATGTCAACAAGTACTTGAACTGTGAAATCAGAATTATTTGAAGAGGAATATTGAGAAATGTGAACCATGTGCATGTAAGGTGATTTGTGTTGCATGTAAAACATGTGTACATTTATTCTCATGTACATGTTATGATTATACAATTAAAAATAATATGTGTAAACATACCCGTTCCGCAAAAATAATTTCACCTGATGACCATGAGGACCAAATATACGTCCAAACTTGTACCAATAACCCAATGAAAAATGATGCAATTTGCACGAAAATGTCAAGTATACAACACATTACTGCTTCATCTACAGAAAGTATGGCAAACAAAATAATAATGTTGAAAAGCAGTTATGATTTTTTTAACAGAGATTATAAAAGAAAAAATTTTATTATTATTATAATTTTTATAAGTTACACTTACCTAAATATATTTTAGATTCTAAACGAAGAGATGAATGTATTGATTTTTTTCAATTATTTGTATACGAATAATTATAAGACAACAATACCTATGTATATTATACTGAATAATGTATTCGCTAACAATTATTTTATTTTTAGCGTTTAGGATTAAGTTTACAATTATGAATTAAAAAATTAAGATTTACCACAGAAATATAAAAAATCACAGTTTTAGTTTTTATCGTTTTTAAATTCTAATAAACCCGAAAACTTTAATAAGGGGACCAAACAAAGTACCAAACTCCGCTTCTGATAACGCCTCGAAATGAGTCACATGATTACATGGCACAGGTGGCGCTGCGTATGCTAAGTTTGCTACTTTAACTTGCGTAGATGGGATTGTTCACGATTTTTGTAAAATAAATGCATTATTTCGAACTATGGCCATATATAGCTCGTAAAATTACAAAAAACGTGAATAATCCCTATATAGGTACGCTAATTAAAGTAGCTACCTTAGTATACACAGCGCCACTTGTGCCATTTAATCATGTGACTCATTTCGAGGCGTTATCAGAAGCGGAGTTAGGTACCAGGGCCGTCTTAAGTTTTGCAGTGGCCCATGGGCACCCGGAGCTTGAGGGGCCCTTTTAGTAGGCCTACGCAAATTGAATAAAATCATCAAAAGTTATTTAATATGATTACTTTATTAATTAAAAACTATTTTATAGAATTTAGAATTATTTTTTTATAAATGGTCGTATTAAATATTAATACGTTACAGCTTACAATTTAAAATTGTAATTTCGATTATTCGGGGCCCACTTTTGGCTGGAGGCCCTGGGCACGTGCCCCACGTGCCTATAGGGTAAAGACGGAACTGTTTGGTACTTTGTTTGGTCTCCTTATTAAAGTTTTAATAAAAGTTCCTTAAATTTAATCTATTCTGTGGTACTAGTTTGGTGGTTTAGTCTAATCTTCATAATAATAAATTGATGTCTGATGATGGTAGGTTTCATAGACCTTATAAAAAAATTACAATTATTATAATTTTTTAATGTAAGGTCTATGTGTAGTTTTATGACGATTATAAATTATGATAATTGATAAGATATTTGCTCTTGTGCTAGCCTGCTGTCTATAAGGGTAATCGGTCAAAAAGTCCGGTGACAAAAAGTCCATTTTGAAAAAAAATGAACAAAAAATCCGAGCACATTTTTACTGTCAAAAAGTCCGAAAGTACAATTAAAATATTTTATTAGATTTTCATTTATAATTATATTATATTATATATAGGTTTCATACTACACAAAACAAAGAATTTTACGTCAAAATTTATAAAAGGGAAAAATGGGAATTTGAAGCTTATTATTTCATTAAAATACGGGGAATTTTACATAATTTTAAATAATAAAAAAAAAATTATATAAATTATAAATATATATAATTTAAAATTTAATTATGGTAAGTCTAATATTGCAAATTTTTATTGTAAATTTTTAGTTATATTCATATAGTCTGTGGTACAACCGTGGTAATGCGTAAATAATTAGTGATATACTGCTGTTCTAAGAAAAAACGCCATAAATCAAAAAAAAAAAAAGCATCAGTATAATACATTTATACATCAGTATTATTGTATATTAATATAAAGCGCTGATTTGTATGTATTTATGTATTTATTTTGGTTGATCGTATGATATTGATATATAGGTAATATATATCATATTTTCATGACATACTGATTTAAAACATTACTTTTTTAATTCATATTTTTGCATGTTTCGGCATTTTTATATTTTAAGATTTTAATTGCATATTTCAATGTTTTTTGTTGTTTTTTTTTTTTAGACATTTTATAAATGTGTACTTTTGTCTATTATAATTTATAATATAAGAAAAAAATATGATATATTTATAGTTTCGATTAATAACAAAATTAATTATTAAGTATACTTGTAGGAATAAACGGGTTTTCCGTATAAGACTTATAGATCAATAAAATACGTAGGTAAACTAAAATAAGAAAATATCGGTCAAGATTATATAATTGAGCATTGACCTTATTTCACTACTGTTCAAAAAATATAGATAATATTTACTATCTACACTCAACAGTAATTTATATTAATTAATTATTATAAATGTATATAGGTATTGCCATGGCTAAATAACTATAGTTTTATAAGTTATTTAGCCATGGGTATAGCAATACCACCAGTAGCGGTGCTACACTGCTACTAGATTAGATTATATTGATTACAATATTTGTCATGGCAGTTATAGTTTTGAGATGTAACAATTATACCACCTACCTATATTAAATATGAAGCTATAATTGCTCCAAATTGTCCGACATCTCTCAACCACTTTTTTATTATAAGTTTTAAAAAGATTTAAAATTCAATACCTACATAGTACATACAAAAAAATATTATACCTAGCTATACCTTGCTACCTATATAATTATTTTTCAGAAATATTTAATTAAATTATAATATCTTACTGGTGTAATTTTTAACTTGTCGCCGTAAAAAAAATTAATAAATCCTAAGATCCTTTGAAAAAAAAACTAACAATAATTATAGCATAATAATATTGTATTATTTGTATGAAAAAGTCACTTACCTTTCATATATTTTATGATTTGTTTAAATTATTCCGTATGAAATGTTTCTTTTTATTGCGGTTTTCTTTGATAAAAATAAATTACAATATAAAACATTAACACGTATGAAAATATGTTTAAAAAACATTAAATACTGCGTATCGTGAATCTAGGAAAAAAAGGCATATAAGTAGATTTTGTAAAAAGCAATATACAGTAGTAGTGTAGGTAGTTAAATTTTTTCCTAATACCATAGGACATAGGTACATTTCAAATAATGTATTTCAAATAATTTAGAATACATTTTAAAATATACTTATAAGTCTATTATCAGTACAAATAACAATAAATCACAGTTATACATCCAAGCTTACTGTATCTAAAAAGGTAATATTACCTTTTGGTTATCCCGACTAATATGAATTTGATATATTACCTATATGGCTATTGGCTATATAACATATTATGTAGCTACATAGGTAATAGGCAATAGCATTGATTGTAGAATTATTATCCTATAATCAATGGTAGTATAGTTTTTTAAAAAAATTCATAAATCTTTATGAGAGAGAATAGGGGAAAGGGCTACAAAATAACTACGTACCTATATTTTACGTATTTCTCAGATAAAGTAAAATATTGTTAGTAGTTAGTATGGTATTTGGTATTTAATTTAATATCGAGTTACTTAAAGCATTGATTAAATATACAATGTATAATGTATTAATGCATATTTAATCAATGCTTAAAGTATTTGAAAAAAAAAACAAACAAAAATTGTCAATTGCTTTTTTTTCCTATTACCGTGTGGCGTGTGTAGTGTATCAAAATATGGAATAAAAATAATAATTTATATTTTATAAAATAGTAAAATAGTAAGTACCAACTTTATACTTCGTAAATCGTTGGTATATATAGTGAACAAAATTATTTGAGAATAAATTAAAAACTAATATTTGTTGTCTTCGTCTTACACACGTACGACATAGCAAACGTAAATACAGAATATTAATATTATTTTTAAAGATATATTTGTTCTGAATACGATGGTGTAATTGTAGTTTAAATAAGATTTTTAGTTTTTTAATTATAATATTTTAATCGTAATAAAATCAAATATGTCCATATCTAATGAAAAAAACCTAAAGTTCTCAAACCGATAACTTTCATTTAATTATTAACAATTATTGGTTACCGCTATCAAAAAAATTAAAACGCTACATCACAGGTAGAGTTCTTCTCATTGCGATTTAAAATTTTGGTAATTTTGATATAAATGTCGAGGGAGTAAAGTTGTCCCGCGCAAAACACTTAAACTATGTTACACGTGTATAAGACAGAGACAACACATGCGGACATCACGTCCTCTTAAATCTTAATTATACTCCAAGACGCAAAGATAATTCTTTTATTATCTATGCCAAGACGATACAGCCACGCAGTCTGGTGGAGAATTAGTGTGCTCTAAAATGTGATTACGCATTTCTGTATTTTTTTTATTGTTAATTTTGATAGTATTATCTATGGTTCTACCTGTAACCGTGGTTATCACTTGATTATCACTTATAATTACAATAAATAATAATATTCGTCTACCTATATAAAAGTTATGGAGTTTTTGACCTCTTGAGTCATGATTTTTTGTTATTACTTTCTTCAGTATTCTCAAAAGTTGGTTTATATTTCATAGTTTTACAAGGTTTTTAAAATCTTGATTCTTGACTAACGGGTTTTATCTAGTTTTTTCAACCTTCACTATGTACTTGTTTGTTTGTTAACAATTTTAACAACTATTATTAGTTAACATTATTTATTAATGTATAACATTATTAGTAATCATTATAAGATTTAAAAGTGTATATACGATTTAATATAAAATGTTTACCGATTATATATTTACACCTAAGCTATACAAAGTATATACAGGAATTCGAAGAAATGATGTAAGCATAAATTTGAATTTTCATTAAAATACATCTATTTACATAAGTTACTTATTTCAATTGAATATACTCTCATACCCCTTATTTTCAAAATCACATGCAATTTTTAATGGTAAAATCAATAAAAAAAAATTTGACCTAAGTATTTTCACTGTACAAATTATATTTGATAATTTATTGAGTTATATTAACATAATTAGCAGATATTATATTATTATAAACCGCTTTGTCATTAAAACTATTTAATTTATAATTATATTTAGTTAATAAATATTGTTGTAGTTATTTATTTTGAAATTTTATCAAAAATGTTTATATTAAGGTTTTAAATATGGAATACGTCATTAATAAATTTCTTTAAGGATTAATGAAAATAAATACTTAACAACAATGTTTTATAGTATATATATTATATTAATGTTTTATTTATTTCTTATATGAGTACTCATATAATGTTTAGTGTCACACTATACCTAAGTATAATGCATAATTATTAATTAGTTTATTATACAAGGTTCTCTATAAAGTATAAAAAACTTTTTAATGATCAGAAAATTTCTATGAATAATTTTTTTGTTTATTTTATGTATGGTTAGTTATTTATTAAAAATAAATTAATATCATTTAGATGAATGAATTAATAATTATTTTGTTATTGAAACATAATATATTTTACATTAATATGTTTAATATCTGTTAAAAGGTATACCTATGATCCAATATTTTGTATTAAATGCAAATTGTAATACATTTTTTTCAACTTGTTAATAGGGATAAGTATGTTAATAAATATTTAAGATATTTATTTATGTAGTTATTAGATAAACAAACATATAATTTTATATTGTGATTTGTGACCATACCTACCATATATTTAGGTAAATTCAATTTAATTATAAGAAATGTAGGTACCTCATATTAAATGATATTTTATTGTATTTTCTTTTATCATGGCAAATATAATTTTTTTCCTTGCTATTAAAATTTTCATTTTTTTTTTCAATTAATTTTTTAAAACTATAAAAATTAGTAAAAAAAATTAAAAGTACTATTTTGGCTTTACTAGTTATACTATGTTACATAATGTTCAGTCATTCAGTGTTCTGTGATTCTACATAATCTAATTTCTTAATCATCATAAATTAAATATAAGTAAAATAATGTGTTCTAAACTTACCGCCATTTTGTTATTAAAGTGAATACACAATAAAAAAATTTAACAATTAAGTTTTCAAACTAACACTCGTATGGTACTGAAATACTAGTGACCGAGGATAAAATTATCACAGTTAAAGTTATACAATACAGTATACATTTACTCTATTTACAGTATATTGTATATCACATATGTTTCTATTAATTTAAATATGGTATTTTTTTCTGTTCTATCAAATAATAAAATTCTACTAATACATTATAACTTATAAGTTATAACCATTGATTAATTATACTATTATACTTATTATTGTATTTTTTTATTAATCAATATTATGACCTTTGAAGTTACAAAAACCTATTATAGATTAGATAATGTGTCTTGTATAAATAAATACTAAGATAAAAACAAACCATTATGCATTATTTTAACATTTTTCCTTCTATATAATATTCTGTTATATACTTATACCTATATAACAAAGGTTATAAAGTTATTCGTACTATTTCATTTGGAAATTATGAGTCATGATTATTAAAATATATTTTTTTAGGTATTTATAATATGTCTTCATGTATAATAAAAACAGTTACCATTTCTTAATGCTATTATATAGGTAGCTTTTTTAGACTAATGAATTTTATTCTTTAGCTGTTTTATATTACTATTTTATTCTATATGTACTTGAGGATATTAATTGATAGTTGAAAAACATTAATCTATTTGGCAAAATTATAAAACTGGGAAATTGCTTGCTGTACAATATTGATATGTATACTGTGTACTTATCACTAATGGATGTATTAAATTTTGTTAGATTCAAACCGAAATTCAAACTATGTACTCACAATATTTTTTGATTGGGATATGAAAGCCTTAATAAGAGCCCTTTGAGGAACCTTATATTACATTTTTAAGTTTTTACATACAAATTAATAATTTTATTATACATAAGAAGAAAAAAAAAAGTTATTATTTTTTGAAAATTAAATGAAGTATAGAGAATGATAATATATTTAGCTCGATATTTAGTTTTCCCTTCTTAATTTGAAAAAATAATAGGAATTTTAACCCTCAAAAGTACTATATAAATTCAATTTCCTATAAAGAAGTAAAAACAGTAGGTACATCATTGCTCTACTCAGAATTTAAAAGTATTAAAATGAGTATAATAACTATATTGATTTTTAACATAGTTTATTATTATTATTATTCAGCAACTATGTGGCTATTAGATGTGAGATTTTTTGTTTACAGTAGGTACTGGCACCATAAGCTTTTTTGAAACACATGTTATCACCGAATCTCAACAAATTCAAGCCTAATCATATTTTAAACATTCCAAGCAATAATTTTTTGTGTTTTCCTTAATGATACTTTGTTGGCAATTATACTCTACATTTTGATTTCAATAATATCCACACTTACTTCCTATTACTATAATAAATTTCATAAAAATTCCTTAAAACATGTAAATCTTCTCATATCTAAACTCTTCTTGCATAATACCCAACAACCCTGTTGATTATCTCAAACCTAAGTGGCCATGTGATCTATTAAATAATCTATAACAATTTAATCCTCTTAAGTTAATAAATTAGAATTATTGTCAACTTATTTACTTATTCTATTATATATTGTGTACACAGATTGTAAATATATTTTATAAGTAAATAAATGAAAAAATTATTAGATCGACAGTTAAAGTTGTACATTTTTAAAGCTAAAAATTCAGTTAGTACATTCATTTTTAATCGAATTTGGCATACTTTAAAAACGTACATTTGACTTACTCATGGTTTCATTAATATAGATTTGGTCGATTTGGATGCCAAATTCAATGGAAATTATTAGTTCATTGAACGAATTTCTATTGATTGTTTCTGGCATTACTTTTTTAGAGTATTTTCATAGTTGCTTTGATACTGTAAGAAGGTATAAGTATAAATATTATTAGTTTCATGTTGAATTGTTAGGTAATAATACTTGTATTAGCATTTCTTTCAAGAGTCGTGCTCCTAATGGTTTTAGAATTTTGATTGTAAATGGTAGAAAATTACTTGATTTTTATAACAGAAAAAGTAGAGTTAGCTGGTGTTGATAAAATACGAGTTATACAGTTAAGTGATTAACTTGGTAGTAGTGAAATAGTTATTTTCCGGAATTTATAAATAAACTTGCTATTAGGTTACTTTTATAGAAATTTCCTTGAATGTACATATAAACCATCTGCAAATAATACATTTTAATGTTTATCATAATATAGTGTTTAATCAATCCTTATAAAATTATTTTCAAAACATTGATATTTAAATGTAGTATTTAGTGAATCATCGAGTCTGTACAATTGTTCATTGTATGTCTCTAAATTTATTTTTGGTTTTTTCTTATAAACATTTTTATTTTTAAAAAGAAAATAAAGCTTAAAAGTGGTCAACTTATTTGTATTTTTAAATTTTTTTCTATACATTTTATTAAATATATATTATTTATAATTATTAATTTTAAATGTGTTAATTATAAATTTTCCCATTGTCAGATTTGATCCCAAACCTCTGGGGCATTTAACCAACCTATGTTTTAATTAGTCGGAAACAATACACTCCATTTCACCCCTTGGCATATAGAAATATATCCTTAACCTAAGGTTAACTCTGGTATCATAATCCTAATCTGTCTAGGAAATGTAGGTATAATATCATTCTCCTATCTCTGACTAGGCTACCCTTTGCTTGCCTTCCATTCATTCAACTTTCACTGATTGAATCTCCTCTATACACTTCTGCAAACAACCCTAGGGTTGGTGACATTACCCACTTCATTTTCAACTGCTCTAAAATTTTACTGCAGTATAATGAACTTTTATCATTATATCCTATTTATTGAAACTAATTTTATAGCAAAGTTATTAATAATAAACAAAATAAATATTAAATTCTAAACTTTTGTTACAGGACTATGTTCAATTATGGCAAGAAAAAATAGCAGACAAAATATTAATGACTGTATGTATAAAATATGTGTATAATTTTATTTTTGTTTAACATCATCACAATTAGTGTTTTTTAAATTTGTAATAATTAATTGCTTGATATGTGTGACTTAAATTGTAATGAATTATAGTTATTTAATGTTAAAATTTAAGACATACTATACTATACTAAGCTAGACATTTGTCCCAGTTTTTGACTAGAACAGTACTGATTTTAACAGTATTTCCCAGTGTCTGAGTTTATAGAAACTGATTGTTGGCCTGTGAAATGAATTTTAATTTAACTTGTAATTAATTTTACAAATAAAATAAAGAAATAATTAACTTATGTGGTAGACGACCAATGTGAGGTAGACCGCGTTAGGTTAACCTAACCTAACCACGTATGGAAGGTAGAAACAGGCAGTAGACCACATACAACAAGAATACCAAAATTCATTGAAGTAAAAAGTATCTAACGTAAATAAATATAAAATTTATACTATTTAAACTACCTACTAAATTGATTAACTACAATGTTTATAAAATATTAATAATAATTAATAAATAATAATGTATTAATATATTTGAATTAGTTAATAAATATTTAAATAAAAAAAGGATATACACTTATTTCCATATAAGTAGAGCTCGAATTTATATGCTTTAAAATACTATACTATAATTATTTCTTTCTTTTTCAGACTTATATTGTTACACAAGTAGCCACTTATCTTTCTCCTGCATTATTATATATGTATGGTAAATGGCTGTTAAGTCCAGAATTTGTAAATAAACTATTTTTTCGAGGATCAATATTAGGTATAACTTTGATGACAACATTAATTTTAAGAAGTTATGGAAGAGCTATAAATCCAAAGTATCAAGCATTTTATAATGATCTTCTTAGTGCTAAATTGGATTATTCAACTGATAATAAGGTATAACTAGTATATTTGTTAAATATCATTTTATTTCAACTATTACTATTTTCTATCAACTTTTTTTTTTTCATTAGAAAAAATTGCACAGCTACGATTTTGATTTTTCAGCATGGCCTATAGACTTTTCATGGACTCCTGCTGAAGAGTATGTATTTAATTATTTTACTGAATTAAATATTTAAGATGTAATTGATGAATTATAATTTATTTATTTTTAGAAAAAGTTACAAATCAAATTTAATAAGCAATAATTTTAAGATGTCATTAAAACTTCTAAGTAGCCCTAGCCGTCTTATTGGTTTTATAGCATTGCATACTTTTGGGATATCATTAATTTATCCTGGTTCTACTTCACTTTTATTCTATTTAAGTAAAGTAATTTTATAATAATGGTATTGTTATATTATCTATTTAAATTTATTCTTTATAACCTTATTATTACAGTGGATCAGAACTTACAGAAAGGAAGACGTGCTTTAATTACTTCATTTGGAGGTGTACGATATAAATTAAAAACTATTGATGGAAATTTTGTTGACTCAATGTTTATAGACAAAAGGTTTATTATAATTAATATTTCTATAATATGAACGAACTCATTAACTATTATAAATTAAGATACTGTAGGATTGTAATTAGATAATCATGTACATTTGTTCTAGACATTCAAATATAAATTCTTTGAATCCAAAATTAATTATTTGTACTGAAGGAAATGCTGGGTTCTATGAAGCGGGAATTATGAGCTCAGCTATTGAAACTCATCATTCTGTTTTGGGATGGAATCATCCTGGATTTGGATACAGTACTGTAAATACATATTTATTTATTATTTATTAACAGAAGTGGAACTTATACTAGAGTTTAAAATATAATAAAATATACAGTTTAAATAATTAATACAGATAACTAGAGCTTGGAAGTTGTAGGAGCTGAAAAAAGCAAAATATGCACATAAAAATTGTAAAATATGCATGGAAAAATGTTAAATATGCAAACAAAATTAAGCAAGTTGATCAAGTTTGTGACAGAACAGACGAATGAGTGATGCAATAGTTGGAATATTCCTGCGCACTGATAGTCAACCCGTTCGACCCGGGCTTCCCCTTAGTTCCCAATTACAGTGTGTTTTCTGCAAGTAATTTTATTAGAAGTAACATCAATTTTTTTAAGAAAATATTAAACAAGTATAAAAATCTCATGGAAATTGAGAAGTATGCACTTTTTTTTTTATAAATTGACAAATATGCAAAAAAATGCATTTTTTTATTTTTGTATTTAAACTCATCAATGTATAGAATGGATTTCTAGCTTGGTCTGCTATAAATTGAGAGCATACAGAAAAATATGTACTCCTACAACTTCCGAGCCCTACAGATAACACACATAAATTTAAATAAGATAATAATTGGAGTAATAATGATAGTGTTTATATTGTAGGAGTAGTAATACCTAATTATGATTTTATTAGTTATGATAAATGGTACACTTATTGGCTGACCGCATTATGTGGTCGAACGGGTTATTTCTTCCATAATTAGTAATGTATGCTGTAACTAAGAAAGGAACATGGTGTCTAGTAGTGCTAAAAGGAACTTTAAAATTGACCAACAAGGGTTAGCTCACCAAACCCAGATTTATATAGGATCTTAATTAGGCAGTAATATTTAATAATTATTTGTCTATGTTAATAGTTTTTTTTATTTACTAATAGGGTGTACCATATATAGAACAAGAACAAAATGCTGCTGAAACTGTAATAGAATTCGCTATAAAGCATTTAAAATTTAGTCCGAAAAGTATTATATTATACGGTTGGAGTATAGGTGGTTTTGCTTCCACCTATTTAGCTAAAAAGTTTCCTGACGTACATGCTGTGGTAAATATTAATAGTATAAGTGCTTAAAAATATTTAATTTATTAATTAATATTTAGATACTGGATGCTACATTTGATGATCTGGCACCATTAGCAATTCCACGAATGCCTGGCTTTGCTGAGAAACTAGTAGATTTTACTGTAAAAGAATTTACAAACTTGAATGTGGCTGAAAATTTAGTTCAATATCCAGGGCCAGTTCTATTAATTCGACGATCCAGTGATGAAATCATTGCACTTGAGTAATGCATACAACTATTAATTTATACTTATATCTTAATTCTATTTTTATTTTTTTTTGAAGTCCTCAAAATGTAGCTACAAATCGAGCAAATTACCTTCTAGAACTTTTATTAGAAAGAAGATTTCCAAAACTCTTTTCTAATGAATCTCGGTCAGCTCTTTGGGTTTGGCTATCCACATCTGGTGAACAACAAAGTATGTAATAACAATTATCAAGTAGCATAGTTTAATACATTGTAAAATGTCTCATTTAAATATTTTATAAAACCAAAAGGAGAATTTTTTAATAAATTGAATATTCCAAATAACTATAAGTCCAAGACATAAAAACTAGCCATTGGATACCTCAACTCATATTATTTACCTCATCTGTTAGTCATGGGTTCTCAACTTATACCGTTTATTATACATTTTACTGCTGTTCCCAGTATCACACATAATGTATATCACAGAAATTCTAGTAGATCCAGTTTTTTATATGCATCCCTTTCGCAGTATGTTTTTAATAAAAATTGGTTTATTAAACATTTTATATTTTCAATAATGAAATTTTAATTCAAAAAAATTTAGCAATTAATTAAATTACACTGGATTCCTGAGGTGAAACGACAGTTAGGTTCTCGATGGTCAAGGGTCAGTCTCCATGGCGAGGACTGTTTATAAAATAATTTTTCGCCGAGTTATTTTAAGTTAGAACTGTTTTAATAGAAATTTAAAATACCAAAATGTTTATACTTTTTACAGAGCAAGTTCATTTACAATATGATGTTGATTTAAACAATCAATCAAAACTATTTCCATCATCCAATAAAAATTATCCATTAAATCTTGGTGATGGTTGGAAAGATCAAGAAAAAATAAAAATGTTACTATACTTAGTGAGTTATTATTTTCATGACTTTTTTTAAGAAATTCTAAAATATATATCCTGTGTTAATTAATTTATACATTTTTATTTTTAGGCTGATTATTACATGAAAGACTATAATTCCACACATTGCACTCCATTACCAACACGTTATTTGGGATTTATAATATAAATATGATACATGTATATGTTTTTTAAAGTATCTTATTTTAATTTAATAAGTTGGTTTAATATTTCAGTCATAATTTTTTAATATTAAAATAAAGTCTTATTAGTAATTTATTGTAAAATAAGGTTTTATTTCTGTATGTCTATTATTATGAAATGTTATTGGTGAGTTTAAATAATACAATTTTAATCGGTTCTTTGGTTGTATTTATTTTTAAGGGTGCTATCACAAGTATTTTCTCTTTTATCAATTCCCCCCCCCCCCCCCTATGAACCTGAGAGTATGGGACCTGTGCATTTGTCAGATATACTACACATAATTTTAAAAATAGTCCATTTAAAATTAGATTGCAGCTGATCACACGATCTTCCCAGGTGAAACACCTATAGCTTTTACTTCTAAGTTAAGTTCTTGTAATAATAATAATATCAATGTATTATTTTTCATGATTAACTAATAATATGTTTATTAAACAAGTAGATGAGATAAAATATAAAGATTAGTATAATGTACTATTATAGTTTACAATTTTATTTCATGTCTTCTTAACTTAAATTATTGGCCCTTTAGTATTTCAGTACAAATAATCATAAAATTATGGTTAAATATAAATTTAAAAATTAATGTCATTGTTTTTGTAATAATATTTAAGTTAAATAAAATTGTATATTAAATAATAATGATGATATAAGACTAGAATAATTTCTATCGGTTTATTAATTAAAAGTAATTAGATTATGTGAATTAATATATTATATAATAGATTAACAGACATTTATCCCATACAGCTACTACATGTTGACGGAGGAGCTGGAGCAGATGTACTAGGACCAAATCCACCAAAACGACGTTGAGGTCTCACCGTTCTATGAAAATATAAATTGTGCATATATTTTAGTAAACTATAGAAATGTTAATATTTTTTTTTTTAAATATTAATACATTGATATAAATAGAAATTTATTTTAAAGTTTTTTAATAAAAATCTAATTAAAACAAAACTTTTCTTACCCATTTGAAGATCCAGGTCGCCTATAAGTAACTGTATATTGATTACCCCATCTAGTTGAGTTAGGCCTTACTAAACTTTGAACACTGAAAAAAGGATTATTATTAGTGGTTTTTATAAATACTAAAATAAAAAAATCTATAAATTATAAAGGATGGATATGGATGACTAACAGGGCCGGATTATGGTCATAATTTAAGAGGGGGCTATTACTTTTATTGAGGCCTTTTCACCTAAAACAATTTCCTTTTTTTTTCTGATTTATTACTGTGGCCCTTTTCAACTTGCGGCCCGGGGCTATAGTCCCCCCCCCCCTTTGATCCAGCCCTAATAACTAATAACAGATAGGAAAAAAGGTCACAAACGAGTTTAATAAGATGTTTATGATAATGCAGAACCAACTAAGAAATAGTTGGAGACATTTGAGAGGGTATCAAAATTTAAATACCAAGGAGTAGACATTAACCAACGAAGCCACGAAGAAATTAGCAGTAGATAATGGCAGGAATTAAATACTATTGTGCACTTGGACCATTATTTAAGCCAAAGTTACTATCTAAAAATATGATTGTCAGATTGTATTAAATGCTTATTAGGCTTATTAGTTATTAGACATATATTTCTATACGCTTATGAGGTGTGTGTGTTAACACAGTTGAACTAAAAACTATTATTGTTAAGTTTTTAAAAGGAAAATCCTACGTAGAATCTAGGGGCCTAAAAGAGACGAAGAGAAGAATACATATGAACATAAAATAAATGCAGAGCTGAAAGCATTGAGCCAAACATAGAGGGAATTCTTAAAAGCAAATGGATAGCTGGTCTAGTTATGTATGGAGAGTGGAAGGCCAAACAATACATGAGGTCATAATATGGAAATGGACAGGAAACGACCGAGAGAACGTTCAAAACCGAGTTAGGGAAAACTTTAAACTCTTAGGAATAAGTGATGGAGAACAACTGGCCATGGACAGTGGATAGGGAGGTGGAAGTGGTAACGGATCTACAGGTCTGGAATAAGCCTAAATAAAAAAAAAATGTTAAGCTATTAAAACTTTATGTACTATAAGGTACAAAGAGTTTTTAATATCTCAATAGATGAATTACTTACAAAAATGAAACAAAGTTAATAACACCCCAAAATGTGTCAACAATTTTTTTCTTCATGGGAACAGTTTCTTGTAAATGTCCACCTAAAATGTAAAGAGAATTATTCAATAACTTATACTTCTATAAATATAAAATATGAATTAAGTGAAATAGGTATTCTAATTTAGGTACTCATAGAATAATAATTAGGTATAATAAACAATTTTAAAGTACCTTTATTGAAAATGGTTATACCATAAATGATAACTAAATAAAACTTTACAACTTCATTCATTTCATAATATTCAAGGTCTATTATTGACTATTCCACTGACCAATTTACAAAATATAACCTTTGTCATAATATTTACTTGTAGTCCATACTAGTATATTAGTAATTAGTATAGATTGTAAATTAATTTAAATAAAAATTAAGAATTATTTAAAAATATATATATTACAAGGTTTCAATTCCAAAATATATAACTCATCGATGTAATAAGATCAATTTCTAATTTACAAATATAATGAACATTTTATAAATATATATTAAATTGAAGGTGCTAAACTGTACATTAGACTGTGAGTAGACATAATTAGTAATACACATAAAATACACAATATAATTGTTGTGCTTGTTTAATTTTATAATAAGTTCATAAAAATGTTAGTAGGCATTATTCAAAACGTTAATATTTATACGTTAAATCAGTGTCCATAAATATTAAAAGAGTTTATGTGGGCGACGACGAGTTAGTCATCAAAAACAACTCACTTTGGGATATGTAAACCATTTTACTTTGATTTTAATTGTTTTCTTTCACTACAAAAACGAAGTTGTTCCTTGCCAAATTGTTTCAATTTAGTACTTGTATAAAATCAAAATTTCCATAACAACTAATAAAAGTAACAATTATCAGGAACACGAACACGTATAAAAAATAATTATCGCCTATTGTTAATTGTATATAGTATATTAATGTAGGTATTATATTAAAATTATTATGATTTTGATGATAATGCTTAATGTTTTTGTTATGGTCTTTAGTTATTTACTCTTTTAAAAATTCATTTACTTTTCCCTCGTTATCAATGCCACGTAAATAATGTTTATCATCAGTCGACGATAGATGACCTTGAATGAGCTAAACATCTGATCGACTTCGGTTGGATGCATTGTGTTTGTTATCACCGTTTAATATATTATTAATTATTAAATTTAACATATTATAGATATTATTTTTGTTATATATATAGGTATATTTAATTTATAGACTTGTAGTTTGCACTATGTTCTGGTGTACTAGTTAATTGCACCGAGCTAGTAAAAAACGATGAACGACCGTCCAGAGGAAACCATGAAAGCTTATTTCATTGTTTTTCTGTCATTTTTTATCTTAAACGTTTTCAGTTTCACGAGTGCAATCTAAGCACACGATATTTTCGTAAATTTTAATCCACTTCGAGGTACACAAGAAAACACCACCGAACCGATTATAATATTATTCTGCTAGTTCTACTCGTAGAATAAATATTTATACATGTTAACGTCTACTGCTAATTCGAATTAATATATGGTGAGTTATAAGGATAGACTAATAATAGATTACAAATACTTGCTTTTTGTCTTGTTCAGTTCAAATTGATCAGAAAATCATTTAACTATTCCTGTTATTAAAATTTTTACTATCATTGTTGTTTATTAAATAATCATCAATTAAATGAATACATAATTGTACCTATATGGTTATTGTTTGGTATGATGAATTGATTTGTTTTTATAATTAAGAGACATGTTTGAAAAACATGGAGTGTATGGTATTTGTTGTGCATTGGAAGTATTACCACGGACTAAGATCTTAGTCCGTGATATTACTAATAATAATAGGTACATATTTTATCATAGTTGTTATTATTATTTTTATATAAGCCTCATAAATAAATAAATCAGTTGTATTTTACATTTAATTTAAATGTGTTGCGAATTATTATTGATAAAATGTAGTAGTGGATTGATAAACTTGTTAAATGTTATATTTTTATTTTTCAGAACAAACGATTAATTGGTGACAATGCGTTAATGTATTATGGCATTAGATGACAGTAAGTAAACTGGATTGGCAATTGTATGTTTTTCTAAAATGTATGTATTTGTTATTATTTTTTTATAAATTTCAAGTCAAATTATAAGTTTAAATGTGACTTTAAATTGGAAATATTGTTCTAGAAGTTGGTTAACAGCTATAATGTATGTTTTTCAATAATTATTTTTAACTTGTTAGTTGAATTTGTACATTAATTTTGGGGTTTAATTGTATTTCAGTTAAATTATAATTAACATAGAATGTTCAGTTGGAAAAATGATTGCTATGGAGGTAATGGAACTGTTCACATCATTGGAGTCCAACATTCCACAAGAAGTAGAAGATGTAAAACACAAATTTCATGATCAATTTAATATTGGTGAACAATTTAAATTTATTTAAAACAGTTAAAGTATAAATTATAAATTATTAATAATTCTATAAACAGTTAAAGAACCATGGCTGTTAAATGGAATGTACGATTATTTTATGTCAACGGGATCACAGAGAGCTGTGGAAGTATTAGTGGCTGTTAGGGAACCACACGACAAGTATCTCTTTGATAGGTAAATATTTTCATAATTTATACATTTTGAAAAAAAAAATGATTTAAAATATATTTGGAATAATGTATTTAGGCTTGTTGATGGCTTACGAAGTACAAATCGTCTTCAAGCACTTACATTACTTGGTCATGTAGTAAAAAGACAACCAACATGGTTGATTAAAATTACCAACCATCATTTACTCAAGGAATTAATAAAACTTTTAAAGGTATGAACTATGAATTATACATTTAATATATTTTATTTGTTAATTAAATGTTTTTTTCAGTCCGAAAATGAAATTATTACTATTACTAGTGCTTTACTTGCTCTTAATGTTCTTTTGACTGTTATTCCTGCACTAATTTCTTCATTTTTACCTGATATTTTTGAAGGATTTAGGTATGTATCTTTATTTTATTTACTTACTTTTGTAAATAATAAAATATATATTTTTTAATTTTAGTCGTTTGGCGGCTTGGAATACTTCACAAAAAAACAAAGTTTCAGAAATACATTTATTCCATCTTCAGATATCGTTATATGTATTATTTGTTCAGCTATATAGTATGTATCCATGTTCATTTGTGTTATATTTAAAGCAACAATATAGTACATCTGATAACCATTTAGTTTTTACTCATACGATTAAAGTAAGATTTATTTATATTTTATGTTAGTTATTAAAATATTTATATAACTGTCATTCATTTTTTTTGAAATTTAGCCCATGGTAGAAACAATGCGTATGCATCCAAGTTTAATTGTGAGCAGCAAAGATGTAGAAACATCAGTTCAAAGGTATAAATATTTTACAATGTTATTAATAATGTAAATACTTGATAATTTTATATCATTATGGAATTCTTCTGTCTACTTAAATCACATTTCAATTGCAAATTATAATTAATAATAAAAAAAATAGTTAATTTTTGATTTTTGATTTTAGTTTTTTTTAAATATAATTATTTTACAGGTGGAAAAAAATGGAGCAACACGATGTTGTTATGGAATGTACAAAATATACTCTATTGGAAAATGGGGATAGAAATTATCAAAATCCTTCAACGTGGACAAATGCGGGGTCAAATTTTTCATCAGCTCTTGGTAATCCATAGATTAAATTATAATATTTAATAATCCAATGTATTTTTTAATTGTTGTTTAATTTATACTTTATTAAAATAATACATTATCAAATCATTGATAAATAAGAACTAGAAATAGAATTTGAAGTTAACAAAATGTTGATTTATTAAAAAATGTGTGATCAAAAAATGTAATCAATTTTTATAATAAACTAGTTAATTATTATATTTAGTTGGTTAATATATGAACCACAATAAAAGAAATTGGGAATAATTAAATAATTTGCTAATCAAGGATATTTTTGAATATTTATAAAATTAAAATCCATATATTATAATAATTCCTGCTTGTAATGAATATGCTAATAAAATTATTTTTAAATTTTCAACTTATGTAAAATCTGTTTAGAAGTTTTAAAATCAAGTATTGGAGCCACTGGAGATATTGTTAGTGTTAATAGTATCAGAGATAAAGAATTATGGAGTCCAATGTTATATTGTGGAGAATTTCATAAAGATACTGTTAAATCCATGCCCACTACTCCAAACATACAGGTAAAATTGATGTATATTAACTAATAAGTATCGATAGCAAATGTATAACTTTTGTTATAATAATTCAGAATTATTATAAACCATTGATTTTCAACCATAATGAACATTCACCTCCAGAAGCAGCTGTAGAAGCCACACCAGAAACAACTCCAATCAGGGTAAATATTAAAAATTATTTGTTATTGTATTAAGTTAAAATTATTGTATTTATATACCATATGCAATATGCATAGAAATGGTATTTTTATCATTATTACATTAACTGCAAAAATAGTTGACTACAAAATAATATATTACAATGTTATTAAATTTTTTAATTCAATTATAAATAAAACTAGAAAGTTGTAGAATTGTATTTATTTTTTCATGTCCTTAATTTATTGTTTACCTAACTAGAAATGTATTTTATTCAATGACAAGTTTAAAAACAAAAATTAAAAATGCATATTTTGTCAATATTTGATTGAATGTGCATGTTTCTCAATTCTCATACTATTTATATAATAAGTTTGTGTTTTCTTCTAACACTCATGATTTTATTATTTTATTTTCAATTTTTTTTACTGTTATTTATTTTTTTCATTGTTATAGACTAGTAATTTAACAATGATATAGAGTATATTTATTTTTTACACATTAATATTATAATAAATAATATTATCTCTTTTGTTTAAAATGCATACATGACAAAAATCTTGTATTATTAATTGTACTTTAATCGTTAAGTATTATTTGTTCTATACAGTAGAGTATTTTCCGTTATTGGTTGATAGTTTTATATAAAGCTTTATACATATTAAAAATTTGTTAATGCTCTATTAAATATTTAAATAAAAATTTAATATGCCAAAAATTTCATAAACTTAAATAATTACATATTATTATGACTTTAATGACAAACAATTTTGTAATCTACTATAACAAAAAATAAAATGTCAGAATATTTAAAGTATTTTATAATTTTTAAATATAAATTCATGATAGTTTAGTAATATCTTTTTATTAGCACAACACTTGAAAACTCAGAAAACTCATAAATTAATTTTAAGTTGTTTAGAAGTGTATATTTTGGAGATTTATGTTTGTGATAATCATGGTATACAAAATATTGTTGTAAATTTAAATGTTTATGATTAATAATATAAATTTTTGGTTCTCAAAACTACAAAGTTGTCACTCTCTGGTTTTGACTTTAAACTTTTAGCTGTCAAAATAAATTCTAATGTATAAAGAATTTGTATAAATACCAAATCCATTCAATTAATTTTTTTTTTTTATTTGGTTATTACTTTTAATTATTATTATAAAGAAATTTCTTATGAACATAATATAATTATTTTGTCTTAGTATCACCTATCCAGGAACAGCCTGGGATAAAAATTCTAGCCGGAAAAATGTATTAGACATCTTAATATATTTCTTTTTTGTATAAAGAAATTAAAACTATCTAATTATTTAAAAAAAATAATGTAATATAGCTGTCAGGCCAATGAAAAATTCCAATATATCAGACCAAGGGGAACCTCTTGGTGTCCATGTGGGGCAGGCTGTCTCTGCCCCTATTTAACCTTGAATTATTCTAAACTAAATTATTTTACTTACCTCTACTAATTTATGAAAGTCATTTACATAGCAGAGTTCTAGAAAATTTTTGTCGAGTGTAAGGGTTAAGAATGTCAATTAATTTTCTTTTAATTAATGTGGAGTAATTAACAAAATAATGTTTAATCACACATATAGACAAGTTATAGAGAAAGAACTGGACACTAATGTTGTTTGATTTTTAATTATTTTGGTTTTGGATTTGGCTATAAATGTTAGTCTATGTAAAAATACATCTTATATTCTATATGGTGGTTGTATATCTTCAAACAATTTTTTTCTTCTATCGCTTCATTTATGTTAAGAAGTATATATATTGTAACTTATTTCAATCAATTTTGAAAGGATGATATATATCAACAATCAAGGTTGCCATCTATAAACTCTACTGTAGTCAGAGCATTGAATTCATTTGGCATAGACAATTTATCTAGACGTAATTCATCAACACCAAATTCTCAGCCTAGTTCACCGTTGAAAAAAGAAGGTTTTATTTTTCCTTCCGAAGATATCCAATCACAGTCACTTGCTCGTAGAGTGGACAGAATGATAATGGAACGTAATCAGGTAGAATTAGGTCAAACTATCGAGAAAAGTGATTAAATATATATATATATATATTTATTTATTATATAAAGTCTTTTAAATTCTTTTTTAAACATTTTGATACATTTTTAAATTTTATTTTAGATAACAGATTCAATTAAAGATGAACACAATGTACGTTCTGAATCAAAACCTATTGCAGCTCAAACTCAACTACCAAATAATCCTGAAATAATACAAGTACTATACTAAATACTATATAAATATTATTAAATATTTGTTTATAATAACAAGTGATTAATATTTATAAGACTGGAGACGAAGATATCATTGAATGTGATCAACAAAGCAATGGATCACCATGTCAAACTTATGAGGGAGGATTACATATGCCTGATTCTGCTTCAATAAAAGAATTTGTAATGAGTGTTCGAACAAGAAGACGTTATTATAGTCAATGTACTCCAGAGAAAACTATAAATGTTTCTGGTATAATTAACAAAATACTAATATTTTCCTGATATTTTTAATAGATCTATATTACTTGATTTTACTTATTAAATAAAAAATAAAATTTTTATTTTAGGACAAAGTACTGATAGCAGTCCTAAAAAAGGACCCGAATTTTCATTACTTAGTGTTCGAAGAGCATATTCATGTCCTGAGATTAAAAAAACCAATGGGAGTAGTATTTCTTCTGGCACCTCGCCATTACAAGAAGAAACTGAAGAGGATCATCATGGAGGTGGTATAAATATTAGTAATGGCCATGTTACTTCACTACCAGTAAGCTCATAACTAATATCAATCATTTAAATTATTTATTATAATCAAACATTTTTTTACAGAAAAAGAAATCAAAAAATGATATTAATATAACTAAAGTTCACACGGTTTCCACTCAAACAGAACACATTTTACCTTATGAACATTTGTTTTGTAGCATATTTCCTGCATATAATAATGATCCACACAATAGTGAGTTTTAAAATTACTTTAATACATTTTGTTATATTATCTTATTAATTTGTTTAAGGTGCTAAAAATCAACAAAATATTTTTAATAACCAAGAAGATGAATCATTAAGTTTAATTGAAAAATATGTGCGCACATCGGCAATAGTTCTTAATCATCGCCATACAGCACAATCTAGTAATGATGTCAAATTATTACAAGACCAAATCGCTTTATTAACATTACAATTACAATTTGAACGTAACCGTAGAGAAGTTCATGCTGAACGAAATCGTAGACTTTTAGGTAAATCGAGAAGTAGTCGAGCCATTGATGAACACAATTCTGCTCTGGTGAGTCAAATACTAAATATTTGCAGAAAATATAAGAATTAATTAAAATGAAAACACGTCATAGTATTTTTTTTTTTTTTACAGAAAGATCAAGTCTTAACATTACAGGTTGAAATTGAAGATGCAGCTTCAGGGTTTGAAAAGTTAAGGCAAGATTCATTAAAACAAGTTAAAGACCTTAAAGAGAGAGTAACACATTTTCAAACTGAAGTTGGAACATTTTTATTTTTATTATTTATTATAGCACTTTAAATTAATCACTTGTTATAATTTAGTGTTTAAAATATCAAGAGGAAACTAAAGAAGCCAAAAAAAACTGTTTATTGTTAGAACAGCTTTATAATGGGGAGAGATTAAAGACTGCTGAGGTTACCAAAGTAAGCGTATTAAAAAAAACAATTTTTCATAGAAGATTTACTTTATTATTTTCAATTTAGCAATTGTCTGAGACTAAAGCAGAGCTGTTCAATACTTTAAGTGAATTAACTATTGTTCAAGCAACAGCAAACATTAGTAAAGAACTAAAAAGTACAGTGATAAATTTGCAACGCGAACTAGTCATGAGTGGTGAGATGCAATCCCAACAGCGTGATGTTGTTTCTCATTTAAATGCTCTTAGATGTGATGCCAGCAATGCTATGTTGAGTCAAGAATCTTACAAACATAATATAAACGGTATGTGTTATAAAGTATTTATTAATTATTAATGGGGCGAGGCTTGGATTTGTTAGCACTAAAACATATTTAAATAAGAACCTTATATGACTTAAAATCTTTAATATGTTCCATAATATGCTTTAAAATCATAACTTTTATGTTTGGATAAAATAATTGTCATTGGCACAACAAAAAGCTATAGACAACATAATATTATATTATGTACTATTTATTATATATATTAGGTATTTATGTTTAAAAGACCATTTATATTATCATCACCATTCACCAAGTGATTTTAATAAGTTTAATATGTTAATTCTTATACTGCAGTAATGTAACTTTTCAGGAAGTATGTCATGATCCTAGTAAAATATTTTTTGAAATCACAAAAATATGCTAAGAACTTTATACAATGCATATTGACTATAGTATTTATAATATTGTTAAAAAATGCATTAATATATTTTTTTTTTATAGTTCAAGTATAAGCTAGTATCAACTTTTAGTTTATGTAACTATAATCATTTATTTTATGTTTTTGACAATACCTACATTGAATTACATTTTTATAATGTACCTGAATTATGTTTTAAATTTGTATTTGCTATAAATTCATACACACTAGATATTTAAGGTTTAATTAATGATATTATTGATTTCTGGAAGAAAAAAAATGGATTAAAATCATTTTTGGATGTTGCATATGTTTAAAATAGTAGTGTAGACCCTAGGGATCCGTAAAACTTAAGTGCTCTTTTTCAAAATGTCCAAGAAAATAACTTTAAATCATTTAACTAAAGATTCATAATGACTAGCAGGGAAAACATTTTTACAGATTACATCTGTTAAATCAAAGTAGGGATTCTAATTGTCAAGTTGTAATAACTTATTGTTGAAAGCTAAATAAAAATACCCTATGAGAGTTTCCAAATAAAAGTGGACAAAAAAAAGGGATTATGGATAAAAAATATTTAAGAAACACTGGGCTAGACTATTCCTAATCCATTTTGAATTAAACACTTTTCAGGTATTGTAGACCCCCCCCTTTTTTATATATCTTATAAACATTTTAAAGGTTCATGCTCAATTAACTTAGAATTCATGAAAAAAATTCATTCTTCTTTACATGACCAATTATTTTAAAAACAAACCTATTATCTGTGCCATGAGACTTGCCAATAACAATTTAATTTAATTTATAATTCTTTGTTTAATTTAGCTTTTAATTTGTTTATACTTAAAATTGTATTATATATTTGTATTTTCTCTTATTGTTATTATTTTTACAGATATGTACTATAACTATAATATTATATATATTGCTATGTATTATAACATATTATATGCTATAATATATAGCATATTTATATACTACAACCTATTTTCTTTAATAAATAAATATTAATAAATATTTTGTTGTTATTTTATTAGAGCTTCAAAATATGTTAAGCCATAAATCTGCACTGTTAGAAGAATCAAATGCTCGTATTGCTGATTTAGAGTTGAAATTAAATACTAAAAATGCATGTATTCAAAATAATAAATATAATATAGAATTAATTAAAGAACAATTCAACAAACAATTATCTGAAGTAAAAGAAGAATGTAGAATTTTGAAAGAAATACAATGCCAGTATAAAGAAAATAAAGAAGAAGAAGAATCTAAGAAAAAATTTATTGAAGAGCTTCCTAAATTCAGTTCTGACTTAGTTATGGTGGACTCAAACACTTCAGTAAGTGATCAAGATGCAAACTTTAGGCTTAGTATGATGTTGGCGGATATTGATGACAGCCGTGATGACATCACCGTTATACCTACAACTCCAAAGTAATTACAGAATATTATTAGTGTTAATAGTTAATAAAAATGTATTATCGTGATATAAATCGGTTGTATAATATCATTAGCAGTTCCTGACATTTTTCATCTTAAATAAAGTTAAAGTTTTATAAATGAATTGATACATTGTTGTATTTCCTTTTTTTATTCTCTCAATGTTTGGTGTATGATAACAATTTGTATTGTATTAAATATGTTAAAATATTGGTAATATTAAATACTCAATTGTGAATCATACTATTTAAATAATTGTGATTTTTAAATGTTGTATTAATCATTTCAATTAGCAAAAATTGTTAGATATTCATTACTTCATTAGTAATTAATTATTACAAACTTTTATACAGGTTTATAATAAAAGGTTTCTTATTAATAGTTAGTTAAGATTTTATAATTTATTTCTTATATATTATTATACTGAAAATTGAAATAATTAATCTAAGTACAATTTTTAATAGTTTTTAAAAATAATTTTAGTGTACTTATTAAAATTATCAGAAAATTTGATGTAGGCCGTAGGGTATAGCTCTATTGCTCTAATTTTTTTTAATCTTTTCAGGTAAACATTATGATCTCAATGGTACTGGATACTTAACATCATTTATAAAAAGGATTTAACCATACTGTGTACAAGATTATTCAATCAAACAAAGCTAACATTTTTGTTGAATAATTATTTACATAAATTATACATATATTTTTCAACATTAATTGTTTAAAATGTTTTTATTTTATGTTTGTGGTATTAGTAAAGTTATTTCATATATTGTTTTTACTATACATACACACATAAATGCATGGTATTCAATTTGTGAATTTGTATTATATAACTATTATATATTATATGTGTCTGATTGATTATTGAATTATCGTGTCTAACCAATGAATTTAACTATGTCGTTGTAGGTTTTTTTTACATAAATTGTTCATTTTTATATTGATTTTTATTTCTATTAATATGAAAAATTATTTAAAATGAATAATCAATATACACTTATTGAAAATGTAATACTGTACATATCTTTGATAAGTTTGAATTTAAATGTAAATGAAGAGTTTATATTTTTTGGTCTATGTATAATATGTTTATGTGTTAAATGGCTAATAATGTCATTAGATGTAAAAATAACTGTGTTCATGTGTAGCACTGTTAATTAAAAATTTACGTCTTGTAACCGTTTTAAACATTTATTTTCGCAAGAAAAATTTTACTATCTTTTAATACATAGAAAAATGTCAATTAGACATTTTATTCAACAATTATTTTTTACAGTTCATAAATACATAATTGTTAATGTTGTTTTCAATAAATGCTATTTTTTTATGTAATATACTTCACAAGCTATCATTAAATCTTTATCTAAACTTCTTCCTTTATGGCTTTGTGTGATCTATAATAAGTAATATTCTCATATTATTCGGATAAAAATATTCTTTAATTTTATGTTAAATTTTAATTAATTAATTCAATGACAAATCATTACATACAAAAACTGATTCTGATTCTTTTATATTTATAATTTATTTATTTGCCAATTAGTAAAGTATTTTTGAATTAGTAGCATGGTATATTGAACGTTGAACTAATGTATGCAAAGACATTGCATATACATATAACATATTATATGGGTATTTTATATAAGGGTTTATCAGAAGTCCATACGAAAAGTTACAAATTTTATTTAAAACATTTTAAATGTTTTATTGAACTGGCGACAATATCTTGTTAGTTGTTTATAAACATACTGTACGTTACATAGCATTACAATTTCAGAACTTAGAATTTTAATAAGTAAACTTTTTTTTACAATATTTTTAAATTGAAAACCGGGGGACGGTACTTATCAACTGATGTTATTTCACCCCAAGGTCCACATCGTTGATTTACATAAACATTAAATTGAATACAATTGTGAACCTTGAATAAGAAAAAATGCAATACAATGCCTTGTTATAATTATGGATAAAACCTTTTGGAGGCATATAATCTCTCTGAAATCGGGGCAAACGGGCTACATCGAGTAAAACTTAACTAAGTTTTTTTATACTTTCTTTCTTGCTGCTTCTATCCATACGGCACACGACTGCTTCCTGGATAGTGGGCGTCATCCTGGCCCATTTCCTTGCAGAGGATAAAACGGGAGGAGGGGTGATTTTGCAAGACTTCGTCTGTTGTCCCTCCTCACCACAAGTCACAACTTGCTTTGGTCTCGATTCTTACACTTGCTTCGGAGGTGGCCGAAACCGTGATATCTGTAGCACCATTAGATAGGTGCTTTTAATCACACTCGTCATCTGACTAGTTCTACTAGCAGTCTGCTGGTTTTCAGTAAGATGGTGACTATTTTTTCGGGCACTCAGACTACCGCCGGATGAAGACACCATTCTTAATACATTTATCGACTCGTCGGCAGAGTTAGCGACCGTACATACCACTTCAATTAACTCTTCCGTAATAGCCTTCGAATCCACGTCTAGGATTTCTTGAGTCGGGCTGTTCGGACTGGTCTTAAGCATCGCGTCGTCTCCCAGTGCCCCTGATATGGTCTAGAGTTTTCGCCGCTTCCGCTTTGCGTTCGCCTTTGCTTAGTAGCTGGATCATGACTTCTCCTTTTCCCAACGTCCTTAACGATTTGATGTTCAGACCCAAGACTTGGAAGTCGATGCGTAAGTCTCCTCTAGGCACGCTGTCGACTTGCCGCTGGTTTTCAACCGTTTTATTTTTTATTTTCACCTTTTTCATCTTAGTTTCAGGTATCTAATCCTTAATTGCTCTTTTTTTTAGTTTCTCCTTCTGTATGATTTGGGATTTGGTTTTAGTTGTAGATGTGTTTTAATAAGCGCTTTTTCTAGTCACAAATCCCTCATCTGGATTTCTGTTCGCCCAAAAGTAGGACCAAAAGGGGTTCTCCTCCACGATTGAAAGACATCTCAGCGTGTCTCACTGCCAATCTGACATAGATGATGTACTTCTTCAGTCTTTTTTATGGTGAGCTAATTTAATTTATTAATTCCACCGTTTGCTTCCTTAGCCATGCTCTTTAACATATCATTGTTAAATTTGGCGGTTTATGTTTCTAGTTCCTTTTGCAAAA
Organism: Aphis gossypii; assembly: GCF_020184175.1. Lineage (NCBI taxonomy): Eukaryota > Metazoa > Arthropoda > Insecta > Hemiptera > Aphididae > Aphis > Aphis gossypii. The sequence continues at coordinate 13,071,550 of NC_065530.1, read as the reverse complement.
TCGTGTATTTTGGAAATGTTTTAAGCATTGCGTTTACTTGTACCAAGTATTCAGCCCAATTATGAAATAGGATGCATGCCACATCTTAATTGTCTGCACCTTCGGTTCTCGTTTGCAGTACTAAATTTTTGTTTTGGGTGTCCAATTTAGGCACGACTTTCACATCAGTAGCTCTAAAAGAGACAGAGACTTGATTGGATACCTCTTCTATTCCTCTGCGGTGACTTAATGATAATCCCCAAGAAGCCCGCTTGCGCAGTCACTGCTGCCACTTCCTAGGCTTCCGAATTCCTTGAAAGAATGTGACTAAAATCCTCTTTCATTTTGGTTCAAAATTGGGTTTACAGTATTGTTCTGTAGACCAGGTTTACCATCCCCAAACCAACCAAGACCAGGGAAAGTGGAAACCTCTTAGCATAGGCCCAGTTAAGAGTCTATGATTCTCTCCCACGTACCTACGGTTAGTACTATCGGTCCGGTTGGGGAAGTTAAAAACTAAACTTAGATCGTTGATAAGTTAACAATATCTGGGTTCTTTATTTTATCTGTTTATTTAAAACAAGAAAAATATCATTCAATTTACAAACTAAAATTACATTATTAATTTAGGATATATTTAGTAATAGATTAAGAAAAACTACTATTTTAATAATAATTTATAATTTATTTAATTTATGTTTATTAGTATGTTAAAAGTGAAGTAGTAAACCGACATCTTGGTGGTAAAGATAGGTCAAATAGGGTGATTCAAAATACATTTTCACTATTTCGATGGTAAGATGCCTGAAACGCCTACATTATATTTACCTACCTATCATAATTATGATAATTGTTGTTTGTAAGAGCCAAGAGGTATGCTGAAAAATGTTATGTAAATGATCTTAATTTGATTTTTTAGGTTATTTTATGTACATCGTTTACATGGTTATTAGTTAATTACTTATTATAACATGCGTTAAATTCTTTGTATTCGATTATTAATATACCACTTATAACTATATTGGTATTTTTTGGCTACTATAGGTACCTAACTTTCACAATTGGCGCTAAATCGCTATAATATGAAGAATCTTGGGAATTGGGAGTTCAAAAATAATTAAATTATTTCACCCCATCTAGGGCTAAGTATAAAATGTACTTAAAACAAAAAAACAAAAAAGAACAATTTTCCTTTACCAATCATCACTATATTATCGATTATACAATTAAAATTTTCACCACGTAATTTTAAAGTGGAGTTTTGCGACCTATCGTTTAATAATACTACTTTTAACAGTACCTACTTTAATTATAGTACTTTTAACTTAAAAGGTTTGATGCAAGCGAAATTTAATAAATTGCTTTAATTGCTATTTTAAACGTTTAGCATGGGGTTAAATCGTATTATTATTTTTTTTCATACATTATACACTACCTATTTATAATAATATAATGTAGATTTTACATTATGATGTTTTATGGAGATTGGATGCGTTGATGTTTGGACGGGATCATATTATTATTATAGACAGTGGAAGTTTTCTGCATTACGCAGTTTGTTAGTAGTTAGTACGACAAATTGATATATAATTCAAACGTGTCGTAGCAGAGAATTCCCAGGAGGGCATGTTTTATGATAATTGATAGCAATTAACAATGATCTTGGCAAAAATAAAACATACATTTTAGTACCTACCTACAATATTTATATTTTTTAAAATTAATTTATATTCATTGATGAATGTAGCTATGTATTATCATACGATATATTATTATGTCTTACCTACCTTTCATTATTATATTTCATACCAACTACCAAGTACTAATAATAAATCAATATTGTCGTGGAGGAAGAAAATTTCCTGCGCGCTTAATAATATTCTATTTCGCTAAGTACCAATTATTATTATTATAAGTGCATGTGTACATACTGTGTAGATGGTACTCGCTAGATGTATTCAAAACTCGTAAATCGCCAATCGGCCAATCGGCAATCACCGACCACAATATACAGTTGACACTTTAGAACGTTTCGGACATCACAATATAAAAACTTATTTTCAACGTATTACTTATTTATACAATTTATTGTGTTTAAAAAAAATTATTTAAATTATAAAATCTAAGAATATAGGTAACTAGAACTGAAGTATTCAAAACAGATGATTGATTTGATTTGAAAGAAAATCTTCTCATAATATAAATCTCAATTATTCATATTGTTTTACAGTAAAAAAAAAAATGAACGCACGCATTACTCAGGTAGGTACCTACCAACATAAAATATTAATATATACATACTACATATAATTTATAATATTATGATCTTATAATAACTTAAAGTCCGTTTCTTTTTGAACTTATAATTGTATTAACTTTCCATTTTCCTGTTCGTATATAATTATTTAGATATATATTTTACTATATTAGGTATTTATTAGGTACCTACTATTATACCTATGTATTTATATCGCGCATGACAGTATTAGAAACTATAAATGTTAGGTAACTGTAATTGATGCGGTGAACCTGTGCCGTCACAATGTTTAATAGCGTAGGTATATATGTGATATTAGACTGAGATGGACAAAACTCCATTTTCAAAAATGAAAAAATGTGTTTTAAAACAACGCATTTTAAAATAGCAATGAAACATTCTATGGTCGCTGGTTCTTAAATCATTGTAAATATTTATAAATATTATTTTATATAGGTAGGTATTAGGTATACGTAACTGTAAATTGTAATCTGTATTATAACTTACTGATTGAGTTGATAAGAACACATTTTTTTTTATGTAAAACAAGACAAAAAAAAATTTACATTTTTCCAATTGGTTTTTAAAACATTCAGTTATGTAATAAATCAAATTTAAAAAGATTAATATGCGCATATAGTTGTTGTATCAGAAAAAATTAACTTTGACTTTATTATATAATTTAAGAGCTTAAAGGAGTATATTATAATTAATTAAATTATTTATACTTTTAACTTAAAAGGTATATTGTAATTTGATTTGTAAGCTTGTTCCACATTTTAGTGTTGCATTATTTTATCTTTATTTATAAAACTGAATTGTAAACTAATTGTTTGTTGTTTGTAGTTATTTAATTTTGTTATAATTATCAGAAAAAACGTAACACATCAGTAGTTATTATTTATTGAATAGTATCTATAAATTGGACTAATAAGATCATTCTCTAATAGATATAACATTTTTAAACTGCATTTTCAATGAATACCTATCTAATCAAACAAAAACTATAAAAATGTTATTATTGTAAAAATGTAAAACTTAAGATCTAACTTAAGTATCTATTTAACAAAAATTTTACTTTACCTATATACGGTCGTTTCTAGACTGTTTTAGTAACCATTATTAAAAAAAAAAAAAGATAGATTATTTATTTATACGTAATATAAGTATGTCTATTTTGCATATTTGTATAATTAAACGACCATTCCGTCAAAATCTTTGTCAGTATTTTTGTTTTTTTAAAAGAAATAAAATCTGTCAATTTGGTGTTTATTATACACAGTTAAATATAAGAACGTATATTGTTTTATGATATAAAAACGACTCGTTGCAATTTTAGTATAAAATGTATTATTATGTGTTCTGAGTAAATGTCAAAATATGTACCTAATACACTAGGTATATATATTATAATACATAAATAAATATAATATACATGCGATCAGATGGTATGAATACCTCTACGTATTATAAATTGTGTAATACGTTGTAATTATTATCATCATCATCGCAACGGTTACCGAATAAAAAGAAGGCCGTACCCGTATTGACCTTAGGTGTACGGAAACGGAGGAAAGTGTTTTTGTAGACGGAGAAATCTGCGCGTATGTTTGTATATATATAAATAGGTACTACCTGCACCTACCTATATATAATGTAATAGCAATATACACATTTATATACTGTACATATCATACTTGCATGCATTACACAAGCAGTGGCGGTTGTGGCGTAGGTACTTATAACAGCTGTCGGCGTATAACTATATACCTATATAATAATAATAATAATAATATTATACAGGAAGTTTTCAACATGACCGTTTTATAAGCCACCTGTGAATGCAGTTTTGTCGATAGTACTATCATAGTTATTGTTGTTATAATGATAACTGATAAGTTATTAGTTATCGTAGAAACAACTATAAAATATGTAACTAACTGTATAATAATATATTATTGATATAGGTAATTAAATATTTTTCAGTAATTTTTGTTTCATCCTATATGGTTAACGTTCGGCTATATTTGACATTTTTATAATCCGCTGCAGCTGACTCATTCTTATAACATGCCAACATGGTACTGCCGAATGATACTTTTAAAAAATTATGTGAGACACTCATTATTAATAAACTATTAAAATTTTTGAAATATTTGTTTTACATATGTAGATAATATTGAGTCACTTAAAAATACAATTTTACAAGAAAATTTAAATACGATTTTACACAAAACAAATTTGGGGAAAACGGGTATTTTTACATAAAACCATTCTCGACAAAATGAATAAATGTAAAAATTAGAAATTTTCACCAAATATTTATAGTAGCATTTTATAAACAGGTTAAAATTAGAAATTTATTTTGGTTCTTTGTGTAATATTTATATGCCTATATTTGAAACTTAACTTTTTTAGTATTTTTTTTTTTATTCAATATGATAACATTTTTATTTTTAAGTAAAAAAATAAAAAATATACTACAAGATTTTAAATATTACTAACTTAATAAACTTATAGTTGCAATTTAAAAATATCATAAAATATATATTCAAAATTTTTTATGAGTATTTAAAGTTAAAATAAATTATTATTTTCTTTCAAATTCACTTGTAGTGTTATGAAAATATGTACCTAAATTATTATTTTGATGTAAATATAATTGTATGCTAAAATGCAATGTTTTTGGCAAAAATTAATTCAACGATTCAATCTACTATTATTACTAATAGTAAAATAAATGACTATAATATAAATGTAATTACTAAAATAAATAGTCTAAATATATCATAAAAGTATATAAGTTGATTATAGATCATCTTCCATCATAATCATTTTTCGTAGACAATAATTTATTATTGAATTCAAATTTAACACATAGATACGTTATACCTAATGAATGACTCCTCAGTTTTATTAGTATTATTAATTATTAATTAATAATAATATTGTTATCTAATAAACATGACATTTATAAACTATTATAAAGTAAGTTATTTAATTGTTTTTAAATGAAACATTAATGAAAAAAGAATGGTAATACTAATTTATTTTTGTATAGAATTTATTGAATACTGATGTTGAAAGTTTAAAGTCAGAAATGATGATTCCACAAAATCTTAAAAAAACAATCTACCAATAATCAAATGTTGATACCTTTGGAAATGGTTGGAATTGTATAATCCAACACGTCCTTTCCAAACTTATATAAACTGCTGAACATAGCTTATACAATTCCTATTAATAGTGCTACTCGTGAAAGAGCATCCTCTGCAGCTATGCGGTGAGTAAAAAATTGGTTCTGTTTACAATCTCACAAAACTGTTTTTCAAATTTAGCTTTATTAAGCATAGAAAGAGATTTAACCAATACCAATAATACCATAGACAGTGATACTGTCTTGAAAATTTTTTTAACTAATAATAAAAATAGACGAATACATCATAATTTGTAAATTATAACTCATGTGATCATGTCATATTTTATGTACAACAAACAAGTACCTACATATTTGTTTAAGAATATGTTACGTTTGTTTTTATTTGATGTAAAAATTATTTTTTGGTGGGTGGTGACAAGAGTATGGTATAAGGGGCGATGCCAAAAAAAAATTAGGTATTGTCGTCAGGGAAATGGTTAGCTAATGTTTAAAAATGTTAATTAATCTTTGTTTATAATTTATTTTAGCATTGTTATAACGAACAAGTTATTGTAGTTTAAAAGTTATAATGTTTAAATCTATAGTTATAATAGTATTACCTAATATGGTATAAATGGTTTTTCAGTATTGTTTAATTCTTAATAAAAAACCCTAGTCATAGCGAGCTTTTGTAGAATCAAATATAATAAATTCTGAGTTGTGTGTCAGCCTTTATTTTTAGTATATTTCTGAAATAGGATTTATGTACCCTATTATCACATGTAGTTATTTGTAAATTATATTGTTCTATTCTATTTTACACTATAACTGAATCAGTAATAAAGATAAATTTTATTACATTTAATATGTAAAAATATTATCGAACTGTCATTACGCGTGGCGTTAACTATTAATTAATTGAATTTGAATTTAATTATTTTTATAAACATACGCTTAGTACAATAGTACATACAAGCACATTTATTGGTAAAGCATACAGAATGGTTAAATTTAACCTCTTAATAGTAAAATTATATTATGTTATGCTTTATGTTCCCAATGATAATTATTTTAATAAATATTTGATTAAAATAAAAAATTGCAGGTCTTACATCTACTTCACAAACATGTGGACTATTTTAGATGTTTAGTTTGCCAAGCGACAATCAGCTTATATAGAAAATCAGATAATTAAGTTGAAAGAGTTCTATAAATGAACATGGATTTATTATATCTCTTATCTTTGATAGATGCTAAACAATTCTAATGATTTAAAAAAAAAAAAAACGTCAACGATTAACGATCAAATTGTAAAAGCGTAACTACAACCTACATAACTACATAATATGCACTCGCATATTTCAAATTATTTTCATAAAATACCTTAATATTTCTACTATAGTTCGGAGCAGCAAAGAGGACATGCTGTAGGGTTTTCTCAACTGCGCTCTTTAAATACCACATGTTTCACTTGAAGACTAAATATTTACTGAAGTTAAGCTTATAATGTTTATTAGTATGTAAATTATTGTATTGTTTAGATTAAAAAAAAGAAATTGTTCATTTATTTATTAAGAATATAATATTATATGCACGTTTGACAAAATATATTAAAATATAAATCCATATCCTACAAAATAAGACAGTCTATGAAATCAGTTTGATTAAAAATTTCCATTTTCAAACCATCATGATCGTGCAAAACATTTAGAGTTATACTAATTTAATAGATAGCATTAGAATATAATATACAATCAATACTTCACTTACTCATAATTTATTAACCCATACTATCATAAGTAGGTATGTGAGTTAAGGTTTATAGTTTAATTGTGTTTTGTTAATATAATGTGCAATACTGTAATATTAAATTGTTAGTTCAGAATGAAAATATTAATTTTATAAGTAATTATTTATATAATTCCAAATGTTAAATTGGATTTGCATAAAAGTGCCTGTTTCCCTTAACTTTTTAATTAACCCTGGATCAAAATTAAAGTGCATTATTTGATTCACGAATAAAAATACTTATAGACATATAAATCATACAATAACATTCCCATGCATATTAATTGGTAATATTTTTAAGATCTGATGACTGTGATGAAAAACTATGGACAGAATTTTCATCTAGGTACTTCAGAATGCATTACAATATATTGTTGTAAATCAAATGACGGAAAACTGAATTTAGAACAATATTCTTCCCACCAAAATATTTTGTTTTACTTTTTATTAATTGAAAAAATTATCTAACAAGAAACTATATGTAAAATAGTGAAGCTAACTTAATGTAAAGAGCTAAATGAAAAGTTTACTAGTGAACAAAAATAAATGAAAAATTGAATTACTGTTGAATTTCAAATTAACAGTTCGTATAAATTGTATATTGTAAATGTATACCTACCACATTATTTATTTTAATTAACATTGAATTATTTGATATTAGGTTAAATCATTATTTTAAACCTATTTAATTATTATTAATATTGAATAATATGACGTGTATAGTTTATTGTTTTACCGTTTTGTATGTATACATTGGTTAGCAACACAAGCGGCAGGCGTGAAACTGCAATACAATAATAATAATTTATCATCTATATAGTTATACATTATAATGTATAGTATTTAAACAAGTTAATTTTAACTTAGTTTTATTATTAAAATGAAAGTTAGTCTAAAACGTAGCACTAACTTCAACTTTCGGGTATTTTTATGTTTTATTTACATTATTATCACACCAACTCCAATGTAGTTACTACATCAAATAATGTAAGTACTTATTTAATTTTTTGTTAATTATTTTCTTAACTGTGGACTGTGGTCTGTCACATTTGTATAGATTTTGATTGATAAATATATTGAATTTATAGATTTAAGCGTTTAGTTACATTGACACTGTAGTATAGGTCATTTGGTCTTCAGTTGTTTATTTATCCATACGTAGCAATCGTAATCGTAAACAATAATAGTATCTATATGTATTGTAATTTGTAACCTTAACGTTGCGTATTATGCATTATTATTTATTATGACCATGCGATACACCAATTCGTTCCTTAATATTTTTAATATAGGAAGTTTATCAACGATTATTTTGGGTAGATGCCTGTCTTATAAAACTCAAGGATAAACTTTCTAAAAGTATCTATTCATATACTCCAGTCTTTAATGCATTTAAATAGTTCTGTTTGTTTCAAGGACAACTGAATGGCTTAGAAGTTAGAACGGCTAAATATTTTTACACACATTTATGCGATATGAAAAAATGAATATTTTTCTTAACTCAATATTCTAAGACTTAGGTACAGGTAATATGAATATTGGATGTCTAGTCTAAAAAATTCAATGTATCTTATAAAAGTATAATCATTTCTATATGTTATTTATAGTCTTTAATATCTATGTGTGATCGTATTTTTAGATTAGTAGCTATATTATGTATATGTGTGTATCTATGTTAGTTTCATAATAACATGAGGTTTTATTATTTTAATACGTTAGTGTTCAGTGTAAAGTTAATGGGTAGTAATGCTTTAGGGGGTTCCTTACGGTTTTATATAGATTCAGCATTCAACATAAAAATATCTAACGTCCTAACATAACATTTTAAAGAGGTATTTTTTAAAAATTTTCACTAAATTTAAAGCCTTATAGATAAGTATTTTCAATTTTTGTCCATTATTATATTTTATATGCTTACCCTTATCATATTTAATGTTACTAAAATCAAATATCGTACCTTTGAATCTATATAATTGATTTTTTACTTGCTACATATTGATATAAATAAATATTATCTATTTTAAATTATATATTTTGATATAATATGTAAGTTGTAAAATTTTTCCTCTCCTGTTTAGTGGCTTTTGGTATTATCATTGGACATATATTATAATGTTTCTATTATTTCAATAATATTAAGATCATATGAAGTATAATTCCTTAATATTGAAATCTATGTCTTACAAATATTTAATATAATTTAAAAACTTTTTTAATTAAAAAAACCTCTTGTGTGTACATTATATGCATTACATTGTACAATGATAATAAATTATAATATGGGTATATCTGTGCGTGACTTTGTGTACCTAATAAAAATATAAACATTTAATTAATTCTCGTACTGGTATAATTATTATAATTTTAATAGACACAAATTATAATATTTCATTGATTATTTGTTATCTTACGAATAGAAATTTCAAACTACTTATCTAAAAACCTTTTAAACTTTGTTGCATGTGCAGTTACTATAGTTAGTATAGTATTTCAGCAGGTAAGGTACGGTGTTGTGTATTATGTGAATTTTGAATAGTTTCATATTTATCAATGTCAAAAGGAAATTATTTAAGCACCAACGAAAATTATAACATTATAAACCACCTAGAAACTGGTGAAAAACAATCAAATGAAGCTGATATTAATGTATAAATGAATATACAGTTGTAGGTATCGACCATATAATTTGTACTGAAATCATCAACATGACATTTTACATTATAAATCTTTAATTTTTAAAGTTTCTTAGAGTAGTTCTTCATAAATACGACAAAATAACAGTGAAGAAACGTATGTAATTCCTTTCAACATATCGACCATTTTTGGGTAACATATAATTACTATACTAGATTCAATGTTGATATTTGAATGCAATGTGACTAATCAACTATTGAGAGCTTTAAGTTTAAAAACACTTGTCAATCGCTATAATGCAGTGATTCATTGTTTTTATTTTAATTTATTATTATTTTTTTTTATTAATCAATGTATTTAACACATAGTTAAATGATAAAAATGTAATTACTGTATCACACTGGTATTTAAAAAAATTGCATAACTCTAAATGATTATAAATATATGATGTATAGTATTATAGATGATTGTCTATTGTTACTCATATAAGGTGGATATTTTATGATGTAAAACATAAGTTAATTTTTTTTTTTTTAATCTTTAGGTTTTTGTTATTATTTGGAGCTTGATGACCATTAATTTTATGAGTGCTGTTAAGTGATGATAAAGATTATTCTTTAGATGTGTAAATAGTAAGTAACGTGGAATTTTATACTAATACTAATAATAATAATAATTGAAACATACGCATTAGTTATGCCACCTACTGAATGATTGCACATACTTTATTTTTTAATAAACAAAATGATACACTAAGTATGTTCTTATGTTCATCTCCTTTTTCATCTTCAATAATGCAGTCATTCAAAATCTGATTTTTGAAATTTTAAAATATTGTTAAAGAATATTGTATGTATGCGGTGAATTACACTGTAGGGGGTAATAATGATGATATGTTGTCTTTTGTTTCTACCATAAGAACATATTTTATTAAATTTACATCTATTTTGTTTTATTGTAGTACAGTATTAAATTAAAATGTACGTATACTATTATAATATTCTTAAGTTTATTTTGATATTTAACAGTTAAATTATACTATAAAAATAAAATTTTTATCTAAGCTAGGAGAGAAAAACGACTTGTTTGCAGGAATGCCACTATATCAATAACACGTATACACTATACAGTTATATCTACATTACTACATTATACTTATGGTTTTTAAATTTGTTTGTAATTTGGTAAATCATCTTTAGTGAAATTAGGCTGTAAAAATATAGAAGACTTAAATTTGAATTGTTTTAAATAAAATTTATTTTATCGATTTACGGGACTGTAGAATCCCTCTATTTCTCAGAGATAGTTTTATGATTTATCATCGACTTCACCTTTTCCTCCCTCTATCATAAGCGTAATTTTAGTTTTAAATTTGAAGAACTGCAAATTTACCCGTGTTGGATTTTTTTTACTTAAAGTATACCTCCCATACACCCTTATTTAAATTATCCAAAAAAAAAAAAAAAAGCCATACAAATTTTAAAATGTAATTATAACGATTATTATATAATTAAAAAGAATCTGTAATTATGATAATAATATAACGTTATTATATAACGTCCAGTTGCCGGTCTGTTACGGAATACCTTTTATGGCTTTTCTAAACAACTAACTTTGTGTAATGTATGCGGACACATTTTGTATGAATATTATATAAATGGTAAGCAATTATTAGGGCTGTGGATAAAAACACCCTAAAAATCTTGCAATGCGTAGATAGTATAAAACACATTTTGAATTTCAAATCCGGAAAAATATACTAAAATATAATCACATATATATTTTAATAATTTCTTCAACAATATAAAATTAATTAACTAAAAATGACATAAAATATGAGGGAGTTAAATTCTAAACACATTTAAGCACTCCCCTTCATATGCCATTTATGCACACATAGATACACATTTTGTACTTGCATATAATATGTATTAATATATTGATTTTTATACTCATATTATAAATAATTAATATTTTTAAGATCTAAATAAAAAAATTCACATAAAAATAAATTAATTTAGCCTATTATGAAATTAACGAAAACAAAATAATTGCTTGGTATAATAATTTGATATAACTTATCTATTATATTATAACATAAATGAACTTAAGTTCATGGATTTAATCCGAACCTAACCGATAATTTATAATTATTATTCTGTATCATTATTATTCATTATGTTATCGTTTCATTTCTAATGTCCAGATTGTAAATACTGCATCTTTGGTGTTAAGACGAGCGATATTTCATACTATCTCCCTTCCTTATAATGTTTATAACAAAACTATCTTAAGAAGGACACGGTAAAAGGGTTACGTCATTATTCTGAGCTACCATCAACAATTGGTTATCCCGTCACATGTACCACAGTATACGTATTCTAGTCTTGTAAGACACACGTGTAATCCGTACGATCTTTCTTACTTGTTTCACTCTTTAATGGTACGTAAGTAATAATTTTAATTAATATTTAAAATGTCGAAATTGTAATTTAATAATATTGTGCAGGTTGTTTTTTATATTTTAAAATAATAAACATTAAGAAGCTATTCAATATTGTAATTATCTATGTCCTATTGCTTATAAAAGTCTTACAATAATTTTAACATCTAGTTTTGAGAAGTAAATAGTATAGTGTTTTTACTTTGAATAAATTAAATTCGTTTTTGGTACTTGGAAAATCTGTGAATAATTTAAAAAAAAACCAAACTTTTAATATTTTTCCAGTAATTTAAGTATAAATTTAATCAGTAATTATTATTTCGCAGATAAATTTACTTTATGTGTCAATAGATAATATACAATTATTTTATCCTAAAAGTATATAACAATTAATTTTGATGATTATTGTAAAAAAAACACGGATGGTGAGTACAAGTTTTTGTAGACAATAGGAATGTATAGGTACTGTATATATAAATTTATATAATCGTATATATTGTCTACTTACTAGATGTCACTATCCCGATTCAGATCTCTCCTACTCGTATTCTAAACCCTATAGTCACCCTAAACGGCCTAAACTGAAGTGAATATATATTGAACGATTAATGTCATGTGTCAAATTGGAGTATATATATATAATAAGATTGATAAATATTCCGAACGTTTACCATATCAATTGAGTATTCGTGTATTATGTTTACATGCATTCTGCAATAGGACTTCATTTAAATTTTAACCTTATGTTATGATATTCTACTAAATACATACATAAGACTATAATATTATATTATACATAATATAGCATATTATAGTGTGATCACATCGTTTAATATTTAATATATTATATAGGTACTATAATAATACTATAATATCAATATCGTGCATTATAATTATAATCAGATGACAGATACCGGAAATTATCATCTTTAAAAGTCGGAATTGTGTTCAATAACCTGATCGAGTTCGATAATATTAGGTCACTTGCTCTCTGGATATTTTGTACACAATTATGTAACGAACGTGGTTGTTATGAGCACCCAACTGGTTTCTTACGCGTTGACCACTTTCACTCAGAAATCATTCCGTATACCAGGATATATAATAATAATATAAAAAATATCATCGCATGTGTATATAATATACTCATAATATTAAAACTCGAAATAAAATATTAGTTTTTCTCAGTTCTCATTTTATTTGTATAACTATATAGATATAATATGTATAAATACATTTTTGTTATTTTAGTTTAATAGTTTTAAGTACATTAACATTCATCATCGCATTTGATTTAATAATGATACGAATAAATGTTGTATAAATGTATTATTATTCAATATTTAATAACTATTTGTGAATAGGTATATTATAATTTATAATCGTAAATAAAATTTTAAAATATTTTTTAATGTTTTGTACAATATATACAATATAATAATATATAATAAATTTTTTTTTTTAATTATAAATACACTGCAGTTACACTGATACTTAATGATTTATAACAAGTAACTACTAATATAACACTCAATTAAATCAAAATCGATCCATAGAAAATATGAATTTTATACTTACAAGTAGTTATTTGAAAATGTATATTTTAGTTTTGTTTATAAATATTTAAGTTTTACACGGTGTTGTGAAATTGTCCATCTATCGAAGACGATTTTATTTGCCAAAATTTTTATTCTAAGTATCAATTTAATATTGATAGGTGGTTCTGAGTGAGTATATTCGATTAATTGTATTTATTTTTCTTATTCGTGGATCATATTCAACTCGAATAAAATGAAAATGTAAAATAACTAAGTATCTAGATTTATATAGCAATGAATTTAGAATTCTTTCATAAAAGTCCTCGAAATGTATATATATTAAGAACTCCAATACAAGGCAAAAAAATATGGCATATAACATAGAACACTTATGTGAAATACATAACAAAATAATAATAATAATAATAATGTTTTTACATTCAAACTGACTTCGAGTTCGATTAACGAAATATGTATACAATGCTTTGTGACGTCATACACGTATTGTACATGTGACATGCATAAATATTATAAATATCAATGTAAAAATCGACAACCTATCCAACGAATATTATTTTTCACTTGGTAAAATCATAAAACCATGAGTTTTTGTTCTCGTTGCGCCTTAAAACGTAATAATCAATAAAATTAAGTATACAAAAATATTCATAAGTTAATTTAAAATCAATTTTTTGTTTACTTCACTGTCTAATTTACACGATATCAATTTTTAGTGATGAAAAATGTTTTCGGTACGTGTTCAAAATCGTTTTCATACAATTTTTTTTTAGAATTCACCTCGGTATCTGGACCATTGGCTCATAATTTTTATATTATAAGCGCTTACTACATAATAATTATTAAATGCTCAACTAATTAAAGATATTTAAATTATGTACTATTTTACTTTGCATTCAGTTAACGTCGTATGTAATGTTATTTATTATTATAATAATATTTGTTTATGTTTTAAGTACCAGTAAAAAAATTGTAAACCATCTCCATATAATACATGTGCAATAGGTATTTAAGATAGGTTGGTATCTTTATTATTGTTAAATTTATAACGTGGAAGGGAAAAGGCGATGTAAATTATTAATGCAACGGGTAATTTGGGATCCAGGAATCTGGAGGGAGTGGTCCTATGGGCTGTGGTAATGTGGTTTGAATGGTAACACATCACAGAACACGGAGAATGTAGTTTTTGGAAAACTTATATGATGTTCAATATAGATATTTAGTATGTATCTATTATACTATTGCTTAGTGTAAATTTTATAATTTGTTTAGAAAATGTTTACCTAAAAATAAATAATAAGTAAATAAAGATATTTATTTTTGTTAAAATTAATTCTATATTATGGTCTTGTCGGTCTTGGTAATAATAAACATTTTAGGAATTTAATATTTTAATATCTATAATTGAATATAAAAATTAATTATTTTCTTTATATAGGTATACATATTTATATTATAATATTTATATAGATCCTAATATCTTATTATTTATAATTAGCTAACAAAAAGTGAAACTGGTACAATTTAGTTGTATATAGGTAATTAGTTTGATTGCATTAGTACCTACTTAATGGACATAATAAGAGAGGATGAACAAACGGTTTTGTTTTTATTATTTGTTGTTGATCTTTAATTGTGCATTTGTATTTTATAAGCTCTGAGTAGATAAAATTGTATAGAGATAAACTTTTGATTATAATATATACAAATTTAGGCAACATAATAAATGTTTGTAATAATCGTAACATAATAAATTATCTAATACGGTAATATTTTATTATTTAAAAAATAATAGCATTTGGAATTCGATTTGGAAAATCGTAAATTATTTGATTAGTATAACGTTATAAAATATACACCATAGGTATTGTTTGTATTACGTACTTAACATTTTTATTCAGCTGCAATTTATTATTTTCCTGCAATTCAATATTATTTTTATTTCATAGTATAATTTTATCATTTAAATCTATTTAAAAAATGCCTATTTAATTCCAACGAAGCTTTTGAATAATTAAAAGATTTTTATTTTTTCCACAACGAAGCTGGGTTATTCAACTAGTTAGTAGGTACTTAGTATATATATAAATTAAAATCATTATAAGTATTAATAGTATTATTGTGTAAGTACTATGTATTTGCAGTTAGGCTAATTTATAACGAATTTATTTTTAAAAAAATAGGCTTAAGTTAACAAATATGAGTATGAGAATTTTTTATGTGGGTTGTTTTTGATTATACAGCCTTGGATATGTTTAAGAAATTTCAATTGAATTAATCTTAGTGATTACCTGTGCATAATGCGCACCTCCGGTGGAGTTTGCGTAACTATACTAACTATAGAAATCATTATGCTCACTTCATTTCTCAATTATTCGACTTGAAATGTCAAAGAAAATTTCAAGAATATTATAAATGTAATAGAATATTATGAAAATGTATAAAGGGAAACATATTAAAACCAAAAATTGTCCATTAAGAGTTTTGGACTCTATACAGAATACATGACATAGTATAATTTCATTGATAATTTGTAGGTACATAATTAAGATAACGGATAAAAACATAAATAAAACTTAAATTGGTTTAAAAAGTTAAATATAGTTATTCAATATCTATATAAAGGATTATAATGTAAAATAAAAATAAAATGTCTACTTCCTCATTAATACTTGCTATCTAATTCTTAAATAATATTAATTGATAAACAATTAGTGAACTAATAGAAAATGTTACGTACCCACCTAGGTAACATTAACGAAACTAAGACTTTGAATTAAGCATAATATAGCGACAATAATTTTAAATTAATAATAATAATAAAGACGAAAATATTAAGAATTAGGAAAATCACCAAAAGTATATTGTAATAATACTAAAATAGTATTATAATTTGTAATATTGTGTTTATTTGTTCGTATTAAAATAACTTAACCTAACCTTTACAAAAATGTATACCTTTATAATTCATTTTATTTCAGGTGATGAGATGATAGTATAGAATATTGTTTAAAAATGGAATCACCGGGAATGGCTCTTAGTGATAAGTATGGGGGTGATAATCCACCAGCCATTATGGTCAGAGGTGCATACAAGAGATACAACCCTTACAGTGTCGTTCTCAGAGGCCTCAACATGACTGTACCCGAAGGAACTATGTGAGCAAACTATTACTAAATATTATAAATTCTATTGGACAATAGTAGTTGATATTGTACCTATATAGTATAGATATTCAAATATTCAGCAGTTAAATACAAATTGAATCAAACTATGACAATTTGCACAATACATAAGTACATAACAATTCTACTTATATTAAATCTGAATTAATTTGAAAAATTCATAAATGCTATTTTACAAAATTATCTTGACTCTTACTTTTATAGTAATAATTAGTAGTTAAGACAGAATGGAACTAAATGATTTGGGAAAAATTATCTTTACCTATCGTAACATACAAGTACCTATGTTAATCATCAATGTGCATGTTGTATCGAACACATCTTTATCTATTATATCATAGCTGGAGAAAGGCGATTACTATTTAACGATACATCAGGGTCATTGATGTAATGGCACAGTACAAATTATGTTGTACATCATTATGTAAACTTTCTATATCAGTTGTATTTGATATACTATACAATAAACACTAAAAGATAGGTAAAGTTGGCACAAAGGGATTATTATTTTTAAAAAGTCGTAAATAATCATATATTATTCAATGATATAAATCAATGAACATGTTGAATAATACATAATCATAATTCATAGTTCTTTTTAAATGTAATAATTAAATTATAATGAATTATGAAAATATTGGGTAATATATGATTTCTGGTTTGTATGTAGACAATATTATAGGCCTACTTAATTTATTATAGGCTGGCTAGAAAAGCTGCCGCAATTTCGTATGCAAGACCAATCTCTAGTAAAATATTTAAAAAATAAATATAATTACAATTTAGAAAGTAAAAGATATCTAACTGTTTATGGAGAGCTATTAGACTTAAATCATTATACAATATACCTACAAAGTACAAACAATCAAGTTATAGGTAGTGTTTTATTAAATTTTGTATATAACTTTTACCTATAATGGCTTAAAAATATAATATATTAATTAGTATTATAAAGTACCTATTATACTCGTATAATTTATTGGATTATTTGGGTTTATAGATATGGCCTTCTCGGTCCTAGTGGTTGTGGTAAAACTACCTTACTCAGCTGCATGGTCGGACGGTGTCAGCTTGATGCTGGGGATATACAGGTCAAAGCTAGGACGAAGTCTAACATCGGATACATGCCTCAAGTAATTGTTGTTAAAATATTTTAGGCATAGATACATTGATAAATATAAATAAACCTTTATTTAAGTATTATGTACATTTTTTTTCAGGAACTCGCTCTGTACCAAGAATTTAGTATTAAAGAAACAATGACCTATTATGGCCGTTTATTTGGTATGAGTCATAAACAAATAGAAACCAGAACGTATGAACTGTTAAAATTTTTAGAACTTCCAAATGAAAATAATATTGTTAGTCGACTGAGGTAAATTTAAACGTATATTATTTATATATAATGCTATCACAACAAATTAAAATCGCTTATAATTTTAAATATTTAAAATTTACTATTAACGTGATACTATTTTAAAAATTCATCAAAAACAAAAATATAAACATGCATTTAAGCAGAAACGTATTTATGACTTAAGCACTTTAGTAATATTATTTTATAGTGGTGGTCAAGAAAGAAGAGTGTCTTTTGCTGTTGCATTGCTCCACGACCCTCAACTTCTGATTTTAGACGAACCTACCGTAGGGGTAGATCCCGTGTTAAGTGCTAGGTAAGTACATATATATAATTTCACTAAAAACGAATTATGTTTGGATTGTCTTATTTATATATATGTTAATAAATTACTGTATTTGTGTAGCATTTGGCAACATCTTCTAGACATGACTGCCAATGGAAATAAAACAGTTGTAATTACCACACATTATATTGAAGAAGCCCGGCAAGCACATACGGTTAGTGATTATTTATTTAATAATAAACATTTATATGAGTACTACAATCAATAGTATATTATACCATATTATATTATGAAATAATACTAGATGGTTATAAATTATAATTAATATCAAATGTTCAATTATTCAGTATTTTTATACCTATTACAATATAACTACATAATGAAGTATATTATTTTAATCATTTTTAAAAAGCTTTTTTGAAGAAACCGGTGTTATATTGTAAACAAATATAAACAAGTATTTATAGGTATTAATTTTTTTTAAATATTTTGATATATTTCTGGGTAAATTGAGTTCCATTCAATTCAATAATTATTTTTAATGAATTGATATATTATTATTACAATTTTTGGTTAGAGTTTAAATAAAGGACTTTATGGTAGCTCATTTATGTCATGTATATATTTAAGATTTACATAATAGTCAAATTTCACAGTTAAATCAATTATTTTACTTATTTTTTTTTTAATATACTATATGTCTATATTAGAATAGATATAACATGCAAACAAGTTATTGTTATGTTATTATACAATTAAGAGATAAATAATACGAACATTTAAATATGAATTTATAAGTAGCACATATAATAGGTATAAATATATTATATAGTATATACATACGAACATTGTATGATGTAATTAAATAAGATGCAAATATTTTAATGATAACCAAAATTGGATAAAAGTGTCTAATTAGATTGAAATACAATTTGATTCACTTACCGTAGTATTTTACTGTTGTGCGGATGAAATGATTGTAGCTGTAGGAAGTTAAATGTGGAGAAATGTAAAAATGAGCTTGATTGATGCGGGAGAGAAGGTCAGATGCGTCTATTGAATTATTGGGAAGGCTATAAATAAATTGAGAGTTAATATTACGACAGAATAAAAAAGAATAAATATTTAGTTAATAACTAATGTCAGAGCAACTATGTTAAGGTCGTGGTAATTTAAATCCAAAAAACTTCGGAGAAAAAATTATGCAGACCACGTTCAAGACGAAATTGATATTTAGCGAGATTGGAGTGAGTACCAAATGGCAACAATATAAACAAGAATAGATTGATCAAGAGCAGGTACAAAGATAAAAGTTAGTTACTTGAAGTGAAAAACATTGAATTGAATTCGATAAGAACCATAAGGCCACAACTTGTAGAGCTCTACTATAGTCATAATATCAATATGATGGCTAATAATGTATATAATGATACAAGTAATTAATGTTGAAAATCATTAAACACATAAGGATAATAAGGGTCTAAAGGGTAAAGGGATTCTGGATCTAGAAAAGAATAATAACACTACACTTGCTAAGGTTAAGATAACGAAGTTATAAATCTAACAACTGGGTATTATAAATTCACATTGAACAAAATAAATAGGTATTTATTTATATTTTTACATATTTACAATTTTTGTATAATGACGTATAATACTTTACAATAAGCAAATTGTATGATATATATTATATATATTTATTAAAATAACATGAAATCATACAAGTAGAGAAAATATTCATTGATATTACTCCATAGACAATTACATAGAAGCATTAATGATGATTTTTTTTATAATAACTATTTCCTAAAAATATTTTTTGTTTATGCTTATACATTTTTTAATTTGATAGTTAAGGTAGTTTGCATAATGTTTAATTTATTCTATTATATATTTACAGATTGGATTAATGCGAGATGGTACACTATTGGCTGAAGAATCTCCAAGCCAACTTCTTTTAAAACATAATTGCTCAACTTTAGAACAAGCTTTCCTGGAACTTAGCAAACGCCAAACTAGAAGAAGTGTTATGGATAAAGAAGATGAAAATTGTGTATGTCAGAATTATGTTTAGCTATGCTTGTTTATTTTATTTAAAACAATATTTATAATAATTATTATTTTCCACAGTATTAGTTGTATCTAAATCCTTAGGAAAGTTTTATTATACTTATATCTACTTCTGATTAAAACCATTTAAAATATTTTTTTAAATAAATAACTTTTAAAAATTCTAAAAACGTTGATAAAACTTATTTTAAGTAAAATTAATTTTTTTCAGAAGATTTTTTTATACTAATTACTTTATTTAAAATCATTGAATATTTTTAAATTAAAATGTATTGCAATTTTTCGGTAATTATTAAGTATAATATAATTATAGTTTTAGTTTATCTTTAAAAGTAAACTAATGTAATTGTATAGCTTACCTATTGTAAAATCCAATGAAAATAGTTCTAGATGAGATAAATATTTTTTTTCCAAATTAACTATAATTAAATTAACTCTAAAAAATTGTTAATAATTAATAAATATTTTTTTCAGAATATTGAAACATATCCCGTGCCAAATAAAAAACCACTGGCACCACTGAAACCAGACAATATTTGTTCAAAATCAAGAATTGTAGCACAGTTATTGAAAAACTTTTACTGGATGAAAAGAAATATACCGTAAGTACTAAATATTGAAATAAGTATATTTGCAGGTTATTATCTTTAGACACTCGCCACAAAATATAAATCATAGTTCAATAATTGACATTTTTACAATAAATAATAAAAAAAAATCTTTTTTTTAACCATTCATATTCATAAAGTAATATTTATACTAAAATACAGGCCATAACGTTCGGAATTTAAACTATACAATCTATTATTGCATTTAAAAGTCATTCAAAAATAATCAAAACATAATAATAGTAATGACATCGTATGTTAATTTTATAATTTTTTTTGTGTAGGATTATGTGTTTCCTAATGATCTTGCCTGTTGTACAATGCTACTTATTTTGCACTTGTATTGGTCGTGATCCTCAAGGGTTAAAATTAGGAGTGGTCAACGAAGAGCTTAAAAATGGTATGTCAAGTTGCAGTAGTTATCCATCGAGTGGATGTAATTTCAGTGTACCGCTAAGTTGTCGGTACTTACAAAACTTAAAGGACAAGAGTTACAAATTGGTTAGTATTAAAATATTATAGTTATTAGTAAACTTTTTCCAATGTCCATAAAACTAAATCACAACATCTAAAATTAAAAAACAGATAGAGTATGATTCTCTGGACGAAGCGAAGTTCGCTGTCAAGAAGAATAAGGTTTGGGGAGTGTTATATTTCGAAGAAGGTTATTCAGAATCTCTCGGCGAACGTATCAAAATGCCTGAAAATGCAACAGATAGGACTTTAAGCATTAGTGATGTCAATATATGGCAAGACATGTCCAGTAAGTACATATATTATTTAAAAAATATAATTTTTATTTCACGCAATTCGTTATTTGTTTTAATGTTGAAAATCTTTCTCCATCATTGTTACAGATCAATACGTGAGTAACCTATTACGAAGAGATATGCTTTCGAGGTATGTGATGTTTCTAGAAAGTGTATTTAGGGACTGTGGTTGGCCCGTTGCGTTAGCCGATATACCGATCAAGGTAATAATTTGGAAATAATTGTCCATCATTATAGTATAATAATATGTTTCTTTGTCGTACTTGTTTAGTTGGAAGACGCGATTTACGGAGACAACAACCCGAGTTTTGGACATTTCACAGCTCCAGCTATAATATCACTGTTGGTTTATTTTTATATTAAAAAATAATTAATTAAACAGCAACGTGCACTGAAAAATTTATTCTTACGATATAAACATAACGATAAAGATAGTAATATGCTTATATACACTAATATGTTATGCTATGTGTTATGTTCATCCCAATAATTAATAACGGTATGTATAATACAATTTTAAAGATGAAAAATATTTGATCCACAGATTTGAGTTTTATCTCCCGATGGTGTTCACGGTGGGAGCGATACTTATGGAAAAAATGGGAGGATTGTTGGAGAGGAGTCTCGTTGCCGGTATTAATTATTTAAAATACAATAATTATATTATATTTGAATTTTAAACGGTACGAACACCGGCTTGTGCATCTAATACGACTTATCGAATCTTTATTTTTGTCAAGGCGTCACGGTGACGGAAGTAATATTGTCTCACATCGTGGTTCAGTACATCGTTTTAAGCGTTCAAACGGCGTTGATGATGTTGGTGTTATTTGTATTCTTCGATAATCCCATGGTGGGCAGTCTGGTTTGGTCTCTGTCCTTACTGTTCTTGACAGGGACTAGTGGAATGTGTTATGGTGAGTGAATACTATATAGCTGTATAATAGGTATAAAAAAACAGCAGAGCACCAGCACGGACGGAATTTAGAAACTTATTTACGTATAGCCACATTCTATACGTTATAGTCTCGACGATTCGTGATTATAATAGGATATACTATATACTATATAGTTATAGTTATATATATTTTTTTTAAATAAAGGATTTATGGTCTCGGTGTTCTGCAACACGGACACATCTGCCACGTTCATGGGCTTGGGCAGTTTCTTCCCTCTAGCTATGCTCAGTGGGATGATTTGGCCATTGGAAGGTATGCATTGGATACTGAGATCGATCGGATGGATTTTGCCGATCACGTTGTCGACGGAATCGTTTAGGGCTCTGTCCGCCAGGGATTGGTCGATAACGCACCCAACGGTCTACAAAGGATTTTTGTCCGCATCTGGATGGATCGGTGTGTTTATGTTGGTTACCATAATTGTGGTGAAGAAAAACAACGGTTTGCGAAATGTTTCCAAATAATATTTATAAATAAAATGTAAATAAATGTATTATAAGCCATGTACAAGTTGAGATTACGTCCGTTATATTATATTGTGTCAAAATGATACATATTGTGTTTTATACTAAAAATTATTTTTATAAATTTTTTGGTTATTTGATAATAATTATAATAAATTTTAGCCTTTATGTATTATATATATATATTATATATCATAGAACTACCAATTACTATAATTTATAAGTTTTGAACAAATTATACTTTATTGATGAATAATTGCTATTATTTTAACTTGATTTGTGTACCATATAATGTCTAAAATTCCTACATCCATGGCTGCATGATAAAAAACAAACCTCGCGTGTGACAGCAAAGAAAACATTATTTATAAAATTATTATGTTGGAGTATTTTGGGAATAAAATTAATACGATCACACGACATCTAAGAAGGAAAATAGGAAAATACGTTTGCTGAGTAATCTGTTTTTTAGATATTTTATGAGTGTCGTTAAAATAGTGTAAGTGTATTAAAATAAATATTTTATAATATTTATACATATGTATATAATATATGATTACCCGGAGTAGTGGATAGACTTTTTAAGATACATAACTGTCATAATTTCTATTTATTGTCATACCAGGCGTATGACAAGAAAGTGATAGTATTAATATGTAATAATAAAATGCCAACAGTTTATTTATTGTATTTAAGAATTTTAAGGGCTTTCGTGGATCTATAAATTTTTTTGGCAACCTTTTATTTTTAAATGATTAGGTCGGATTTGTATTAAAAATATACCTATACAAAATTTGCTATGTAAAACAAGAAGAGCATTAAGAAGCACAGCTTTATTTGTTGCTGGTGTAAAAATTCCATTAACATTTTATTTTATGAAACTTAATTTAATAATATTGTTCATATTCTGAGTATTATGTAAAACGTTGTTATTGTATAAAGAACAAAAAACATTTGAGGAATTTTTCTTATTTGGATATGTTAAATATGGTTTTTCCATTCTCTATGATTACGTGGTACTAGATTTAACTTTATTCATATTATAACTTAGAAGTATAAAATTATCTTTATTCTTTGGTGTTAGCTGATAACTATTTTCTTTTATACTGATAATCGGGTTTGAACTGTTTAAACTGTTTAAAGTTATCAATATTTATGTAAATTTCATGAAACATTCACTTACCATATTGTCCTAGAACTTATTTTATAAATTCAATTAGGTATGGTACCAACGTTTTTGGGTTTAATGAATTTACGATTAATTTATGTATAAGTGTAGAATCTTTATTAAATTATTACTTTGCTGAGATTTTTGAGACTATTGAGATAATTACTAAATTGAGTCCAAAGTTATATGTTTTGTTTTAGTTAAATTAAAAAATCTAAATAATTTTAAAGTATATTTATTATAATATTATGTTTGAATTTATTATGCCACTAATGTTTTTTGATATTGATTTTTTTTTATGTTTAATCATTTAGTTGATTAACCATTTTAACATAAAATTATGAATATTTTATAGGTTATTTATGTTATTTTTATAATTTTTTTGTATCTTTATCTTTTATCACAAGTCATTCATTATAATGACCTTAATATAGTTAATGGGTTTAAAAATCAAATTAGACTGCTGTCACCATACTATTACATCATTTTATTTGACTTTTTTTTGCTTTTCAAACAAACTTGCTTGCGAGTGTCCAAGACCTATTTCCATTTTTATCCCTACCTTATAATATATTAAATATAATGTTCATTAATTATTTTTTTATTTTTATTAATTTTTTCATATACCCGTTGACAATATACCAATAAAAACAGGAAAATGTCTGAGGCAGACCTCTTCTCACTTTGAAATTGGGTTTAAATAACTTTTTAAAGTTAATTTAGCAATTAATATTATCGAAAAAGCCTTTAACGACTGTAAAAAATTGTATTTCAACGATAATCTCGTTTGTTATTAATGGAAAATTATTGTAATTTGAATTATAATAATACAATATTTATTATTGAAATAAATGATTGTATTTATAAAATAGTTTTATTAAAATGTTTGCAGTACTCCAGTATCTAATCTTTTATTTTTATTTTTTTTGTCTAAATATTATAATTAAATCATGTCCATAACGTAGTTACTATATAGTTATTACAAGTTCCACACCTCATTTGTTCATGCTCTAGTTTATTCTAAAATATAATTTGAACGATGAATTGGAGCTGTGTTCTATTTTACTCTGTAGTAGATTCAATATTAAAATGTTGTAAAGGACTTATAAACTAAGTGTGTGTAATGTAAATGTTTACATTAAACTAAACATAATGTTAGTTATTTAACACCACTTTAGTATAGGAATCGGAAAGTCAGTGTCACGAAAAAGTACTTAATAAAATATATTCACTAATGTTTGAAATCATTTATAAATACATTTTTATTTGAATATATAATCAGTATAAATATACAAAATAAATTTAAAACATGTTAGAAGGCGATTAAATATTATATTATTTCTAGTTAATTTTTCAAACGTCCTGCCCTAGCATCTGTTATGACTCCCCATAGTTCTATGATGAAATCGTCTGTAAATCCTAATTCATCTAAATCAGAGTTATCGATAGCCTCCGCAAAGTCCATACTGTTCAGCTTATCTTCTCCTTTCTCCCAAATTTGTGTGGCTATAGGTAAGAAAACAACGAGAACAATAAATAAATTCGTGTTTACTATAATAATATATATTATTATATTATACGATTAAAAATTACCAAGTTCGAAATCGCTGATTCCCAACAAGTTTTCCAGCAGTTGATTGATTTTATCAATACCCTTTTTGGACTCGTCAGTCTATATATACATAAAAAAATCTTATTTTATTAATAATCGAGTTTTGGTCTAAATAGACACGTGCGAAATATACCTCTTTTTGAATTTGAGCCGCACCGTTGGCTTTGAACCTTAACGTTTCTTTCCCATTTCCATACGAAGCACTCTTCCCTCGTTTGGAACTCCTCGGTTCGATATTCGCTGTTTACGTAAAAAATAAATAAGTAATAAATGTATAAATTATATATTTAATTTTGATAATCTTATTAAAACGAATCCTTAAAAGTTACGTACAAAATCCCGCTTTAATTGGCTCTATTAATCGCAACGTGAATACAGTTCCTTTTGGAATGTCTTTTAACATCTTGGCCACTTCGTAGTGTCTTCTGCCTACCATTGTTTCATTGTCTATTTTTTCAATATGATCACCTACCTGTAAAATAATATTTATTATGTTGGCATTCTTATACCAATAAAATTATATTTATAACTCCGTTTAAAGTAGTACCTGAATAATTATTAATATAATAATATATTTTTATCACAGTTATAATTTAGATTTAAGATTAAAATAAAAATGACAGTAATTTTTTTTTTTAATAATAAGTTTAAGAAGAATAGTAATTAAATTTAACCTATTTTAAATTATAGTACGTCCATCGTTAGAAAAGGACACCTCATATGCATTCACATGAAATACATAGTAAAAAAAATGTATATTTACACTATTTAAAATTTTAAAATATTTTTATCTAAAAAAAACTCACACTTATGTAGGAAATTTTATCAATGATACTATTTTCTTTAATACGTTTTATAAAACAATATCCTGATCCATTATCTGTGATTGTCAGACCAAGTGCCTCGTTTGTCTTAGCAATTTCGATTTCTTTTGGTCGTCCTTATGAACAAAAAAGCAATATAAATAGTAAATATTATATTAAATATCGTTAAAATTTTATATTTAATTATATAATATATAGGTATAACCATCAAATTCTAGTCAGTATAACGTGGTCAGTTTTTAAATTACCTTTACGATGTACAAAAATAAAATCATCCAGGCCAATTTGACTACCCAGAAGTTTTGTCATGTCCATTTTGTGAGTATTTAAAGTGCAAAACAGAATCTATAACAGAAGTTTAAATACCTTAAAATGTTGTGTTATACTAATACCTTTACGTTATTTGTATTAAATATTAAATAATAATTAATCAGTACAGTTTTTTTTTTTAAATCTTAATGAATTGATAACCATTGTTGTTGAATATTAGGTATATAACTCCAACCAATTACTAACTTCTGTGATATATATTAATACCTAATTATTAATTTAGTTGGTATATATAAAATATATTTTATAAAGCTTAACCTACAACTGATAATAATGCTTATTTTATTTCTTGAAATCTCGTATTTGATATGGTTTTTTTTACCATTATAAAACCATTATATAGGTACCTAATCTGTTATAATATTTATTCAAATTATGTGCTTATGAGTTATGCTTGTAGTTTCGAGCCATTTGCAATGGTTATAGTCAGTCACAGATGATTAAAAGTATTTCATTACACCACAGTGATAAATTGATCATTGACGGAAGAGTTCCGAAGAAAATACATAGTATTAGCAGTTAAATACTGTTCCGTTGGTTGAATCTTATAATAAAAATAATTGTCGATGACTTAACGCTACAACTGCTTATTAACAGTGTATACTACGTAATGAATAATGTTCGACCGCAAATCGACGGCCTCCAAAATAATGTTTACACTGCAGATTTTAATACTGTTATATAATGATGGATATCTATAATATAATATATAATAATAAACGGTCGATTATGATACTAAAATCTAATGGACCAGATTGAAACTGTAAAATATATTAATTTAATAACTATTATAAAGTTGTACAACTGTACAAGTACTTATTCATAAAAGTTATGACGATGTATAAACTACAATACATAAATAACTATCACCAGTGAACCCGGAAATTACTCAATGGTAAAATAATCGCGCAGTGTCGTTTACGTTTTAGTGACCGGACCAATATGTTATATAAATTAAATTACATACATTACACTCGCTGTCCGGTGCAGTTTGCTGTAGAGTACAAACTTATGTATTATTTCTTGTCTTCTTGACCAGTATATCTGATATTTTCATCATTTAATGCTACGCACATCTCGATATCCTGTTTGTGTTATAATTGTTCTACAAGAAACTACACGATATCTAATCGATATTTATATAATAGCGATGTACCGATAAAATATTTACCCAATACTTATGAATATTGTGATACCTTTATGGACTTAAGTATGCTACGTTTCGGCATATTATTATTGTTTTACTTAGATAGTTATGTATTTATTTATGTATACAGCAAAAATTGTATTTATTTAAATTTTTTCCTTGTATAAGTAGAATACCTATACTCGTAAACATGAAGGTTTTTTTTTGACGTGAAATATGTCATCAGTTACCTATTTAAAAATATTGTTTTGTTTCACCTTGAAAAAGTACTCTTTATATACTTTACAGTTTACTTTATATCTATATGTATTAATATTTCTAATTATTATAGCGTACTACTTGATATTAAAAAAAATTTTATTTTATTTTTTTTTAAACAATCAAAACATTTAAAATGAATTTAATTTTTTTACACTTAATTTTAGTATGAAAAAAATAAATACATTATTCTTACATATAAAATTAAACATTTATAAAAATGTTTGTAAACGATAAGATTATTTCATAATTAATAAATATGACTTAAGTCATATTATTCTTAATCAAAAGTTATTAACTGATAACTAATATACATTAATATTTATTTATTTAATGATAATAACGGGTAAAGCCCAATTTGCACTTAATACAAGGTATGTTTTGAATATTAATATATTTAAGTGAGTGATAGTACAATTATTATCATTATTAAATTTTTTTCTTCTGAAGAAATGCTAAAATATTTCCAACGATTTGTTTTTAAATTAGCATTCAATTCGTTTTTTCCATAACCTTGAAATCAATTACAGTGCCATAGGTATTAAAAATTATCATAAATATAAGATTTTATAGCGTAACTGATGTTTAGTAATTATTTAGTAATCTATAATATATTACCTTATATCCTCCTACTGAAATATGTCTATGTAAAGACAACATCATTTTTCATATGATATTGTTTGTATATACGAATGAACCATTTCGTCAAAAATATGTATTAACTATTAAGTAATAAAAAAAACATATTATAATCTATAGCGTACCTATTCTTGTCTACGATTTACACTTATATTTATAAGTGCATTATAATAATTACAAGCGCGTTAACCGTTAAGAATATTTACGTTTTTATAATTTGAAAATAAATTTAACGCATATAGTTTTTTTTATAGATTCAAAGAAACCGTATTTTATGTTGTTGATGTAAGTACTTATAATATTATATGCAAAACAATAATAATTATTTATATTA
This sequence comes from Aphis gossypii, assembly GCF_020184175.1. Lineage (NCBI taxonomy): Eukaryota > Metazoa > Arthropoda > Insecta > Hemiptera > Aphididae > Aphis > Aphis gossypii. Next base: position 13,041,743 of record NC_065530.1, on the reverse strand, counting down.
CAAATGTTTACTGTGTGTTATTTGTTAAAAAATGAGAAGGAAAAGATAAGTTTTTCATGAGAAATATTTATAGCCTTGTAGATAATATAGACTATCGTGACGGTGTATAAGTTGATTGTATAATTTTATCTACAATAGTAATTTCATTAGTTATGAATATAATACCGAACGTTTTTTTTTTTTTATTACAAATGACTGTTATATTCTACAAAAGCATGCCCTACAGCATCGTTGAGATTTCCTTGAATCGTCTTTGAAGATGACGTGTACCTACCTACTTAGACATTCAGGATAATATTATAATTATAAAGTCTTGAAAAAAAATGATCTCAAATTTAAATAAATTGTATTTGTATTTAAAAAAAATATAAATATATAATATATATAGTTACGTAATTATAGAACTCAATATATTTATGATTTTTGTATACTATGTTATTTTTTAAGTCATTTTTAAACTGAAACTTGGATTTATTCCTTATTAGTGAGTTTATGAGCCATCTAAGTTTTAATAGTTTTAATATACAAATATAATATAATATGAGTAATGTGTATTGTGTATATTGTCTATGCGGGCGTTGAATATTATAATACTATTGAGCTTGTATGTAAATAGGCTTGGACTTGAACAATAATAATTATAATAATTCATAATTATTATTGTGGGATTATTTTTTATAGCTCATTATAGTAGATCTGCGTGTATTAATTAATTATTCGTGTCCATGGAAAAACGCTCAGATTTAATTTAAAAAATATTGTAATCAATTTCATATTTCTATATGCATGCCAATAAAAAATCTAAAAAAAATATTTAGAAGAATTTCTTTTAAATTTCACTTAACGTTGTTGATTTTGTAGATAATCGAAATTGACTTAAATTAGGCCATGCAAATTACCTTTGTAAATTAATAAGTATAGTAATATACATATTTTTTTAAATTTTACGAACATAGCACTATTGTACTGCCATACTTGTACTATATGATATAATAAACAGTTTTTCATACCCTTAATGAATACCCTTTTTCAAATTTATATTAATTTATCTACTTTAAATTGTGTTTGTTAATTCACATATCTATATTAGAAGCACCTATAGTATAAGTATGCTATTGAATTACTGTAAGTTGTTATGTCTAACTTATATGAATTTATAATGAAATTTCTGTACATAATATTCAATGTAATGTAACACAATTCATATATTATATCACACTTATATTGGATTCATCTGCTTGTAGGTTATGTTGGGCTAGGTCAGTTCTGCCTAATCTTCGAATTTTTTTTTCAAGTACATTTTACGATAGGTTTATATTTTTTCTTCAACGGTATCAAATTATAATGCTACACAACATATAATAATAATACAACTATAATATACTATACCAATTTAATTTGTAAGGTTGAACTAAATTTTGTTATTCATCATTTTCGGCCGATTTATAATAATAATGAATATCGTTTAACTATGTTTAACAAGATATTTTCATGAGATATTTGACTACACACACATACATAAAAAATTGTTAACTTACAAATGATATAAAAGAATATTTTAAAAAACTATATATTTCTCAAGATGTTTATGAGTGTTAACTTTTAAAAAAAATCAACCTGTTTATATATCTTTACAAATTTTGTAGAACGATGTTTTATTCTATATTGATTTGTTATGCACAGAATTATTGTTTGGTGCCTATTTGTTTATACTGTACAGTATAAGTACATTATTATTTATTAATTTATAATAGGTATCATGTACTAATAATTAGGTCACATTATAGGTATGTTTAGCTGTGTTGAATAAGAATGCATTTTAATTTCCATTGGGAATTGGCATCCTCTGATCCGTCCTGTTTCATGGTATAACGTCGAATTATTTTTGACATGAGAATTAATATACGTGGTAGCCGGTAATTAACTATTACTGGTTCTAACCAGACAAAAGTATCCGGCACATGTTGATAATGATCGGTCTAGTTCTAAAAATCACTAACCGTGCACCATGGTCTATAAAATTGTGTAGCTGTATTCAATATACGAATTCATTATACAAATTTATTTTTAATCTCATTTTTTTTTATGGGTAGCTTTATATATCCGATGTAGTCATAGTATATGCGATATGTTTTTACATTAAAGTATCTATAGTTGTGTATTTTTTGAAATTAAAACATTTTTTACTCCAATACAAATTAATATATATTATATGTAACCATAATTACAGATCAATATAATTATAAGACATGCTAAATAGTAAATAAAGATATTAAATTGTATCACGCCATGAATTTAAAACTCTCATAGACAGCTTTATAGAATAAAACAAGGTAGATCATCCGTAAAATTAATCTTATATACACAGTTTCGTAGGTAAATAATTAATATGAAAAAAAACTTTCGACAAAGGTGTAATTTATTACATTCATCTTTTAATTAAATTGTAATAGAAAAAATAATTATAATGATATCCCATGCATTAAATGTCGAAATAACCGTATAAAAAAAACTATAATGGATATAATTACACATATAGTATAATGATATAATAATATAATATTTATAATTGCGATTCATCATGCTCTCAGATTAATGTCTTAGTTGCTACGTTAGGACGTATATGGTATATGATGAGTACAGACACAATATATTATATCACAATATATATTATTTTTAATATGTGAGTATATATTTACATAATTTTTATCATTTTTTCTTAACACCTATTAGATAAATCGTATACTTAAATCATAATTGCTACTGTGTTTTATACTTAATAATTAATAATATTAATTCTATTAATTAATGTATTAAAATGATTTATTAATATATCGAATCCTTATGCAGAGCTTTTAAAAACTAACTTCTTTATCAAAGTGTTTTATCGATTGTAAATGTCAGTAGGTATATAGCATGGTATTATATTGTTTATATTATATATTTGAGTTTGCATACATTGTATAATTTAGGTACAGAGTGTACTCCGTTATGACGAGTGTCTAGTAGTAATATTTCCATAACTACATAAAATAAATTCCTTTTGAGAAACATTTCGTGCATACCAAGTGGCAAATGATAGATTTAACGAGCTACACTTATTCTGTTGGCTAATATAATAGTTGTGTTTATTTACTAAGCATTTGATTGTAGCTTTAACTTTTGAAGTATATTCTAATAGGTCCCAAACCCAATTACTCAATCTAGAAACGTATACTGTACTTATAATACTATTATTTTCTATGACATTTAATTTTTTTTTAAATATTTTTTAGGTGCAGATAGTACAATAATGAGTTTATAAAGAGTTTCAAACTACAATTTTTTTTTTGATATTTTGAAGAAGACATTTTTCTGAAAATATAAATGCACGAACATCAAACATATATTGTAATTTGTAAAAAATAGTTTAAATAAATATATAAAACTATTTACCAGAAATAAATAGCAAGCATCTACTGAGAAACCCCCATTTAATTGATCATTTTTCAATCTGTAAGTATATAATGTAATTTATTCTGCAAAGGTCTAAATTAAATAGATTCTAATTTGGATATAAAAAAACATCATAAACTACTAACTAGTGTAGTAGTTGCTTAACATTTTATTTAAACTTGAAACCTCGTAATCAAAATAATTAATAATAATGATGAGACATAATATTCATTAAACTGAATCTAATAAAATAATATTAATACATTATACTAAACAACATATTTTAGAGAAAGTTAAAAATTAAAATGTTTAGAAATTTTAATTAAAATTAAATTAGCACACTTTTTAGGGCATAATAATTAGGTATATTAGTTGTAATAGTATAAGGAAATGTATGGGCTTATTTATAAGCTCTTTTAATTTAAATATATTTTCTGTAATATAGTTTATACCTAACCGATTGTCATTATAATGTAATATTAATCATCTTACGAATAAATATAAAAAGGATTTTTAGTTTATTACTTTTATAGTTGAATAAACATTTTTGTTATAGTTTAGATTATAATAATATATAAAATATAGAAGTTTAACATAATATGTATAGTATTATTATGTTATTGACTGAACGGTTTAACTGCATTAATCATTTTACTTTAAATACCTGCCTTATTAAAAACTACTCTTTGGAATATAACAATATTCTTTCTTCACAGAAATGTGTTATTATGTTTTAACTCGAATAAAATGTTTGTTAACAAAGAAAACCTCCAAAACGTATATGCGTTAGCGTTTTATTATTACTAAATATTGTGTAATGTTTTCTTTTTATTTCTCCATTAAATATGATAAGAATAAAAAATATAATGCATAACATCTACTTTATTACCTAGTTATCTTTTTTTAGTCCTTTGTCTTTATGTTCATATCAAACGTAATTTCTCACACAATAATAATATTATACATTAATTGAAAAATAGTTTTAGTTTTTAAATGTTATCAAAAGTATATTCGAATCATAAAGTGAAGATTTTTTTAAATGATTTAAACTTTTCGAAAACCATATACATATAGATAAATTGGTTTTAAACTGTATCACAAATGTATTGGTACATATAACTAGAATAAATCAAACGTAGTTGCGTATTTAGACTTACAGACTTTAATTTTGGGGTAACACCATAAAATCATAGCTAAATAGAATTCCAACTTTCATAGCTCACACAAAATTTCTAATGCGCATCTCTGCGTATTATTCTTCGTAGTTATCTTAAATTTAAATCAGTGCATAAAGAAATAAAAATATTTTATAAAAAACTTAACAACAGTACACTAACAATTCTAGTAAATCCTCCAAAGTCCAATATAGTGCTGATCATACATTTTATAAAAGTTTAAAAACAATTTGTTGCATGAATTTTTAAATATTATTTAATATTTCGTCTTATATATCTATTTATTATATTTATAAATTATTACACTAGCTTATTCCCTAATACAATAATCATTAAAAAAACATTGAACATTAGACTGACCTCCACGTGAGGTATAAAAGATCAATAAGTTATTACACAAATCAATAAATCGGTTCTACGACGAAAAAATGTCCGCAAAAATCTAAAAAATAATTTATAAAGATCTTAGTTTTCATGTTTAATAATTGTTTTTTAAGCCATTATTATACTAGCTTTGTTATTTTTATATGAGTATGTAATTTCTTAGTAAAATTTCTAAATGTCCTATCAAAACCATCACACCTACAATTATTTTCCTATCATACAAATAATTAAAATGTATAGTTTTTACCCTGAAGGGGAAATTGAATAAGTAATCACATTTAATTTAAAAATAATAGTTAGGTATACTATCAATAATAAATAATAATATATGAATAATTAATATTTGTAAAAACACGCATTTATTATTATTATTATTATTTTAATGTATAGTACTATTGGTACTATTGGTGTATTGGTACTCTATTGGGAATAGACTTTAGGCTGTAAATGACAAATTATTTTAGTTTTTCAATTTTAATTTAATTGGTTGATTATTTAAAACCCAAGGTAGTGTAAGATCTGCAGAAACAGATATATTACAATACGTGTAGTTTACAAGCGTGATGTACGTCAGTTTACAGTGGTTTTATCTCTTGTTCAACGTACAGAAGAAAATTATTATTGCATCACTTGATTATCTCAAAGCACAACATAAAATCATTTCACTAAATGAGTATTATTAGGTATGTATTTAGATCCAGGGTAGTAAAATGAATTGTAGGGGTGGTAAATTTTTGACTGCTATAAACGTATTACAGATAATAGAAAAAACCAATAGATATCTATCAATGATCTATCTAAAAAAAATTATAATTATATCATAATATACTAATATTGATAATAATATTATATAATGGCAATAGAACCCTTGATTATAAGTTATGATGCAGAGTGATTTTTTTAATCTGAGGTAATTAAGACCCAAATGTGTCTCTGGACAGTTTTAAGTGTTTTTAAAAAACTCAACTATCAAATTGGTAGGTAGTGTATGGTTATCGATATATTGTATAATGTATATGAATTTGATATGTATAGGTATATATTGTATACCTACTGAATAATGAGTAAAACGATATATGTTAATTTGTTATTAAAATAATATTTTTATATTATTTAATTTAAACTAGATATTAATGATCTTATATAATATTATATAAAATAATATTTAGTTGATATATGTTTTAATAAAGTCAATTCATTGATTCGAAAATATAATCATATCTATATTACATACTTAAAGTAATTAAAAAATAAGTTTATAGTTGAAATTACAACATTAACAACCTGATTTTCAAACATTACATTCTACGATGTTAATTAAATATTAGTATAAAGTATTTATAAACAGTCATAATATATATGAGACTCATTTAAAGACAGAACCCATACAAATCAGTTAAGTAAATTAACTACGACTTATAAAAAGCCTTTGACAGAACAAATTTTAATTTATTCATTTTTAAACTCAATTATATATTTGGTCTTTTTCAATTATTGTCAAATTCTCGAACAACCGTTTTGTATGAACATTTTTTATTTTAAGTGTTATTAACGTTATGTGTCTGGTGGTTCCCAGGTGACATGCTTTTATTATTTTTAATTTTGATAAATAGTGTTTAATAAATCAGAATACAATAGATTTTATTATTAGCAAATCAATTTAAATTGTTTAAATAAAATCGTTGTCATTATTAAATTTTATTATGTATGTACTTAAGGCCGTATATGAGGGAGGTTTGGAAGATTCACCCCCCCCCCACCGCGCCACCGAAATATTTTATAGTTAATTTTTTTAATCTATATAAGTAACTTAATTATAATAATTTACATAATAATGAAAATACTATTTGATTTAACCCACACCCTCCCAAAAATTTGTTCCAAGCTACGGCCTTGTATGTACCTAAACATCATAATATTATTAACTTAAATCATACTGATTTTCAGTTAAAAACTAAATTTTAACTACAGCATTATTATATTAAAAATTCAAATGTATCTTTTGTATGTTTATTTTTTTTTACTGTGTGACCTTTTAAATTATAAAATATGTAGGTATGTTATATCGTTTTAAGTTGAATTCATATTTAAAAAATCAATGTTTTTTCTTTTTGGTTTAGATTTGAAAGGTCATTCCTACAACGGTAACGGTATTTACTAAAGTAGAGTAGTTTAAGAGTAATTTGTAGTTACTTATTTTTTATATTTATTTTTAAATATTCTTACTTAATAATTATTCTTTATTTATAAATATTTTACTACCTTTTTTCAAAATTGTCTTTGATTTATAATACTAAAAGTTTTTTTTTATTTTGCGTCGTATACAATACTAGTAGTATTATAGTAGGTATATATATATATATTATTGATAGGTATATCAGCAATATTTTAATTGAACTTTGAAATTCAATTCACTATTTAATTAGTTAGTAATTATACTGTATAGACTACATTTTATTAGCATTGCGTACTTTAGGTTTTATCCATTACAGTATGGAACTTTGATCAAGCTTCTTACTTTTTTACTTTTGTATATCTCATTAGTAATACCCACATTATTCATATTATTGTATTCAGATAAATAGAAAATTAATTAAAAATGTCCAAAAACACTTTCGTATTCTGTTGTTAGTTATGTTTTAATAATTAAGCACACCATATAAATATATAATATATATATGACTATAAGTCCGGTATACGAAAATTAAATTTTACAAACCTATTATGTCGAAAAGAATTAAAAAATATTGGACAACACATAAGATTCACAAACAGTGTAGTAAAAACAAGATAAACGCTATTTGTCTATTAAAAATTCACATTTCGTGTCCCATAATATCATTAACTAATTACTTATTTATGTAACGAACATATTCAAAGAATATTACATTTAATTAATTCAGATTCTAATAGGTATTGCTTATGTAAGCTACTTGTTTGCTTATTATGTATTTTAAGTTTTAAAATCTTTACTAAATTATTAAATTTATAAACATTTAAAGAAAAAGTAATATAAAAAATCCAATCAGATTTTATCATTAATTCATTATTATGATTAAGGTGAATTATTTAAAATACTTTAAGATAAAGTACTAAAAGTGATAATAAATTACATCTACATAGTCTAAAGTCTAAAAAAAAGTAATTGGGAGTCATAAAAAAGTAGAATATCTTAAACAAAATATCAGTTGTATAATTTACTTAGTTAGTTCATATAATCTTCCATACATTTATTATTTAATTAATTAACTGTGAAGTATAATTTTTGGGATTTTTTTTATATGACGTATTAACATTCCAAAATATGACACATCGATAAACGTCTAATGGACATTTTTAATTTTGTTATTGAACAATAATAAAATATTTGTCACTTAAAAATTGTTTTATTTTTATCCATGATTATTTATGCATTAGTAGCTTAATCTCGTAACAAGAATTGTCATACATATATCATTTATCATATTATAATCTATTTTATAGGCACCTATATTGTATAATATAATATTTATATTGACATATCAGTTATTAATTTTATTTCTTAATTCAAACTAAAATTATAAATAAATTATTTCTTTGTAGTAAATAAAATATTAAATTAAAGTTGATTACCAAATGCTTAATTTCAAACTTATGTTTATTAATTATTATAAGCACATCGGTATGTTTATAAGCGATAAATATAAAAAAAATATATTAACATTTACTATAAATGCTGTACAAATATAGTACCTACATAAGTGCGCTTAAAAACATATCTACAAATCTACTATATTATACTATATTCGTGTGGGTTAATGCCAAGATGAAGGATGATTAGTTATGACAACTCAAATGAAATGTTAAGAAAATTATGCGAAAAAAAATCACGTTATACCTACCTTGTAAGTAAGTAACTAAAAATATTTACGTTTAGTTTACATGAGTAATTTATGATAAACAAAATAATTCAAAACAGTTGTTCAGTCTCGTTTTAAAACTACAAAAATTCGTAAATATGAATGATTGATACTGCTATAAATTGTAATGTATTTTTTTATTGTACATAAAAAATATTTATTAAACATACCTACATCAATATAATCATAATTGTATACATTTTGACATTTTGTTCATATAGTAATATTTATACTGAAATACAATTTCTGTTTTTTTGTTCACATTTAAAAACGAATTTTCGCTTCATTAGTTAATTGTTATTGAGTGCTTTATGTTTCTAAGATTAAAACAAACAATTTATAGTTCGATGAATATTAAATGTATATTTAGAGCTACACATATAAATTAATTTTAATTACAGTCAATAAAATACTGTATTTATTAAAATGTTTTTCTTGATTTATTATGTCTTAATAAAGTCACTAGCTTTGTATTACGTAATTTTTAAACAATTATATTTATGCAGCAATAAATACTGCATAAACCAACATATATTCAATAAGAACACATTTTTTTACAACTTTCTACGCCTTGAAAATATCTACAAACTCGACCTAGAATTTAACAACACCTTATCTTGTTTGACAGTAACATCATTAACACGGGAAGAATGTATGTTTATAGTGAAGAGATCAAACAGCAGAGCAAAAAAATTACTGGTAGGTATAGCCACAGAAAGAAATGTGAAGATTTATATTGACTTTTACAAATAAGGTACGCAGTCACACAACTTTTAGAATATATTAGTATAAACTATCATTGTTAATTATTTTAAAACTCGATTTCTAGACAAGTATTATCAATTTTATTGGATACTTGTTTAGAAACGAAAAGGATAGTTTCTATGAAACCCGAACAATAGCTAAAATAAATAATAATAATAATAATAAGTAGAATCTGGACTTCAATACAAAGTGAATTACTTTTATTTGTTCTAAGTACATAATTCGTTTTTTTATAACAATTACTTCAAAAGTGAAACTTTTATTCTACATTTTTTATTTTTTATTTTTTCCATATTTTTCCATTGCAAAAATATATTTTATTATTTTATAAATTTTATATGCAAATACTAAAATATTTAAAATATTGCTCAAACTTTTGGTATAAATTAGAAAATTCAAACATTATGTAAAGATATATTGTTATCAAAATATATTTGCTAATAGATTTTAGATATTTTTTTATCTATACCAAATATCAATATCAGTTATTCTATATATCATATTATGAAAACGTCTTTATCTATCTCCAACCATTATTGGTTATGGTGTCTTCTCAAGACTTAAACAAATAATGAAAAACAACTAATTGGAAAGTCGAAGATGTATCTCAATCACATTTATTTACAGAATAACTGTCTACTGTTTTGTGTTTGGTTTTTTATTTATGTATTATTGTTGAGATAAAAAAAAGTGTTAAAAATACTGTAAATTAAACCGTTTAATTTTTTACGTAGTCACGTGCCTAAAAAACTTTTGGTCATATTTTAAATGTATTAGGAACCTATTGGTTAAAAAATAATTTTAAAACATTTTTTGATAGTTTCTGTCATTTAAATCTGGGCCTTAATTATAAGTTATAATACAGTTTATAATTTTAATGTTGATTTTTATTTATCGAGTTACATTAATTAAAATCATAACTCAAAGATACACAAGTAGATACAATGTCGTTCGATATTATAATACATTTTCAAGTTTTAAAATTGTAAAGAACTTAAGTGTCTTGTCAAATGTTATTGTTTATTTTTTAAATGTTTCAATTATAGAATATTAAAACTTAATGTTTCAAAAATCATAAAATTAATTAAAAACTGCCTTAATCTAATGTACAGGCATTACATATTCAATATTATTTAAAAAATAGTATTTAATATGTACTATTTGTACGACACTTACAAATATTATATTAAACTGAAGTACCTACCTACTATATACCAATATACCTACACGCTTATAACATATTACAATAATACGCCGTAACAGCTAATTTTGAAACAAAATTATGAAGACTACTTCGCTG